>NC_089235.1:16038378-16348378 GCF_963924675.1 Phocoena phocoena
CCAACAGGATGCTTTTCTGGAAAATCTCGAGCATGTTTCAAGGTGGCTGGTTGCGGTTTGTGCGTTCAGCTTCCTGCAAGTCATTCTCTAAGGGACTCTGCGACTGATTTCCTGGGCACCAGGTCACTGGCTAGTAAGCGCATCCCCAGCACCTCACTTTCAAATGATCGTGGGTCTGTCACACCAGGGTCTCTGGGACACTTGCTTCTAAAGTCACTCTCCACCTAACCTGCATATGTCACTGCTCTCCACTTTGAGAATCAAAGCTAGCTGTTTTCCACTATTGCTTCCCTTCCTTTTTTCTTCTTTTCTTCCACACTCTGGAATGGAAATCTCATCCATAAGAGATGCTGTGGGAATATTAAGGGGCTGTAGGGGGAAGCCATGTGAAGCTTGAGTGCTGGAGGCCGACTTACTACTTAAAGTCTCCACCCTCCACTACGACTACCTTCCACTAGAACTTTCCACGTTACCTCTGAGTCTCAGGGGGGAGAGGATTATGTTACCTTGCGGTGTGGGGCTAAATCATTTATTCACATAAAACACCGAGCACAATCCATGCTTGACAGAGAGCCAGCCATTGCGTCTCACCATCATCATCACCGTGCAGGAGCTGACTTGGCTTTTTGTGTCAAGATGGATAAAGATGGCTTTTTAAAAGTGGCTGGAGTGGGAGATGATACAACGTTCATAACAGCATTATTTACAATTGCCAAGACATGGAAGCAACGTAAGTGTCCATATACAGATGAATGGATAAAGAAGATGTGGCATATATATATATATATATATACACACACACATACACACACAATGGAATACTACTCAGCCATAAAAAAGAATGAAATAATGCCATTTGCAGCAACATGGATGGACTTGGAGGGCATTATGCTAAGTGAAATTAAGTCAGACAGAAAGATAAATACTATATGATGTCACATATGTGGAATCTAAAAAATAGAAAAATACAAATACAATAAACTAGTGAGTATAACATAAAACAAGCATACTTGCAAATATAGAAAACAAACTAGTGGTTACCAGTGGGGAGAGAGAAGGGGCAAGGGACAACACATGGGTGAGGGAGTGAGAGGTACAAACTACTGGGGTACGATAGGCTACAAGGATGTACTGTACAACACAGGGAAGATAGCCCATATTTTGTAATAACTGTCAACAGAAAGTAACTTTAAAAAATTGTATAAAAAGAAAAAAAGAAAACTGGAAGACAAAAATAATAAAACAGCGAAAAATTGGCTGGGGTGGAAAGAGGAGGAACGAGGCAGGAAGTGGCCTCTCTCCTACCCTGGCACATCTTCCCTCTGCATCTTGGTCTTCCTTGAACTGGAAGGTCTTCCTAAGCCTGTCTGCCAGTGGCTGTAGTGACTGTGGTAGAGCAGAGCTGATCAGAGGAGAGGAGTTTATTATTTACATTTTGAACCCACAGATCCTACGAGATCCCTGAACACTGAACTTGAGCTGCCGCCATCTTCTTTTCTTATTTCTAGAGATACGTGATTTTCAAAATGGAAACTTAAGGAGTAAAGAAAACCATTGAATCACTTTATAATGACTTCTCTTTTCATTTTAATTGCTCTTACAAGTCTTCACGGAAATTCTTAAAACTTTAAAATATTCCTAAATTCCCAACAAGAATTGTGTCCATTTGTCTTTTCTTCTGTCTCTCCCCAAGGCAGAACATGGCTCTGTGGGGTTGGGAGTTCTCATGGAAAACTCTTTAGTTTCATGTCTCCACAGCTACTTTTGAATACAATTTTCATTTTTTCTCTGGATGTGATTATAATCAAGATAGAAATATTTGAAAGAGTTAGATTCTTAATTAGTTGATTTTCCTAAAACATCAGGTGAATTTTTGAGCAGTAGTTATCAAACTTAGTAGAAGTTTCTGAGTTGTGGTCAGCCAGGTGCATGCCCCAAGCATGGCACCTCACCTCTACGTGGTCTCCCTGCGGAATGACCCATACAGCACTCAAAATGAACATTCTCATTCCTTCCATTAAGTAAATGGTTAGCTTTGGGAGAAGATGGGATCAGATAGCCCTTACTACTAGATACTTTATGTGGCCTGCCCGAGAACTTTATATTTTAAATATTTGAACTTGGTAAGCCAACGTGATGGCTGTCTAGCAGGAGAATGGGACAGGAAATGTCAAGTATGCACCTTGTACTCTGTGCAAATGAGGAGTTACCTTTCTGTAAAAGGAGCCCTCCACCCCGTGCTCTCTTCCTCAAAAAAACCCAATGGCTGAAATAAATCAGGGGTCATTTTTATCTCATGAAAAGGCAGAATGGAGATAGGTGGTTCAGGATCAGCATGGCGACTTCATGAACTTCCACTTTGCCGTCCTCAGAATGTGTCTCTTGTTCTCATGTTCCCAAGATGGCATCTGAGCCCAAGCCAACCTGTGCCCATATCAGATGGAAGAAGGGAAGAGGCAAAAGGAACTGTCCCACTTGTATCAGTAGCTTTTAAAGAGTATCTGAAGCTCTGTCCAATCCCTTCTGCTTATACATCACTGCCTAAACTATAGCTGTGACCAACCCTAGCTGTAAAGGAGGCTGGAAAATGCAGTCATTTATTTTGTTCTTTGTAACTGAGCACATGGCAACCCTGAAAACACGAGGTTCTACTGGAAAAGAAGGAGAGAATGAGTTGACTATTGGAGAGGTCTTGGCAGCTCTGCACTCTCCTTATCATAGAGTATATCCAGATCCCAATTAGAGAAACGCTTTATAGACTAGAATCAACTCCTGAAACTCCATAAGGATTTTTTAATTTGTCTTCTGTCTATCCCCCTTGCAGAGCATGGTTCTACGGGGTTGGGAGCTCTCACAGAAAACTCTTCAGTTTTGTGTCTCCCCAGCTAGTTCTGAAGCATTTTCCATTACTGGGGCCATTTATATTTAAACGCATTTCTACTGGTAAAACATCCCATCTAACAACGTTGAGCATTAAACACCTCCTTAAACTACTCATATGGTTTACTTTTTAGCTCACGGCACAGTTTACACCATCCTCCCAAAGAGGCAGTCAAATTGATCACAGCCACCTGTGGCGGATCCCCGCCACCCCCATCCCTGACCTTTAGGTAGAAACACAGTATCAGCCTCTCAACCACTGCAGCGCTCACTTTGAAGTCAAAACTTGCTAAACTGTCCTGGGAGAAGCAGCAACAGCTCAAGTTGTCTTTTTAACTGGAATATTTGCCTGTGAATTTCTGAGTTAATATATTTTGACCCCAACCTGGTTTTCTGGCCTTGATTTTCTTCATTTCAAATTTGTGCTTTTAGCTCCTTAGAAGTTCTCGGAACTAGTTCTTCTTATAAATGGTGCTACTGTAAACCCTGGGCTGTTGTCTCTACTATCCCATTGCCCCCCCCCAAAATGCTACCTTAAAGTGATTTTCCCGCCACATCAGCTAGAAGGAAAATCATTCCTTTATTCTTACCTTTGCTAAATTATCTGTCTTTGGCAAGAGATCACAGAGAAACTACAAACAGGGGTATAACCATCCTGCCTGTAGACCCACGGTCTGGCCAGAGATGCCTTCTCTTCCAGACCTCTCCGTCTCCCAGTCTCTCTCTTCTTTAGCAAGTTTGCTCTCCTGTTGGTTTACATACTGAATTTCTTCCTTCTCTCCGCATCACTAGCTCTATGTCATTGAATTATCTTCAGTAATGAAGTGAAAGAGAAACGAGGAGCAAAGTACGAAAATGATTTTCCAAAGAAAACCCTTTAATATTTTCTCTCTCTATATTTTTTGTTTTGTTCTGTTTTTTGTTGCTTTTTATGTCTGTTCTTTTTTTATATTGGAGTAGAGTTGATTAACAAGGTTGTGTTAGTTTCAGGTGTACAGCAAAGTGATTCAGTTATACATATACACATATCTATTATTTTTCAAGTTATTTTCCCATTTAGGTTATTGCAAAATATTTTTGATATATTTTAGCCACATAAACCTTTTTTTAAGCTCTTCTATCCATGAATCTGTTGTAGTTCCCATAATTATCTCTTTCATACCAAATAAATTTAAAATTCATTAAATTGCCTCAGCTTTGATGAAGGATGGAGCTCTGAAACGCGATGGTTTGAAGTGAGGCATAGATTAGCGGAATGATTTCCTTTTCTCTATGCGTGGAAAAGATTATGCCACATTTAGCAAGTACCTACTGGAATTCTTAACTGCAGTTAAATCATGCTAGTATTTTCCTTCGGGTTGAGGCAGAGCGGTTGAGTCTGGTGAGTGATTCCACACAGGTGAAAACTTGGCAAGGAGCCTTGTAACCTCAGGCTGTGAATCTGAGCTGAGCTATAATTTTCATACAACCCTCTGCATCCCTCAGAATACATAGGAGGGACTGAGTTCTAACGAGGGAGTGCAATTATTTCTATTTACTCAAGAACTGAACAGAGCTATTAGAAAGAAGGTCTTTTGCAGGATGAAAATAATTCTTCACAGCAGCAAGACAGTGATGGAAGTTTTGTGAGCTAAGAGGAAGTCAGCTGAAAAGGGCTAGAAAAATCATCATGAGTGTTTTTCCACTCCTGTAAGTCATTAAAACCGACTTAAAATTTTGAGAGTGATTTTTCATTGAAATGACTCATCCTACCGTAACCTAATGGTCAACATAATGCTTTCTCTTCTTTCTTTTTTTGATGTGGACCATTTCCGAAGTCTTCACTGAATGTGCCACAATATTGCTTCTGTTTTACATTTTGATTTTTTGGCTGTGAAGCATGTAGGATCCTAGCTCCCCGACCAGGAATTGAACCCACACCCCCTGCATTGGAAGGCAAACTCCCAACCACTGGATCGCCAGGGAAATCCCTCTCTTCTTTCTTGATTTTTAAAAGTGTTACACTGAAGCAAGGTAAGTTTACTCAGAAACTCGACAGTGCTGATGCTTCTAGAAGCACTCTTGGATATTCTTTTCGCTGGTGGTACAGTTTAAAAGAGAATTGGTTTTGAAGGAAGAGTCTTAGAGTTTGATTCTGCATTTGTCAGCTATGACCTGGACCATTTCATCTTTGAGTCTCAGTTTTCTTGTGTGAAAAAAATGGAGAAAATCATATCAAATTGCTGGCTTGTTGAAGAGGTTATGCCAAAGCCCCTAGCACAGTGCTTGGCACACGGTAGGGACTCAAGAGGTGTTAAATACCTTCTCGATGCTAGTGATATTACTTTATAGTAAGATTATTTTATTATTTAGAGTACTACACTAGATTTATAAAGAACTGAAAGCAAGCAAGATAAATGAATGCAGCAAATCATTTCTTAGTAGAGATTAGTTAGCAGTACACATAATATTGGCATAGATTGACAGGTATTGCGTGTCTTCAGGGTTGATTCTTAGTTGTGAAAATACTTAGTCAAAAGGAAAGTACGTTTTTTATTTGATAGTTATTAGCAAATTTCTCTCCAAAAAGACTGTTCCAATTTTGATCCCCCCTAAAGGTGTATGGGAGCACCCAGTTTTCCAATCCCTGAGCAGAGCTGTTTATTTTAAAAGTTTTAATTCGGGCACAACTATGAGAGGTAAGATCATATATTATACTGGCAAACCATTAGTACAGGATTTAAACCTAAAAGTGCTGGGCAATTTCCAGAAGACTCGGTCATGAAGTGCTCTCTGTATTTTACTAGCGTGACTTACCTTCTTCCTTCTATTGGCCTGTTCTTCTTTTCACTGTTTAATTGCTGGGTGAAAATACCCTCCCCTTTGCCTTCACCCCCATTCCCCAGATTCTTATTTCCTTCCAGGCTTTTGCAGAGTCATGTTTCTTAGCCCAAATTAACACAAACAGGGATGACCTTGTTATCACCATCCCTTATTGCTAAAGAAACTTCTCTAGGTTAGACCTGTACAAAATCAGTAGAGACTGTGATACTCAAACTAGAGTGTGTGTAAAAATCAGAGCATTGTGATAAATAAAGATTTGTGGGGTCTCCCCAATAGTGTCTCGTTCTGTAGATCTGGGATGGAGCCTGAACATTTGTTTTCAGTAACACCGTAGGTGATGCAGGCAACCCCCGAACCTGACTGTTATAGGAGATAGCCACGCTTTACCCAACTAGATTCAGTCTCTGTGAAGATGTCTTTTATACTCATGATTGACAAGTAGGTCCCGGGCGTTAGACTTCCCCAGTTACTGCGTACTCTCTGCTTTGAAGCTGTGATGAGTCTTTGGGAGGTGCTGCCAAAAAGCCAATGCTTCATGGCAGTTAAGAAAGTATTTTATTGGGGCTTCCATGGTGGTCCAGTGATTAAGACTCCGTGCTTCCACTGCAGGGACCACGGGTTCCATCCCTGGTCTGGGAACAAAGATCCCACGTGCTGCTTGGAAAAAGAAGAAAGTATTTTATTGACATGGTGATAACTCAGTAGCCTGAAGGCAACTTTACTGAAACTCCTTGGCAGGACAGCCTTACACGCCTGACCAACTTCTTTCTGCCCTTTGTACCACCTGGGTCCCCGTGACCTCAACGGAATGGGCAAAACTCTGTCAGGGGCAGCACCGTAATTGTGGTATGAAATCGTGGCTTGGGCAGGGGAGGAGGGAAAAGGGGCATCTAGAATTAGCTCTTGTTTGTCTTGGAGTTTTTCAGCTCTTTAATCAGGTTTGTTAATGTTGCTATCGATTGATTCAGCCAGCCTGGCTTCTGTACCTAGCATGGTTCCCAGTGCGCGATGTGTAGCCAATACCTGTTTACTGGACGCTCGTACATGCACACATGCCTTCAACAAACTTCTACTGAGAGTCTACTTCTACCGAGAGCAGGCATTTGGATCCTAGGGGTGTGATGGCAAATGAGATGGACCTGGTTGTTGCCCCAATAGGGTTTACATTTCTAATTGTCAAGTTCACTGCAAACTATAATTCTATCAAGTGCTACAAAGAAGAATGTACAGGCTTTAGTGGGAATAAGCAATCTGACTGGGGGATCAGACTGAGAAAAGTATTCCTTCAGGGCATTCAGAACCAAAAAGAAACAAAGAAAATAATGAATCTTTTTGGTCGATAGGATCGTCTATTTCAGGGTGCTTGAAGTTGTTTAGAAGAAGAGCTTCCCAGGTCTGATGGGTTTGTCTTCTAGTGCAGTTATATAATGTATAGGCTTCTTACCATAGCTACTTGGTTCATTCTCAAAGGCAGGTAGGTATCTTTGCCTCTTTTAACCCAATATCCAGACCTGTGCCAAGTTCCCTGGGATCTTTCCAGTATCAGAGCTGATTTTAGGCCCCATACGTGGCTTCCAGCCAGAGTGTTCTTGGGACCACGTCCTGAACGTGCTCAGGGAAGCATGATAACTGTTGTCTGGAATGAGGATGCAGTTTCTCTGAGCTTTACAGGTAGATGACTCCATGGATGGATGGCTCGTGAACAGCTTGAACATCCTTACGTGTTGTTTTTTGGATATCTCTTCATCACCATATTTCGGGACATCTGCTATTGGGGATCCTGTGAAATAAATTAATTTGGGATTTGATTGGTCTGCACATGTCACCTGGATACCCTTTTCCTCTTTGCTCCTACTATGCAAATGAGTAATTATTAATGTCCATTAAAGCACTCCAAAAAAAAAAAGTATGTGCTGTTGACCCAGTGACATGATTAAGAATGCTCTCTTATCCTCAGGGAAGAAGCTTCTAACATGCTTATTACTGGTACCAATCAATGTCAGAGCGTGAGCCTGGAAGCGGTTGTAGAGTTGCTACGTGGAACTTCTCTGAGCTAATTCCATGTAGAATCTGAAACTCCAGCAGTGCTCAAATTAGAGAATGCATAGACATTAGAGTGTTTGTAAGGAATTGATACCTCTTGGCACCATAATTTGAACTGTTCAGAAGCAATGGTTTATGCCCATTGAAATCTAGTTAATATTCCGGAGAGTGGTCTCATGCTGCCCTAGAATTCCTGAAGTGACTCAGCAGTTATCCAGGTCAACCCAACACATACTTATTAAAGACCTCATCTGTTCCAGGGACCCTTTGCTGGATGCTGAGAGCTTATAAAGGATCAATAAAGTAAGGTTTCCACCCTCAATATTCCATCAACCTGGGGAATTTGTGGGATGTAAGTCACAATGCAGATTTACCGATATCAAGGTAGTTTACTGTGATACTCCTTTGGACCTAGGACAAGGTGGAGGATGTATGGCTAGTTACAAGGGGGTGAATAAAACGATACGTCAGCCTTGATGTTAGTGACCAAAGAGCATGATGTCATTTTACATTGTTCCTAAAATTTTCATATCGAATGTAACAAAGCAATTCAGAGCTGAATGAAATCTCTCTGAAAATTATTTTATTGGTCTACCATTCACTTTTTAACCCTCAGGGCAATAGTTGCCTCTCTCGTGTGGCCACCCTGCCTGACCTCTCACCTTTATTCCCCATGTTCCTCATGTTCTCTCGCACACTATCCTCCATCTGCCCACAAAGGCTCACAGGAAAGAACTTTGCCTTCTGAGAATCAGAACTTTCAACTCTCAGATAACAAATTAGAGAAAAAAATCAATCAACTAAAAAATACTTTTCTACGTTGCCATTTGGATCCATTCAGCTATTGCACTAATTTCCTAAAACACAAATGTACTTTTTGCACCAGGGAAAGGTGCGGCGGGAGGAGAGGCAGGATGCAGTCATCTCAACCTTCAATAGGCTGTCCTGGTAGGAGTTTTACCACTTTAGGCAGCCAATGCCAAGTTGGCGTGCGCTGAAGCCTCATGGTGAAGTGGAATTTACACTGACTTCTTGCAGGGAATGAGACAGAGCAACCTAAACCCATCCTCATACAAGCATCCAAAGAGTTGTTTTGACTGAAGGATAGCCCTTGACCGACTTATCCATAGGGGACTGTCGATGACACTCCTGCTGATGCCTAAGGAGATCCACTTCCGGCAGGAGGGAAGGAGGGGAGAGCTGAGTCCCTCCCACTGGGGAGTTGGATGGAGTTTAAGATGTTGGGATGCAGAAAGATGGGAGGTTGTTCCAGGTGGTTTCAGGTGAACTCAGAGACTTAATAGATGGTACCGTGGCATGAGCTGAGCCTGACTGGGAATTCAAGCCCCTACTCCCTGCATTACGCAGCTGGCTAGCATTTGGGGGCTCCTCTGCTTATGAATAGTTACGATCACTCAATGTCAGGTAACGTGCATGATTACATTTTCTGGACTTTGTTTTAATGAATGAGTGTCATATTTTCTCAAGATAACTCTTCCTGTTTTAGAATCTGTATTTAATAAAGGGAGTGATGAAATGGAAAGGCTAGGGGCTTTGGAGTCAAGCGGACTCCAAAGTGGGATTTGTCTTAAAATCCTGGGGGGCAAGTTACTGTAACTCTCTGAGCCTTAGTTTCCTCATCTGTCGGGTTGTGAGGAAAATGCTCACCTTGTAGGGATCTAGTGAGGATTAGCAGTAATGTATGTAAGCCATCTAACATAATGTCTGGCCAAGATCAGGCACTGGATAAATTATTATATTATTATTTATTTCCTTGAATCTGCCAGCAGGGCTTTGGTATAATCCTCTGTGTTCATGGTCAAGGCTCAGCTGTCTAAACTGAGTTATAGACGTGGCAAAGAACACCTTTCCCATATTTCCATGATCCTCTGGGTGAGCCTGGGCAGAATGTATTTTAGAAGCTGCTCTTTTCATTTCTGTGACATGTGCCTTTTAAAAAAATTATTGTAAACACCTGATTTATATATATAAAAAAAACCTCAACATACAACAACCTCCCATGGCATCTTAGAATCTCCCAAGCGGGGCTGCAATTGGTTACCTGAGAAATAGAGAATCCCTCCAGGGCTGTGGTTCTACTTGTGAAATGTAAGTCTCCGAATCGTGACTGAGGTTGGTGAAAAGACTTCTTTCAGTAATGGTGCAAGCTGGTCAGATGTCTTGGCACCAGATGAAGTAGGGTTTTATAGGATCTCATTACCATTTACGTTTTGGCTATAGAGACCGGCCCTCTAGACCTTTTTTGTTCAGGACCTTCTATTTTGTTTTTGGAAAAACAGGCAGCAAAGTTCTTGGGGTTCGATTAGCAGCAAGTATACAATTATCAGCACACTGCTTGTATACCCCTGAGATGTCATTCTGTGTACAAGATGTCCCCAGTCCCCCAGTAAAGGGCACACACATTTAGTTGCCTGCAAACTATACTTGACGGTGGACTCACAGCGGCTGCTGTTACCTTGGTTCCTTTCTTAATTTTCTCACCTTAGTATTGATTGATTATAAAGGGACCAGGTGCTTCAGGGGATGCAGAGGTGACTAAGGGCTCCCCATCTCTGTACCCAGCTCTTGCGGGAGGGCACCAAGGGGCATACCCCAAGCGTACAAATAACTACTATATTTAGTTATTTGTATAATATACAAATTATACAAATAATCTGTATCCTATAAATTTATACAAATTTAAATTTGTATAATTTAAATTATACAAAGTACTGGATGAGAACTGTCTTAAGAGAGATAACAGACAAATGCCATGAAGGTTCCAAGGAAGGCAATGTTAAATCCAGGGATGGGGAGTTGGGAAATTTTCAGAGAGAAAGACTCCTTCCTTGTGGTTAGAAGATCATGTGTTGGGTAGCAGTCCAACAGGTAAGAGGCAAGTAGGTCTTAAATAAAACCATACTCTCTGGTTGCAAAACCAACTTTGGACTAATGTGACACTTGATCACTTTAGCATATAAGAATCAAAAAGGGAACAGTGAACTAGGGCTCCCCAAGACACACCCCACAGACCCTTCCAAGAGGCAACATGGGATTTTTAATGCAAGAGGTTACGGCTTATTCACTGAACTCTAAATACACAAATCTAAATATACCCAAGTGTACAGATGTTCGAAGACCGGTGGATCACTGTAGAGGGTAAATGGTTGTTTCTCTAGAGATGTTACTAGTGTCAGTGACCCATAAAGCCACCATCCTATGTTTAGCTCATAACACTTTCAACCCTAAAATAAAGCAAAGCTGGTTTTATGACATTTTGATAGGATCTTGACTGCTTTCGAGAAACTTTAGCTTTCTTTTAAAAAAAAGACCTCCTGTTTCTTCCTCAAATCACTGGTTGCAGAAACATGGACAGATATACACATTAAAATCAGAGCCACATCCACATTTTATCCAAGTTTTATTGTGGGCCTGGACTGGCCTTTATATTTCTCTTCAGGGCTTTGAGTTCTGGCTGGGCTGGAATTTTATAATTGAAAAAATGTGCATCTGACTTTGGCCCTTCAAGTAAATACTGTATAAGCTCTTCATTTAAAATCAGGCTAAGTTTGAAGGGAGTCAAAGCACATGTGCAGTGGGGATGGATCTAAACAGAAAAGTGATTCTGTAACTGTGCCATTCAGTGCCTTCCAGTGTTGCCCCAATTACTCGCCATCCAACAGGAACATCCCCCGAAGGATCGGTGCTTAATGCACCTTTCTCTCAGCATAAGCACTGAATGGCCCTGGCTCCATTCTTCCCTGTTTTCTCTTCTCTCCTGTGTTGCCTTTGTGCTCTATTTCCTCCCCCTCTCCTGTTCCCCATTCTCTCTGAAACCTGGGGTCACTTGCTGCCTAAGATGCCCTTTACCCCCTCTCCATGGTGACTTTTCCAAATGTCTTCTGTCCCCCAGCCCCATGAAACATCCCTTTTCTCTCTTGTATCTGCAGTCTTTCTCCCCGCCTGCCCCCCACTGGCTTACCCTTTCCTTCTGTTTACAAACATCTTGTGTTTTCATGTCTTAATAAAAACGAAGATTTATACATGTACGCGTATCTATTCTTTAACCCAGTCACGTTGCTGTGCACCTGAAACTAACACAACATTATTAATTGACTATGTGCCAATATAAAATACAAACTTAAAAAGTAATTTGATATATATAATATTTTTAGATCAGTGCCAGGTTTATTATTGTTATTACTAACATAATTAGTCATGTCTTGCCTACCTCATGGAATATTCCATGAGAACTGGAACTTTTTATTTCTACTGTTTTACCCTAATGCCTTAATCACAATGTGGTACATAACAGGTTGTTGCTAAATATCATTTGAATAAATGGTGACTTACATATGAAAAAAACACAAAAATTAAAAACAAACGAAGAAACGGTAACAATGAAAAACTTTCCCAGACATATCAGGGTCGTTTCTGATTTCTTCCGCATCTAGACTTCTGATGAGACTAGGCTGTTTCTAAGTTGTTCCTTCTTCCACTAAATTCTGCTTTCATCTCCAAGCACTTTAGTCAAACTGATCACCCGAAGGTAACCAGAGGCTTCCTGTTGATCAGATGCAGTTCAGATTCCCCACTCCCATGGTTTTTTTTAAAATTAATTAATTAATTATTTTAATTGACAGAGTTGATTTCCAATATTGTGTTAATTACCGCTGTACAACAAAGTGATTCAGTTATACATACATATACATTCTTTTTTAAAATATTCTTTCCCATGATGGTTTATCATAGGTTTTTTTTTTTTTTTTTTTTTTTTTTTTTGCGGTACATGGGCCTCTCACTGCTGTGGCCTCTCCCATTGCAGAGCACAGGCTCTGGACGCACAGGCTCAGCGGCCATGGCTCACGGGCCCAGCCGCTCCGCGGCATGTGGGATCTTCCCGGACCGGGGCACGAACCCGTGTCCCCTGCATCGGCAGGCGGACTCTCAACCACTGCACCACCAGGGAAGCCCTATCATAGGATATTGAATATAGTTCTCTGTGCTGTACAGTAGGACCTTGTTGTTTATCCATTGTATTTATAAAAGCTTACATTGGCTCCCATGTTAATTGACTTTACATGAACCCTGACACTGTCGACCACCTCTTCTAACCCCTTGACCTCCGTCCTTTAGAGACTCTCCTCTTCTGGCTCCTCCTCTCCTATCCACCTCTCAAAAGCAAGTGTTTCTCAAGATTCTGTGCCTGCTCTCCTTCTGGTCAGACTACATTTTCTTCCGTGTCATCTCATTTAGGTCTAAATCTTTGGATATCATGTCTACATTGATAACTTCTAAATCTGGCTTTCTAGGCCTCATTTCTTCCCTGATTACTGAAGACTGTTGAAAAAAAATTTTCAGGTGGCTATGCATCCAGACCCTTTAAACTCAACAGCACATACATCCAATTTATCTCCCCAATTTATTTTCCCATCTAAACTTGCTTCTTCCCCTGCATCCCTCATCTTTGTTAACTACATTCATTTTTTTTTTTTTTTTTTTTGCGGTACGCGGGCCTCTCACTGTTGTGGCCTCTCCCGTTGCGGAGCAACAGGCTCCGGACGCGCAGGCTCAGCGGCCATGGCTCACGGGCGCAGCCGCTCCGCGGCATGTGGGCACGGACCGGGGCACGATCCCGTGTCCCCTGCAGCGGCAGGCGGACTCTCAACCACTGCGCCACCAGGGAAGCACGATCCATCTTAAAGCTAGGCAAGCTGGACCCCTTTGACATGTTCCCCACCTTCACTCTCATCATCTGACCAACCCAATACCCAAATGTTTCCTAAATTATACCTTTTCTGTTTTTATAACATTATTCTAATGAGGGTTTGGATTATTTCATTAGTCTCCTGGGTTCTAATCTCTTGCTTCTCCAAAGCATCATTTCCTCTGATTCTAAAGCTATCTTTTTAAATCATAGTCCAAACTATCTCACCTCTTCTTGCTTTCAACAGCTTCTCATTGTCTAAATGATTAAATCATCGCTCCCAAGCCTGGCATTCAATGTCTTCCATTATGTGATATATCCCTTTAGGTTGCTCTCTCACAGTGTGTCTTCATGTACCGTACATGCAGTTGAAGACACACCAGAATACATAGCAGGCACCCTCAGGTCCCCTGACCTTTGCTTGTGCTCCTGTCCATATCAAAATGGCCCTAGGGTTTCTCTGTTCTGTCCCTTGTTCTGCTCCACAACTTTCCTGAAGTCTTTCTTGATACTTCCAACAGAATTTTCTGCTCGAAACCCTATAACATATTGTAATGGACACAGCATGATAGACGGGAAAGAGCCCTGATTTTTGCACTAGATGACCTGAGTTTAAATTCCTCTTTCACTGGCAAGTTTTGCAGCTCACTGTGGCTTCCAAGTGGCCCGGAAAGACTTCGCCACCCCCACGCCTACACTCTCAGGAAATGGCAGCTCCATTCTTCCAGTTGCTCAAGTTACAAACCTCGTAGTCATTCTTGACTCTTCTCTTTTTCCCACACCTTACATCTAATCCAGCAGCAAATAGTGTTGGCTGTGCTTCCTAAATAACCTGTAATAAGACCACTTCTCGCAACCTCCCCTGAGGTCTCCCAACCACCTGAGTCCACACCACCTTGCTCCCTTGTCTGGTTATTTGCAGGAGCCTCCGCCCTGGTTTTCCTGCTTCCGCCCATGTCCTGCTTCCGCCTCTTGTCTGCACAGCATCTGCAATGATCCTGCTGTCCTGTGTCAGGTCTCATGCCTCTGCTCAAAACTCTGTGATTATTTTCTGACTCACTCATCAGTGTACAAAGATGAAGGCATGACCTGTCTCCCAGCATCCTCGTTTTTCTCTCCTTATCTCCTACCACTCTTTCCCTTTCCCACCCTTCCCTCGTGGTTCCTTAAACATGCCAGGGACAGTCCAGCCCAGCCCTAGGCCTTGAATTTCCTCTTCCCCAGATAGCCACACTTCTCAGAAAAATGCTCCTTGGCCAAAAACATCATGAAAATCTGTTGGTAATAAATACAATAGATTATTGTCTATTTATATAAGTATTTATTCCACAAGCAGGTAGAGGGGGATGTGAGTCACATTGATTGACCTCATTGAGCTGGGTATTGAGTTAGAATGATTTCATCGTGCTACTGAACTCTCATAGTAATCATGGAGCCCATTTTATAGGAAAAGAAAGCCAGGTTCAGAGATTAAGTCATTTGCCTGTAAGAGTGAAGAAGAGCTAAGATTTGTAGTAGGGCTTCACGTCAATGCCCAGGCACTGCGCTTTTTTTTTAATATTCACAATTTATTGTTATTATTATTACTTGCATCTACTGTCCACCAGGACCTGTGCAAGATGCTTCAGATACTGTAATGAATGGAAAGTTGTATTTTGCTCAGCGCGCTCAGTCTAGGGGGAGAGCCATCCTTCTGAGAGATTCTGGCAGCCGGCCAGCATGCCATAACAGGAGGCAAGGGTGTTGGGAGCAAAACCCAGAGCCCTCTGGAGGGAACCAGCAGTCCTTCCCATGGGAAGTGATGATGTGTGCAACCCAGTACCAGAGAGAAGGTGGTGGGAGTCCTGGGAGGATTCCCCCTGGCAGAAGGAACAGAGCAGTTCAAGCCACTGCTGGGAGGGATCAGCCGCTCTGCTGTTCCCTTGTACCCTGTGTGTTAGAAAAGAGCTATTACTCCAGTGTCAGCATCCTCGCTAATTATGGGGCAATAGTTAAAATGATTGCCTCAGTGAGAGCCCAAGGTTGCCAGATCTTCCTTTTTTCTCCCACCCCCAAAGGATCTTGAAATTTGCATACTTTTGTGAAATCCCCTAATGGTTAAATGTCGGCAGTTGGTTCCTTTGTATTAGCGTAGCAGGCCAGGCGTGGCCCCTCTGACCCTACTTTGTGGATCTGGCAATGGGGAGAGAGTAAACAGGTGAGCCAACCCCAAAGGCTCGGAGAGGGGGTGACCTCACCGCAATCTCCGGGACCCTGCACTGGTCCTGGGAGTGAGTGCTGAAGGCGGCGTTCATATTCCTGTCCCCTCGCCACCAGACCAGCTGTGTCCCTCAGCATCCTCTCTGCTGAAACCCAGTGCCCCCACCTGCAGGCAGGCTCCCCAGAAGTCCCTCTCCGTAGTCTAGGAGGGGTGTGAGAGTGTCCTGCACCGCGATAAAGGGACAGCGTAGGAGGAATACATTCTGGGCATCTCATTGTATGTTCTCCTGGAGAAACGCACAGTGAGCAGAGATTGCGAGCACCGTGGTCAGCAGGGGGGCCGTGGGAAGGGGACTCAGGCTGGGTTCAGGAGGTTCGTGGAAGACAGTGACTCTGATGCCCTCACGCGGGCTCTTCTCAAACAATCTCAGAAGGGCTCCTTCCCCTTTTTCATGAATGTGTTTCTTACAGCAAAGAGTTTTTCAAAAATACAAAATTCAAAAGTGGAGCAACTCAGGAAGATTCTTTTGACCTCCAGCATGTTCCCATTTCTCAGCAGTGGGCTGATCTTTCTAAAACATGCATCAGATTATGTCTCCACCTACTTAAAGTCCTCTGACGGCTCCTTTTAGGATAAGGTTCATTGTGGCCCCCAACCAGAGTGCCTTATGGCCTCACCCTGGCTTCTGTCTGGCCCCTCCTCCTCCTTCCCTTCCCTGCGCCCCCTGCCCCCTTCCCCCCATCATGCCAGGTGGGCCTCCCCATGGGAAACTCCTGTGGTCAAGCACCTCCGGGCATTTCACACCTCAGTCTTCCACCTGTTCCCTTTTCCTGCTTCCTCCCACCCCCAGCTTCCAGCCTTACTAACCCTGTCCTTTAGAACTCAGTTCAAAGGCCACCTCTTCCAGGAAGCCTTCCTACCTCCCTCTTGTCTGATTCAGGTGGGTTTCTGTGTCCTATCAAGCATGCTACCCGCCTCCAACACCGCCTTTTCAAACTGATAGTATTTGTAGGATTTTTTGCCCACCCCTCACCCCTGCCCACACCCACTCATTAGGCCATAAGCTCTTTTGAAGACAGGAGGAGTTCTTGTTTGGTTTTTTACCCCGATCCTCACGGATACGTCATACACCAGCATGCCCTCTGAATGATGGCTCCATTCTCCACTTGTGAGCCCTGCCTTTTTCTATCCTCCTCCCTCCTCTTTGCTCCACTTGGTATAGAATACATCCTGTTGCTTCTTCACTGCTTTCTCATCCCAGAACACGCTTAAACCTTCGAAGGGGTTCTGCTCTGAGTTACCAGTCGAGGGCCTGATAAAGGGTCCTTCTGTGCAGACTTACTCTTCTCCTTTTCCATGAAAATCTCACAAGGGATACAGATGTGGGCATTTGTGCATGAAGCCTAAGGAACTGTAGAACCCCTGCTTCTAGTGTTTTAAATCTATTGTTGTCAGTCCTCCCAACAGGCCCCTGAAGGCGAGTACCCATATTTTACAGATGAGGAAACTGACACTCAGGCAGGTTGAGACCCTAGTTCAAGGTCAGGTGTCTAGGGAAGGACTGAGCCCATGCACTGCCTTGCCTTCTTCTTCAGAGGTGGGCAGCAGGGAAGGGAACCTGCAAGTTAAGGGGCACAGATGGGCCTGAAGGGATGAAAGCAGGACAGAGAGCCTAAATGCCCCAGGGGCTGGGCAAAGTGAGACCCACTCAGGGAGGACAGGGACAGTGGCCCCAGGCTTTAATTTTCTTTATGCCTTCCTTTTCACCACTGCTGTTCCTGCCATAGCAGACCCTGTTTGCTTTACAAATCTAAATAATTTTTTTATTGAGTTAATGCCGATTTCCGTGCAATTGTAAGAAATAAGACAGAGCTATCCCATGGATCATTCACCCAGTTTTCCTCACTGCAAAACCACACACAGCATCACAACCCGGGCTACTGACATTGAAACGCTGCTGCTCTTATTCGGATCTCTCAGTTTACTTGTATTTGTGTCTGTGTGTTGTGGTGCATGTATGTATTTAGTTCTGTACACACGTGTAGCATCGTGTATCCACCACCACAGTCAAGACACAGACTATTTCCATCACCAAAGCTCCCTACTATTGCCGTTTTATAGCTACACCCACTTCCTGGTAGGGGAAAGCACTTCAACCCTAATCTGTCCCCTGTTTCTAAAATTTTGTCATTTCAAAATGTTATATGAACGAAATCACTCAGTATTTCACCTTCGGGGTTGGCTTTTTTTCACTCAGCGTAATTCTGTGGAGATTCATCTATGTTGAACCTATGTTTGACCATGTGGGCGAGGTGGGAATCAGCTGGCTAAAGTATATTCAGGATTTTGTGTCCATGGTGGCATATGGCTACAAACCTGGGTTTTGGAGTAATAGTACTGGAATTCATATTCTAAATCTGCTGCTTATTAACTGCGTGGCCTTTGCAGGTTTCTGAACTTCTCAGCCACAGTTTACTCATCTTTAAAACAGAGATAATCATAACAGCTATCATGTTTTGAGCATTTAATACGTACCAGCGCCGTTTCAAACATTTTACGTATAAGAATTAATTTTCCCTAATATTCCTATTTTGTTGACGAAAAACTCAGAAACATGGAGAGGTTAAGTAACTTGCTTAAGGTCATGCAGTTAGTTAGGGGTGTAACCAATACCAGCCCGGTGTCACTCCAGTGTCCATGCTCTCAACTGTTTAACCGCTAGGCTAAACGCTCAGGACATATACCCTGGAGTATCTGCCTGTTGGGTTTGCTAGGATGATTAAAAAAAAGTCCATATAAAGGAAATTGTCTCATTAAGTTAGATGATCCTATTTAAAGCCTCAGTGCTTGGCACATTCATGTTCAGTAAATGCTACCAGATGAATTATTATTATTATTAACACCCCCATTATCATTATTTGACTTTTCACTTGGCTGCCAAGATGCATTTAAAATAAATGGATTCCCAGTTGTCTTTTACTTTAACTCTCATCAAAAAATCCGTTGAAAAGTATGCAGTTGTTTCTAATTCAAAAATTTCTTTCTGGCATTTCCAACCTCAGTGTTTTGCAGTAACAGGTACTTCGATATGTATAGTTTCTAAGCCGTGTCAGCAAAAAGCCGTTCTGGTCAATTTTAAAAAATTCAATGTCGAGCACAATTTATTTTTCCATCTTGCAAAGTCCTAAAATGTATTAGGGATAACTAGATCTTAAGAACCTATGAATTCAGTTTTAAAAATTAATGTGAAATAGTGTCGAGTATAAGAATGTGCGTAACTGTGACGGTCTATAAAAGACTTGTGTCCCCCAGAAAGATCGAGACATTTAAATTTTTATATCAGTGCTGAATGCTTCTTCAACAACAGCAGTGTGTCATTTAATACAGCAACAACATGAAACTCTGCAGGGGGTGAGTGTTCAGATACTTTATGTTGCCTCCCCTGCATGTCTTTTTCATGTTGGCCCCGTGCTGAGTAGCAGCCTTCTGTTTAACCTGTCTTAAGGGCCTCAGCTGCTGAAATCAAGATCTCCATTGTCAAAAACTTGATTTTGTCTTATAACATGCCCTACTAAGACCCTTGTTTGTGAGACTTTTGGTAGACTGAACTTCCCTGTAATATAAAAAACATCCTTCAGGTTTGGCTATTTTCCTATTTCCAAATCCACAACTCCATTCTGAAATCTGAGTTTCTTCCCTAGAAAAGCTTTTATTTTTCTTCTTTATAGCAGGCTTTCTCTTTTCTAACATCACCACACCTGTGTCATATTATCCTGTAAATTCATATTGAGTGCAAATGTATTTTTCTCTTTGTGGGATATAAAGTAACATGTATTCAGAAATATGAATCCATTTCTGCCGAGTACATGCAATCAATCATTTCATGAATGAATGAAACTTTGGTCCTGTTCTGGTATTTTCAAACAGCTTCTTCATAATATTTCTAGATATTGATAAATTAGTATGCCATCAACCTGTCCAGATATGGCTCCCTTATGTAACAAGGACGTGTTTTATAACAGTTTTCCTCTGAAAGATTTTAAGTGCAATTAGAGAATGAAATAGGTACGTGTGGATAAATAAATAATTTTAGGCTAGAAGGCCGCTATGAAGAAAAATCAGAAGTGAATTCTACAACGGACAAATACAGTTCCTAAAGGCTGTTGGTTCACGGGGCTTGTGGATTTGCCTTCCAAAGATGAACCCGCTGTTTCTCACCTCTGTGAGCAACTGGGAGCATATGGTGAAACTCAATAATTTTAGTATATAACACCTTTCACTCAAGCATCTCCAAAGACCTAATAGATGCTGAGCTCCTGCTAGACACCAACTCAGTGCCACTTTTCAGAAAACAAGCCATGCTCTCAATCATCTAAATCTGAAGATTTTGGTGGTGATAAGTCTGCCAAGTAATTTTGGCAATTCTTCTTTTCATCGGGTATTCTCGGGGTGAGGGTTGTGAGCTAAATGCTGCATAAACAGAATCTCGAAGATTGCTGCAACATCCCCAATGCCAGAGCCACGTGAATAGCATACTCGTCGCACTGTTGGAAAACCTGAAGGCTCTGTCTACATCTGGGCTTTAAAAAAATAAAATAAAATAAAATAAAGTCTTAACCCCACACTCCAAATTCTACCTCAGTTTTCCATTTAAGCATAATTAGAGCTTTTTCTGTTTTTTAACTGGCTCAACAGCACTGCTCCCTACTATTGAAACCCTCTTTCTCTCCACTCCTCTTTCCAAACTATTGTTTAACCACAATTGCTCATCATCGCCCTGGGAAGCCTGCACTGTGCAATTATCCCACAGTTTTTCCATCCTTCTTCGCTACCAAGGACTCAGTAGTGCTCATTTCTCAAGGACTTCAGCACCGTCCTTGATTTAATAAATATTTATTGTAGGTCTACCATGCTAGGGCCAGAGAAAAGATGGTTATTCTGCTCCCTGCTCTATTAGAGTGTAGATTGGCAGGAATACGTACTCATCTATATCTGTGTTTCTCTTGGATTCAGCTGGGCGTAATTTTCACATGCTCACCGAGCCTATGCACATGCAAGTGTTCCATGATCATAAGAAACGTATTTAATTTATAAATGTTGACAGGTCTTGACTCTTAATAAGAATTGCATGGATGTTTGAGTCTGTAACAGGGGCACACATTGAGAATCTGCTTTTACCTTCTGAAAGCTGTATTAGGTCATAGATAATATGTTACTCTGTTCATCTTTGGACTTTTGAAGGATAATATTTCAGAATGAGATTGTTAATCATGTTTTGAATAATATACAGAAATAAACTAGATGTGCTAATACTTTATTAACTACTAAGATCTGCCAGAGTTGTGTGTGTGTATCACTGAAAGCATGTAGTAAGTACCTACCTGCAAGCATTAAGGGCTGTGAAAGAACTCAGGGCTCAAGAAGAACACCTGCGGGGCACTTGACCTAGTCTGAGAGTCAGGTCCTGCGGGGATGAGACTGCAATGGAGATGGGATGGATCTGGGTTAGTAGGTCAGAGGTAACTAAGAGTGATGCCGCCAGAGGGAGCAGCACATCGAAAGCGGCATGGGTGGTACTGCAAGAAGGCCACTGATACGTGACTGCAGAGAGCAAGGGGGATGGTTTTAGATGAGTCTGAAGAGGTGGGCAGGGGTTGGATCATCAGGCCTTTAGAGCCACATGAAGGATTTTGGCCTTTATTGTATTGGATGTCCATTTTCCAGTCTCTACCATCTCCCACCATTATTCTCGAGGACCTCAACCTCCCTTCTATTGATTGTTCTCAAGTCCTGGTCTCGTGATTCCTCAGCCTCTCCCACTACTCCTTCAGAGCTGGTGTGGATATAGCAGATAGCACAAAAATTGTTAATCTCGGTGCTGGGTAGAGAATGCTAGCTAAGGAAGGGACCAAACAGAAAAGGCCTCACAGAAAAGGTGATATTTGACCATCAGCATTTCTACAGGTAGACATGGGCCTCATAAGCCATACCCAGATGTTGATGTCACTCTATGCAAAGTTGGCGATCACAGGTTTAACAAAGGGTGGGGATGTGATCAGTTTGGTCTCTTTGAAAGATACTTCTTAGAGGTAATTGGGAGAATGGACCAGAGCAGGGAGGGACCAAAGATTAAGCGTTCAATAAGGAATAGGTCTCGATAGTTTAGGTCAGGCATAAGGAGGACCAAAAACTCAGGGACTAAGTTGGCAAAAAGAGTGCTAGATGGAAGAGATTTTCGAGGAGAAGGATGTACAGGATTTGAGGACCAAGGAAATCCAAGGGTGACTCACAAGAGTTCCTTCTTGGATGAGAATATGAATAATGAAGGTAATATAAGAAGTGGTGATGACAGAAGGAAGGATACATTTGGGGGTGAAAAAGGATAAGTGAATGGGGATGAGGAAGAAGAATTAGTGAACTTTGAGACAGGTTGGGTTCAATGTCTGTGACTGACAGGAAATCTAGACTATATTTAATTTCCCAACACCCATCTCTCCTCATATTTCTTCCTCTAATAGTTCACCAGTGACCCATTTCAGTCAATTCTAGGACTTTGGTTGACAAAAGACTTCCAGATTTACATTTCTAGTTTCCACCTCTCTCCTGAGCTCCAGGTATGCATTTCCAGATTCCTGCTGCCCATCTACACCAGAGGGCAGGGGACCTCAAATTCAACATATTTAGTCGGAGCTCCATGTCCCTTTCAAAGACCCCTATCTCAGTTAAGGTATCTCTCTTTTACTCCCCAGGACTCAAAACCGAAGCGTTAGTTTCAATATCTCCTCTATCATCCACACCTCCAACCCACTGCCAAGTTCAGATGATTCTATTTCTATGGCTTGCTAAATTTTGTTTCCCTTCCTCGCTATTGATACTACTCTTGCCTTAGTTTGTGCCTTCATTATGACTCAACTATCCTATGACCAGTCTCTCCTCCTTTCATTCCATCCTACACGTGGATGCCCAACCCATTCTCCCAAAGCTCAGATCATCTAATCATGTTTCTTCTAGGCAAACAATCACAACACAAACCAACCAACCGAAAGACAAGAACAACAGAACCACGCAGACACACAACTTTGATAATCCTCCTTTGTCTAATAAAATGTCCAATTGATTTTCAAAGAAGATGTGTTCTTTCATGCTTTGTTTCTAGCCTCTGTTCCCCGTTATCTTCCGGCATGCAATTTCCTGCACCGAGTGCTCCGTTCAACATAATCTGCTTGCTGTCTTCCTCCCTTATTGATTGGTTGACTCCTATAACCTATGTGATGCTCAGAGCACAGGAGGCACACTCAACAGGTGCATTTGTATTTAGAACCGAGGTAAAAATAACTGTGTCCGAGTGGATGGATAATTTCAGCTTTCTAGGGATGGAGCAAAATAGCAGCGAAAAAGGTTTAAGATTTATTTCCTTTTACAGATTCATTAACATTTAAAAGTAAGCTTGAAATCTACAAACAATAGATGCTGGAGAGGGTGTGGAGAAAAGGGAACCCTCTTGCACTGTTGGTGGGAATGTAAATTGATATAGCCACTATGGAGAACAGTTTGGAGGTTCCTTAAAAAACTAAAACTAGAACTGCCATACGACCCAGCAATCCCACTACGGGGCATATACCCTGAGAAAACCATAATTCAAAAAGAGTCATACACCACAATGTTCATTGCAGCTCTATTTACAATAGCCAGGACGTGGAAGCAACCTAAGTGTCCATCGACAGATGAATGGATAAAGAAGATGTGGCACATATATACAATGGAATAGTACTCAGCTATAAAAAGAAATGAAATTGAGTTATTTGTGGTGAGGTGGATGGATCTAGAGTCTGTCATACAGAGTGAAGTAAGTCAGAAAGAGAAAAACAAATACCGTATGCTAACACATATATATGGAATCTAAAAGAAAAAAAAGATGCTATTAGGGGCGGGACAGGAATGGAGATGCAGGTGTAGAGAATGGACTTGGGGATGCAGGTAGGGGGCAGGTTAAGCTGGGACGAAGTGAGAGAGTGGCATGGACATATATACACTACGAAATGTAAAATAGATAGCTAGTGGGAAGCAGCCACATAGCACAGGGAGATCAGCTCCGTGCTTTGTGACCACCTAGAGGGGTGGGATAGGGAGGGTGGGAGGGAGACGCAAGAGGGAGGGAATATGGGGATATATGTAAATGTATAGCTGATTCACTTTTTTATGAAGCAGAAACTAATTGTAAAGCAATTATACCCCAATAAAGATGTTAAAAAAATAATAAAAGTAAGTTTGAAAGTAACTGTTAGGACATGTGTCCTTCATCAGAGTGAAGGAAAACTTTTATCTTGAAGCTTAGGTTGAAATAAAGCAGAGCCCTCAGATTCTAGACATCTTGGTTATATAAATAGTTTTATAGATTTGTACACATTTGCTTGTAGGGCAACATGGGCAGCTGAAGGAATGCATCACTCTGGAACCTATTGTTTGTCAGTTGATTCTTAATTTTCTTTTCTTTTTTTCCCTCCTCCCCCCCGCCTCACTCCCTGTCCCCTTCTTCTCCTTCCTCTCTTTCCCCGTCCCCATCCCCTTCTTCTCCTTCCTCTCCTTCCTCTCCTTCCCCATCCCCTTATTCTCCTTCCTCTCTTTCCCCATCCCCTTCTTCTCCTTCTTCCCCTTCCCCATCCCCTCTTCTCCTTCCTCTCCTTCCCCGTCCCCTTATTCTCCTTCCTCTCCTTCCCCGTCCCCTTCTTCTCCTTCCTCTCCTTCCCCGTCCCCTTCTTCTCCTTCCTCACCTTCCCCGTCCCCTTCTTCTCCTTCCTCACCTTCCCCGTCCCCTTCTTCTCCTTCCTCTCCTTCCCCATCCCCTTCTTCTCCTTCTTCCCCCTCTTCTCCTTCTTCTCCTCAACTACAATGTATAGGAATCTATTCCTCTTTTCCGAGGAAGTTAAAATTATTAATTAGATTATGCCCAGTATGTGTTTTGCTCATTTCAGAAATGCATTATGTACAATTAAAATTTGAAATGTCCTCAGATATACAAATTAAAAATACAGATAAGTGGAATAATAAATCCCCAAACCTCATTTTAGGACATTTAGCTTCAACTGTCCCCCATACTAAACATTTAAGGAGCTCTGTTATAAATAGTGGAATGGTATATTTCATATTGTAACCCCTTTCCCTTAGTATCAGGAAAATATATAATTATAAAAGAAAACGATACAATACCAGCAACAAGGGTTATCAGTATTCTACAACCTGGACGTTCAGATATTGATGGAGTTGATTATAAATACTAGACTATGTAAAAAAAAATGTTTTGACTAATTTTCCCAATTTCCTTTGAGCAATATTTGTTTAGAATCCAGGAGTATTAGGGATCTTCATTTCATAGCTGCAGAGTGACCCAGAAAGTAGGGTGATTTGTCTAATATCCTGTAGTTAGCTGGTGGCATTGCTGGGATATCATCTGGGTGAGCAGTAATTTCTAATTTAGAGCTGGGGTGACCATTTCTATGACATCTCCCTGAACATTTAGGCTCTGGGCCCAGAATATGTAGGAAGCTCATCAAAGATCATGATGTGTATAATAATGCTGCCCATTTAGATTGCCCTGAATGCCATGTTTTTACTTTCTTCTCTGGGTCAATGAGATGGTGATAGAGGCAAGGATGGTAAACAACTGCAGTCAGAACTTGTTCTCTCCCTGAAGTTTCAGAGAACCATTTTTATACGTTATATATTTCAGATTATATTTGAAAAATGAAGCTTGGCTGAATAAATAAATAGAAGTCTAGAGAGCCTTTGTCTTTTTCTGTCTCCTGAGTGTGCTCAGTTCTTCTCAGTGATCTTATGAACAATAAATATTTTACTGTTTTTAAGGTAAGCATGAGTCTAAGGAGTAGATGAACTTCTCATGTGGCTAAAGCCTGTATATCATTGTAACAAGAGACTCTCATTAAAAACTTTCTAGAAACAAGTTCTTAATGTGTACTTGATTAGGAAAATAAATTAATCATACATGCCGGCTATTTAATATTGTAATTAGGTGTATATATATAGATACATCGTCAACGTGACACTAACACTTATTGGTAATGAATATATCATTAATGATCATAGATACTGTGAGGATCTTCCTTCATTCTTATTAATGCTTTATTGTGGAAAGGTGGAAAGTTCATTAGACCATATGTATATGTATGTGCGTATATATAATATACATATATTTTTTAGGTTAAGCGAAATGTTTCTACGCTTTCTTTCTTAGCTATTTTCTCAACATAAAATGATGCTCTTCCACAGCTTTGGAAAAAGCAAAGGATGCTTTTGGAGGAAGAAGTGCCTTGTAAGGAGGGAGCCTGGTGTCATGTGAGGGAAAGGAACATGGGGACAGGGAGAAGAGGTCAGTGGATATGCGTATGAGAGACCTGAGTGTGACCTGAGGGGACTTTGAGGTCATTACCTCACCAAGTACCTCTCTTCACTTCTTCAGTATCATTACACAAAATTCAAAATTAAGTAGCAAGCAAGGTCAGACAGGGCTAGAGCAGAGTGCTGTTTTCTTTCCATTACAGTAAGATCTTCTTTCCTTCACTCAGCCCTTGATTGCTTTTCTCGCTTTTGCCCTTTTCAGCTCTGTTTCATCTTTCCACTGCTTGAAGCTGTTGTTTGTGTTATCTGTGGAGTGGAAACGATAACTCTGAGTTTATAGGCCTGGTCATACACGAATGAGCACAAAAGTGGCTTTACCCATGGTTTCAAGGGCAATTAGTCTGGCAGGCTAACGCCCATGGAATAGTCTTTCCCAAAAAAAAGAAAAAGAAAAAAAAATAACCCTGAATAAACACATTTTCTACCAACTTCAGGGGTATTCTACTAAATAGACAAAGCCCTTCAAAATTAGACTTTAAAAAAAAAATCTTTATTCCGTTTAATTTAAGGAAAAAACACTGGTTTCTACATAACTTCTTTCTCCAATAGATTATTTGTGTGCAAAATTCAAAAGCATATATTAAGTTGTACAGGACCATGAGTGTCTGGGAGGGAGATGGGGCAGTGTGGCTTCTATTTTTCTATGCTGTTGAGTTTTAATGCCAAATTGTTTTAGGAAAATCACATTGTCCTGAATCACTCATGTAGAATCTATTTGGTTGTAGGTCATGTTGGTTTATATTAACATTATTTTAATTTTTGAATAAATCAGGATCTTTTCAGAGGTTTAATAGTCTGTCTTAAGGAAGCTTTGTTCCAAATAGGCCTCAAAGGCTCATAGGACTATTGTTTTCATCTGTGATATATTTATTTGCGTTGATTTGCTCGGATATAACAATGATTTGCATGGGGAAATGAGGAGATAACTAAGAAAATATGGTAATGTTTTCTTGGTTATCTTTCCCCTGAGTAAACATAGATTCCTATGAAGAAACACAGTGGATAGAATTGGTCATTACCTTAAATTCTGGTGTGCGTATTTCCGGGCATTTTTCTCCAAAATGTGTTCTGACTGTTACATTCTCTTCTTCCCAAATTATTCTTAAAGAGACAATCCTCTTGCATAGACAAAGGCAAATATAAGGTGCCTTTTCTTTAAAACATAAGAGCAGCCCAAATAAAGGATCTGTAAGAATAGAAAATGAATCCTTAAAATTAATCTAGGAACAGGAGATAGATCAAATGTTTCCAATTTATCTTGGAATTTGACATATGGCCTATTTACAATAAAAGATAATTGGGGTCAGACCCGATGGTCTTGTGGATTCTTCTGGCCACCCACCTCGCTTAGTACAGACTTTACAGTGTCAGGTAGCAGGTGCTATGGATAGGCAATTAGCACCAAACTCATGGTTTTTAATCATTTTCTATAAGGCACATCCGTGTGGATTTTTGTTGTTGTTTAACTTGCTGTATTTCTTAGCCTAAACACTATGAGAGTTTTACACAACCATGATTAGAATAATTACTCCCTAATTTTTTCAATATACTTCAATAATTTGAATTAAATACACCTCACTAGGTAGAATCCTTTGCCACTTTTGTAAGTGTTAGGGTTTTGTGAGACATTGAAGTGGACTGAAGTGGAGAATCATGATATTTTAAAAATTTCCTTTATTTGAAAGATGGTACTCAATGAATAAGTATTTTTGCTAACCTACTTTTTGTGAAAAATTGCCTCAAGTACCAAATCCTTCATGCCCCTCCTCTGTAATACAAAACGCAAAGGACAAAAAAATCTAGTTCCACCTTTTTCTGATCGTTAAGAATGATATTCAGAGAGCTACTGATAATGGAAAACTTGGCTTTCAATGCAAAACTTGGCCTTCCCTGAAACTTCTGCATATCATAGAGACAGACCTGTTTATATATATATATATATATATATGTGTGTGTGTGTGTGTGTGGTTTAGAGATGAATAGTCAGGATAGATGTAGGTATGTTGTGTGTGTGTGTGGGGAGGGGGAAGATATAACTATATCTGTTCCCTTCTTACTAGAACTACTATCAGCTATTAAAACAAGAAGGACTCCCATGGTTATTTGGGGCTAGTAAATATTAGCCCACTTGCACACGTGTTTTGCCCTTGAGCCAGCTTCCGTCTGTACACTTCTGTGCATACATATTTAGCTCTGAGAATCCTTGATCTTGCCATTTTCCAGATAGAGGTATGAAGATTTCAAGTGAGTTAGTTTTGAATAAAGGATCTGAAAGAACAGATCTGATATGATCACAAAGTATCTCATGATTCTGTAAGCTAGTTGCTTTTCCTTTAAATTGCAAAGTTTATGGATTCCATGCTTAATAATGAAATCACATGCAGTGTAATTTTTATTGACTGTGGATGAAAACTAAACTCAATGGGAATATTTAACTGACATCATCCGTTTCTCCCTGTGTACATTTTAAAAAATTCATTTAACAAGTATGAAATGAATGTCAACTGGTGAGATGGAAAAACAGGTGGCCTGCAAGCTGCTACTTCCTTCTCTTGAGCTCAGAGCAGACATCACTAATCAATCATCTGTAGTCTCTCTTGGTGGAGTCTAGTTGTGAATTCCTAGCTTTTCTCAAAGTACTTCCTCAGACAGACACTGCCACTAAAGTGAAGATGGGAAATAAGACATTTGTTATTCCTGATCTGTAATTTACTCAGCTCTGTGCTAGACATTGTAGGGAAACATGAGTATGAGATATAATTCTTTGAAGAGTTTATAATCTACTTAAGGAAAAACAAAAACAAATGAAACAATTAGAGAGCAGCATAAGGCTTCAGATTTAATTTAAACTGAATTGTAATTAGAAGAGGGAAATATTTTAATCATCTGTCATATATTTAACCACACAGCAGCAATGATGTTTTATGTATTCTGATCTAGTAGTTCCAAATTTCATCTGTTCATTTCTTCACTTTATCAATAATTCATGGCATTTGGATAGCTCTTGGAAAACAGCTCTGTGTCCTTGGACACAATTCCTTAGATGTTGTGAAAATGATTTTGTTTTCTTTGTTTCTCTGTGTTAGCTTCCTTTCAGGATTAACTTGGCTGAAAATCAAAAGATAGATAGCCCAATCAAAAGTTACAATGTGTTCATAAATTTCAAGGGCTTCGAATGTTTGTGTTCAGAGGTGTCTGTGAAGAGCTAGTGAAAAGCTGAACTTATAATAAAATCTCCTTAAATCAGATTAATTTGGAATTTATGATGATTTGGTCAGCATCTGGGTGGATGGTTACCAGTATGTTAAGCATTTGAGATGACTTAGAAAAAGTTAATGCTGCAAATGAAGTAATAAGATAAATTCCTCAATTATGTAAGAGAACAAACCATTTTTAACAATTTTAGGAACATCTGCCTTACTTTTTCAGTGCAATTGCATGTAATCAGAGACGTGGCTTTTGAATACTCTTTTGATAGTAGTAATTATAAATCCTTCTACTCATTAGTAAACTATGACCTTTTCTAGGCATTGTTTCCTGACCTCACTAGAATTCCGTTATGTATTTAGAAATAACATCACATTTCACTAAAAAAACTTATAATTCAGAAATTATGCAATTTTTCGACTTCTTATGTAGTGTGAGATACTATTTTGGTATTGGTGGTTTTCTTTACTTTATTTCCTTTAAAAAAATTATTTCCCCATCATACTTTAAACTCCGAAAAGAGGCACTGGATCTTAAAGGTCCTGGAAACCAGGTGGCTTAAAATTAGATATCTAGACAGCATTATGGTCCTAGCCCCACTTCCTTCAGGAGTGAGGTAGTAGAAAAAATATGAACTTTGAAGTCAGTCAGCCCTGAGGCCAAATCTCAGGTTGGTCTTATTCTCTAGGTGGGTAAATGTAGAGACGACATTTCTTTCTCCATTTATGAAGTAAGGATAATTTCTGGCACCACAGGAAGTTATTGAGTCATGATTTAGTATAATCATTTCCTAAAAACTGTGGCATAGGACCTGTATATTAGTTAATACTCTTTTGTTTATAAGAAAAATAAAATCAATTTACATAAAATCAATTTACTGTAGTTTCTGTATGTCTCTCTGTCTCTGTCTCAGAATTGAAGGTATTACTAAACCTTGGGCAGGGCACATGCCAGAGCAAGGTTGGGGTTCTCAGCAGTAGGATTTCATGAATATTTTCTTCAAGACGCTGCATTAATGAGACTCAGCTTCAGCCCTTCTCTGTGTTCTATGTTTAAATTTCTGAGGGAAACAGAAACTCTGTGATGAGTCTCAGCAATCTGTGTCTCAACAACCCCTACAGATGATTCCAATGATTGCCTAAGTTTGAGAGCTTACTGGTCTAACGCAACCCCTCTCCTCCTTCCCCGCCCCATCTCTGCTGCCTCTATTTAGAGGAGACTAGAACCAAAGTTCACTCCCTGAAGGCCCTTGTGATTCTGCATGTATAAGATAACTGCGGTCTTCCGAATCCTTACTACTGACATCATAGTACATGGAGGTGCCCTATGGAGGTTCCTCAGGTTTTAACTATATTCCTTCTACATCCCATGGGGAAGCAGCCACCTTATTTTCCCTATGCTGTGAGAAATCTCCTAGCAAAAACCATGATCTGTGCCCCCCACCCCCCATTCCTCAAATTGCATATGGAAGACTTGCCTTCTAATGCGATGGAATCATTACTTGTCTTCTAGGAATAAGCATTTCTCTTTGGGGCACTAAAGTCTTAAATCAACAGAGTTTAAAATCTTGGCCAGGAATCAGTTACTTTGCAAATGGATCATTAGGTACCTTCATGAGCAGCACCAGCTCCACCTACCCAGTTGGCTTCCCAGATTTCTTATATTCTAACCATTAAAGAAATGGCAATATATTTAGGCTACAGGCCTAGAGGACATGTTGCATCCCTCAAGACAGCATCCTAGTATTGCCAGGTGTTATCACTGAGTCATAAGGTCAATGTCATCTTTCTAAAAGGTCATCTCCTTCTGGATGGCACTGAAAATTACAAGACTATGAATGTCATCAGGATCAGCACATTATCACACTATGTAAGAAATCAAAGCAGCATGTAAGAGATTCAGTAAATACTTGTACAAGGATGATGACAAAGGAAGTGACATTAAATCCAAAATAACTAATCTTGATCATTAGGACAAATCGCTGGTCAAGCTATGGGAAAGGCTCAAAGGAATCGACCTATCTATCACATATTCTCTATGCCTGTTTCCTTGTTTGCAAAATGAGGATAATACCTACTTGACGGCATTCTTGTTTTACAAACCAACAGTGTTTAGCATAAAGTTAGGACATTAAATATTAATTCCTTTTCTCTTAATTTTTTCCTACCACCTTATCATCAAACTAGGTCTGAGGAAGAAGAGATGTAGCAGCATGGGAAACAGCATTGTGAAAGATTAGCACTTTGTCGCTTACTGGCATTTGGACTTTGAAATCGTTTTCTTTCCTGGTCTCATATGTAAAGCCAGGGAATTGAAACAGATGACCAATGGCAAAATTATATTCTAAGATACATGTTCATATCATTAGCAGTCAGGAGTCTAGTATAGTAGAAAGTTAGGATCAGACAGATCTGTATATAAATCTTGAGTCTGAATGACTCTAAATTCTGATCCCGACCTCTGGCTTTTTCACTTGATAGCTGGGTGAGCCTCCCGAGGCCCTCTGAATCTCTGAGTCCTCGGTGTAAATGTCGGGATAATGTCCTACCTTATAAGGCTGCTGTTAGGAGTAAGCGAAGAAGTTATGTAAAGTATCTTGAGCACCACTCTTCAGTGTAGCAGTCTCTGTGATGATGTCAGTGTTCTGTCTGCTCTGCCCAATATGGCAGACACAAGGCACAGATGGTTATTAGGTCCTTGAAATGTTGCTAGTGCAACTGAAAGACTAAATTTTACATTTTATTCAATTTTAATAATTTAAAGTACTGGTTCAAAAACGCCTGAGTCCCTTTTATAATCCTTTAAAATTTTATTTTTACTTATTAATATAAAGTTCTGAAAGTCTTAAAATTGAATGTAAATGCTATGGCTTGCATGTTTGTATCCTCCCCAAAATTCATATATTGAAACCGAAAGCCCAATGTGATGGTGTTAGGAGGTGGAACCTTTGGGAGGTGATTAGGTCATGAGGGTGGAGCCCTCAAGGGTTAAATTAGAGGCCTTGTAAAAGAGACCCTATAGAGCTCCTGTGCCCTTCCACAATGTGGGGACACAGCAAAAAGACCACCATCTGTGAGCCAGGCAGCGGGCTCTCACTAAATACTGAATCTGCTGGTGCCTTAATCTTGGACTTCCCAGCCTCCAGAACTATAAGAAATAAATTTCTGTTGTTTATAAGCCACGCAGTCTATGGCATCCTGTTATAGCAGCCTGGGCAGATTAAGATAGTAAATAACAAGTAAAAATACAATCCATAGATTTTTTTTTTTTTCCCCATCTGATCCTCCTTCTCCATAAAACAGAAGCCTGGAGGAGAAAAGGCTGGTAAAGAAGGCAATGTCCAGGGAAGAAAGTGAACTTAATATTGGGCAGATCACATAAGCATATTAATCCAAAGGGACAAGTGAGAGTCAGAGAGTCTAGTAGTGAACCCAGGGGTACAAGCCAGGGATACCAGGGATGACTGTGGAGGAATTTCCCAACCACAGGGCTCTTCACAGGTAAACAGGGAGTTAGGAGGGTCAGCTATTCTCAGGTGGGACATTCACTGACGCACTGAGATCTACTACCAGACATCGGCAAGAGCCTAGAACTGAACTCTGCTTTGAGTAGCAAAAGCCTAGAAAATTGAAATTATTTGTGCAATGTCACGCAAGTGATTACTGGCAGATTGAGAGTTAGTATCCCCTGCAAACTAGCCAGTCATTATGATAGACACAGCACAGGGAAATATAGCCATTATTTTGTAATATATAGCTTTAAAGGGAGTATAATCTATAAAAATATTGAATCACGATGCTGTACACCTGAAACTAACATAATATTTAGTTATAACTAAACATAACTGTTATAACTATAACGTAAATCAACTATATTTCAATTTAAAAAATGGGCATTTGGTTTTTACTGATGATCAACATGTTCACAAAGGTCATTCCAAGGAGCGATATAAAAGCAATGACATCAGCGAATAACAAAATGAAATTCTTTCTGGGATAATTAATTACAGAAATTGTAGGCATACAATGGCTCAAACTTCAGTGATCCCCAAATCTAATTCTCATAATCCTATCAGCAGTGTCACTTTACATTTCCAGTGAACAATTTACTAGTAAGGAATGATAGATAAAAAATTATGAAGACTTCATTGCCTTTACAATAAGCACTAGAAAGCATCTACTGCATGTTGCAAAATATCACAAATAATTAAAATATATCTACTTATTAAAATATCAGAATAGTGATGCTACAGCCTAGTTGTTGTTTATTTCCTCACGGTTATTTGTAAAATTCAATTTCAGAAGTTAACTGTCATTAGTGCAAAATGGAAAAACATGTGATTAATGAGTTGAAGAAAAAGAAAATAGGGCATTGACTGTATAGTTCAGCATACTGTCAATATACTGTATACAAATATACATTGATTGTGTATTTCAGATGGGAATTATGGTCTTCATTTGAGAAAAAATTCATAAACGAATCAACATTTTGCTAACACTCAATTGGAGTGTTATTTTTGGGGACAATTATTGAAGTTCTACTTCTGAGTAAATTACAGTTGTATTCAACGTGGAAAGACTGGTTAAATGAAAGTCTCTATTGTTGAAAATATCAATATGAAATTCAAACATCAAAATTCAAAAATCTTTTCACTTGTTTTAAGATTAGTAGCTTCAATCAAACAGAGACCATGTAATCCAACCTTGACACGCTGTACACAAAGAAACTGTAATGAATTTGCAAATTATTTCTCCAAACTATGGATAATATCCAGTATTTTTTTTTTTTTTTTTTAACATTACTTGATTTGGGAATTGAATTTGGAGTCAGCTCTCCTGGGTTCTTCAGAGTGGTGAGAGAATTAATGGGACACCATACTGTTTTTCATTGTTTCCTGATGGGAGTGTCTTCCAACAACTTAATTGCTCCTACTTTACTTCCCCCAGCCACCTAATTTTTTTCCTTGTCCTTAATTGCTCCTGCCATTGGCACCATATGTGTCAGCCCACGAGGAACAATGTCAGTATCATTTGCTGCAAGATGATCCTCACTCCAGGTGGTTTCATGGCAAGATGAACAAAGGCGAAGGAGAAAGTAATTTATTTTTTAAAAACTAGAATGCCAATTTACTAATGGAAAATTAGAACTATAACTGTCACATAGACTAAAATATGCATCAGTAAGAGTTGTGCTAATAAAAACATTCTGGTCTGTGTGACAGTTATGATTTTTTTGTAACATGAATTTTTTAGAGTGTAGACTGGTATATAAGGAAAGCCAAATTTTATCCAAAAAGTGCTTGGTGAGGAAAGAAAAATTTTTAATTTTAACATTAGTAGTATCAGGTTAATAGAACCTGGGTCCATAGCCATTTCTAAATGGGGTGAGCCTATTATGATTTTTTGTTCAAAGATATCGTTCCTGAAACATAGGGACATTGAAAACTAAAATTAACGCCTTAAATCTTACTTGGAATAGAACAGTCAGCCAACATGGTGTGCAAAGCACTGAATCATCTATACTCAAGTTATATTTGGTGATATATCTTCAGAATAAAGAATTTATATTTCACTTTATGTGTTGAATGCAGATATGAACACTTTTGCATTACTATTTTAGTGCATTTTGTTATTTTAATTAGCTCAGCAAATTCTTTTTGATTTTATAACATAATCCACAGCCTAAACAAATAGTATTTATTAAAATTAACCTGGTATTTACACTAACATTTTATTGTGTACCTGAAAGACCACATGCAAACGTATATTAGTAATTTGAATCCATTTGTGAAAACGATATATATATTTGACTATATCTAAATAGGCAGCATTTTATTTATGATATGGCTAATGTCTTATTTTCCTAGGCTTTGTGCAACATTCATGAGTGCCGAAAAGTTTGAGGTTGTATTATTGAACCTGGATGTGATTTTGTGGGGAAGGTGATAGGGAGTATTATGACTCTCCTGTGAAAAATACACAGAGAGACATGCAAATAAACATAGTTTTTCTGATCATTTCAAAGACACAGAGAAAGACTTGATGAGGAGTAAGCAAGATGGTAAAATGATTTTGAGTGATACCATGTCCTTTAAAACAAATCACTGAAGTTGTGTCAACAAGCAAGAAGCTAGTACAGTTGGCCCTTGAAAAACATGGGGGAAGGGGGTGGTTAGAGGTGCCCACTCTCTGCACAGTGGAAAGTCCGCATATAACTTTTATCGGCCCTTCTTATCTGTGGTTCCACAACCACAGATTCAACCAACCGTGGATCCTACAGTACTAGGGTATTTACTATTGAGAAAAAATCCACATATAAGTGGACCTGCGCAGTTCAAACCTATGTTGTTCAAGGGTCAACTATATATTAAAAAAGCCGTACAACTGAGTTCGGGTCATCAGGTCATCTATCTGTGATCCGCTCATTTGTTCATGCCTTCACTCATGTACCAACATAGGCATCAGGCTCTACACAGAGGCAAATGAAACTTGGTCCTTGCTGTTGACAAGTACACAGCCAAGACAGGATGACTATTTAATTCTTTCAGCAATGAATATTACTTTAGGACATTGGTCTTAGCTTATTCTTATATTATTATGTACTTTGGTCCTTCCCCCATTCAACTTAGCTTTCTGTTCACCACAGCTGTGATTTTTTGTTTTAATGCTTTGCATTGTTTCACTGCATTCATCAGTTCTCATTGAATTTCTCTGGATACATTTCTTGATAGGTAATCAATCCTCTTCTGGTTTTACTCTTTTATGTTTTCTTAATTGCTCTCTTCTGGACCTCACAGCTGCCCATTGCTTAGTTACCAACCCTCTCTTAAACTTCCTGTCTCTGATGGGTCTGGCCGGTGTTACTGGAAGGTATACCATATACACGAAGGAATAGGGTCTGTGAATTACCAAAATGGACCTGGGTTCAGGTAAAAATGGTGACCACGGTTGCCATAACCATCACTCTAGGCTTATGTTTCCCACAGGGGGAGAACTTTCAGAAGTCATGGTTTTAAAAGACAAGTAGATCAATCCCCACAAAAAAACTGTCAAAATGCAGAAGGAGAGGGAGAGGGAGTGGGGGGAGATTAATTTGGCAGTTGTTTCAGAGGGTAACTTTAAGATAAAAATGCTTAAAAAGATTTTTATTAATTGAAGTACAGTTGATTTACAATGTTGTGTTAATTTCTGATGTATAGAAAAGTGATTCAGTTATACATATATATACATTCCTTTTTTTTTCTTTTCTTTTTTTTTTTTGTGGTACATGGGCCTCTCACTGTTGTGGCCTCTCCCGTTGCGGAGCACAGGCTCCGGACGCGCAGGCTCAGCGGCCATGGCTTACGGGCCCAGCCGCTCCGCGGCATGTGGGATCCTCCCAGACTGGGGCACGAACCCACGTCCCCGTGAGCTCTCAACCACTGCACCACCAGCAAAGCCCTATACATTCCTTTTTAAAAAAAATATTCTTTTCCATTATGGTTTATCATAGGATACTAAATATAGTTCTCTGCGCTATACAGTAGGATCTGGTGGTTTATCCATTCCAGATATATTAGCTTACATCTGCTAATCCCAACCTCCCACTCCATCCCTCCCCCTCAACCCCTTGCCCCTCGGCAACCGCAAGTCTGTTCTCTATGCCTGTGAGTCTGTTTCTGTTTCATAGATAGGTTCATTTGTGTCATACTTTAGATTCCACATATAAGTGATATCACATGATATTTGTCTTTCTCTGTCTGATTTACTTCACTTAGTATGATAATCTCTAGTTGCAACCATGTTGCTGCAAATGGCATCGTTTCATTCTTTTTTATGGCTGAGTAGTATTCCATTGTATATATGTATCACATTTTCTTTATCCATTCATCTGTCTATGGACATTTAGGTTGTTTCCATGTCTTGGCTATTGTGAATAGTGCTGCTATGAACATAGGGGTGCATGTGTCTTTTTGAATTATAGTTTTGTCTAGATATATGCCCAGGAGTGGGATTGCTGGATCATATGGTAGTTCCATTTTTCTTTTTCTTTCTTTTTTTTTTTTTTTTGCAGTACGTGGGCCTCTCACTGTTGTGGCCTCTCCTGTTGCAGAGCACAGGCTCCGGATGCGCAGGCTCAGTGGCCAGGGATGACGGCGCAGCCGCCCCGCGGCATGTGGGATCTTCCCGGACCGGGACATGAACCCATGTCCCCTGCATCGGCAGGCAGACTCTCAACTACTGCGCCACCAGGGAAGCCCCCATTTTTCATTTTTTAAGAAACCTCCATACTCTTTTCCATAGTGGCTGTACCAACTTACATTCCCACCAACAGTGTAGGAGGGTTCCCTTTTAAAGATTTTTAAAATCAAGTTGCACTGTATATGATGAGATGTAACCTCTTTTTCCTTGATAAAAATTAATTAAGGAGCTCCATTAGTCTTTAGGCTTTGGAGTTGGGTTTGTTTGGATGGAGTGATGTCTCGAGCCTGAGCTCAAAGGGAGAAAAAGAGTCTGGTTGCATTCAGGAAACCTGCCTCTTGGTGTCATCTAGTTAAACTTAGATTTACTCCCTGGAGCTGCTTCTGACATGATAAATCATAGTTGCTCTTGATAGTTCAAGGAATGACACATGTTTTTCCTCAAATGTTGGAATATTTCAGGGTAAATGTTGCTGGACTTCTGATCCCAATATGTAGCAGAGTTTTGAAATTTTGGTGTACATCACAATTATCTATGCACCTTTAAAAAATATATAGGCTGGGGCTTCCCTGGTGGCGCAGTGGTTGAGAGTCTGCCTGCCGATGCAGGGGACACAGGTTCGTGCCCTGGTCCGGGAAGATCCCACATGCCGCGGAGCGGCTGGGCCCGTGAGCCATGGCTGCTGAGCCTGTGCGTCCGGAGCCTGTGCTCTGCAACGGGAGAGGCCACGGCGGTGAGAGGCCCGCGTACCACAAAAAAATAAAAAGTAAAAAAATATAGGCTATAGATAGGGTCTCAAACCAGACCTCCAGAATCAGTTTCTGCCAGTGGAACTGGCATGTGTGAATTTTCAATAAGTTTCATAAGTATTTCTGATGTTCAGGAAGGGTTGAAACCTGAGTTTCCATGCCTTCCCTTGTAGTGGCCTCAGGGACAGGGAATCCTGACTCCATGCTTTGCTCTTGACGGTAGGAAAAGCAGATCTGGAACTTAGAAGCCTGGATACGTATGAGTGCTGAGGCTGCCTCTGCTGAGGATGTACATAGAAAAGGAAAGCCGGGGTCCAAATACTGGAGAATACCTTCAGTGGTAGACCTCAGAGGAGAAAGCTTGCTGGGGAAGAAGACGAAGAAAAGACAATGGAAGTTGAAGAGAGCTCTATCTTACTCATTTCAGGAGAGTGGATTCTTCAGGGCGTATGCTACAGGAGGATGAGCACCCAGCAAAGGCAGTTGAACTTGGTGATCAAGAGGTTATCAGAGATGTTCAAGAGAGAAAATCATAATGGGGATAGAAGTTAGATTGCAGAGGTCAAAGGCCACTCTTCTCAACCCTCCTTAAGGAGATTTAAAACCAAAGGAATTTCTGATTCCCAGCCCAGATGTACTAAATTGGGATTTCCAGAAGAGAGGGCTGAACATCTGTCATCTGAATTTTTAGAAAGCTACACAGGGCATTTGGTAGTAAAGCCAGAGTCCAGGGGCCGGGAAGGAAGCAGAATGTAAGGAGTACGGGCAGGAATATAGACCACTCTTCCAAAATGGTGGTAGGGAAGGGGGAAAAAACCAGATGGCAGAGAATGAGAGGTAGGTAGAGTGGGTAGAAGAAAACTTTTTGTGCTTTTGTACTTTCCCTGGAAGGAATCGAGCATGTTTGAAGGGCAAGAGTGGTTAAGACCAAGAGTTTACAGGAGCAACTAAGAAAGGGTAAATGAAGTTCTTGAGAAAATAGCATCAAAACCTAGCTTGGGGGGCGTGGGGGTGGGGAAGGTTAGATCAACACTGGATTCTTGTTTCATTGTGAAAATGAGCTGAGGGGAACCCTTAGGAGCCAGAGAAGTAATTGGTCCTTACCTGAGACTTTTGTCTTCACCTGTTTGAATGTTGCGTTTCAGTGTAAAGTCTTCAATCCACATCGTAGCATGGAAATGATGGACCACTGTCAGGCTTGAACGAGCTAAATGGGCCAGAAGGGGTGATGCTAAAGCAGTTCAGGAAAACCTGAGAAAGTTAACTCTTAGTCATTTCACAGGTTTATGGAAATGGTGATTAGGGAGAGTTTAAGCTTCTGTAGACTTTCAGGTCTACTAACAAGTTCCAAAGCTTCTATAATTCTCCACAAAGATGGACATTGATTCTGAACAATGATTTTTCATCACATTGGAGTGCTGAGCAGCACTTATTTATGGTCTCAAAGAAAGTTACCATTTGCCTCTAAAATGATCGAGTTTTCATTTCAGTGGAGTCTCCTTTCTCCTGCATTAAACGCCAGGAAATGCCGGGGTGCTGTGTATTCAGCCCGTATTGCAAGTAAATCATGAAAACTCTGGCAAACATAACTTACAGCTGTCAGCTGGCTTATTCTCAATGAATGGTTCTTTGGCAGTATGTGTTTAGGCTGGTGACAATGAGTACAAAGAATGGGATCGAAGTTTAACACATGTCCTGCACAGACCCTAGCTTATTTCACCTGGCTACTTGTTCAATCGATTTTTCTAGGTGCAACAAACATAAGAGTTCAAAGAAAATAATCTAACTATGAAGAAGTGATTTCTCACAAAAGATAGGGCAATGTGGCTGCTTCTTGTCACTGTGTTCACATCTACTCTTTTCTGCTCTTTGCGGGGGAGTGGGGTGGCGGCAATCATGCATACCACCCCTTTAATTGTATCAAGAATCTGTTAAGGGACTAAGAAATGCAGGTGAGCTTATTTAAACTAATGATTTCAGAATTAGGCCTAAATAGTTAATTTTGTTAGATTCTCTTCTCTTTCGTTCAACAGTTGGATTTTTTTCTAAGATAAAGTTAATATCCACCGGGCCCTTAAAAATATGTGAAATGGACACATAATTTACTTGTTGACTTTATGGTGTTTCTGAAACAAAGGTCCAGGAGAGAGAACTCAGAGAATTTCTCCCTGCTGCTTACGTTCGCTGCTGAGAACTGGGTAAGGCTTGTTACCACTACCTCCTGTGACAGGACGGCCTGTTTAAACTCGAGTCGGTGCATCTGCTCTACAGTAATGCCAAGGGATTCATGTGTGGTTATTTTAGATGCTACTCTTGTAAGAAGTCGCTTGTCCTCCAAATTTTGAAGACGTTATTGCTCAATTCGAGATAATTTTTACAAGTTCACTTATTTATATCATTTATTTATTCTGCCAACAAATTGAGTACCCTCTGCAACGTGCCATGCACCAAATGAATGAAAGAGATCCCGACTGCTGGGAAATCACTATCTAGTAGAGCAAGCTGACTTGTAAATGACACCAGCTTAATAATTAGTACTTTAGAAGTATTTGAATATTAGGCATGTTTGAATGGAGACCTACACTGTCCATGCTGGTGTGGCCGTTTAAGATGGGATTGCTTATCTCTGAAGATCAATCAGGAAGCCTGAAAAACTCTTTGAAAGGAAGTGCATTCACCTGTGAAGCAACTCATAAGCCCCGCCTCCCCCTCGCTCAAACCAGAGGGCAACGTCACGACGCAGGAACGTCTTTCTTAAGAAGCTGCCTCACCCTACTTGACCATCACTTCAGGTCTTTCCCTGTGATACGTTGCTTCGGTTTCAGTGGGAGAGGATTTCCGTGGTCAAACGCTCGTGGTAGGGTGAGTTTCCTTGGGTAAAAACCTGAGCCCTACAAATATCCAAAGTGAGGAACTGCGTCAGGAGGAGTACTCCATCCAGAGATTTATTTTGTTTCCTTCAACAGCCAAAGTGGCTTTTGAAGATCAATATGCCCTTTGTATTGCTGCCAAAAGCAAGCAAAAGTGCCAAATCATAAACTGTCTTCGGAGGAATAACTACAGGAAAGCCGGCCAGGCCCGAGGCAGCTGTCTGGCAGCCCGGCTGCTAGGAACCCGCCGCCCTTTGGAGCCGTAAATCTTCACCTTGTCGCCCCCGGGATGACTTGGCCTCCCGGGCATCACGCGCAGGTGAGTGCCTTCAGAGGTGCAAGCTAGGGAGCCTCTCTGACCTGGTGACTCGGGTCACACGCTTGAGTAAGAATTTAAATATGCCGAAAAGCAAATAGTGTTCTCACTTTGAATTTCATTTCCCCGGGGGAGAAATGGGCCCCAGCCTGTTACCATCCTTTCCAGAACTGCTGGAGCGGGTCTGGTGGCTTTTCGAGGTTTCAGAGAAGGTACAGGGGGTCCCGGCAGTGGCAGAGATGTCAAATCCATGAGAGTGATTTGAAGCTTCTTTTGCAAGTAGCTAAATATGGTCTTCCATGAAGCAAATGACATTAAAATACTTTTCCGTGGGCGTGCAGGTGGGGAGGAAAGGGAGGAGAGAAGCAGAAGCCTATCTCTCGTGAAAAGAAAACCAAGTCAACTATTTTAGCTCTCAGAATGTCCTCGAAAGAAACCAGGGTGATTTGCTGGATTTTGATAGAAATCTTAAGGAAAGTAGTGGATAACTGGCATTGAAGTAATTGAAACAAACTTTAGAGTGGGCTAAATAACTTCTGTGAACAACCCCAGGGAACTGTTTTGCAACCAAAAAAGTTGTGTGACGTATGGCTTAAGTCTCTGAAAGGACAAACCTAGAAGTACAATCTCTGTTCTCACTTTGGGACCAGGTTAGCGTTGCTACTGGACTGGGGGTAAGTGGTGTGGAATGTGGTTTGGGCCCATCTTTCAGCTGTGTTAAATGAACCTTCTGGATTGGCATATCAGTGAAATAGAGGGGGTCTTGGATTTCCATGGTAAAGAATTTGTTTCAGCTGCTGCTTATTCATTCATTCATTTATGTACTACCTAGTTAACTGTCTCCTACGTGCAAAGCACTGGGCTAGGTGAAAAAATCACCATGAAAAAAGATCACAATCTGTGACCTTAAGGTCCCAACACCAAGTTGGTAGGAGACCAATGAGTGCAGTTGATGAGGAAATCAGGTGGTCTGGAACACAATGGGAAGAGCTTATTTGTCTTCAATAACTTATATTTTATCAGTAAAAGTTATTTACTGAGAATGAGGTGGAAATGGTTGGCCATTTGAGGAGCACTTGAAAGATTTGGAAAGGCCACAGTGAGAAAGGTGATAGGGTGGTGATCACCAAGGAATCTCAGAGCTGCCTAGTGGTGGAGAGGGCAGGTGCTATCAATAGGTAGCACTAATTATTTTTGAGATCAGCCTGAACCTTTCTCATAAAACTGCTCCGTGGCAAATAATGACCGGGAACACATAAGGAAGTCCTGTGGGCTGGAGGCCATTGAAGATGGTTGTCCCCAAAACAGGATGCTTCCGTCTTCTTAAGGGAAGATAACTCAGGAAACACGGTTTGGGGAATAATTTCCAGGCTTGCCAAGGGCAAAAAAGAGGTAAAAATGAACTAAGAAAAAGTCACTAGTGATGAGTCAACATCACAGAGATGAGAATAAGAACATAATCTTTCAGTGCACCACTGAGGCAGCAGAATATAGCAGAATTGTTGGGGGTTGTTGTAACTCTACGTTTAACCAAAATGTTTCCGAAGTGGCAGTACCATTTTACACCTGAACCAGCAATGTAGGAGGGCTCCAGTTTTACCACATTCTCATCAACACTTGTTAATTCCAGCCATCCTAGTGGGTAGGAAGTGCTATTTCATTGTGGGCTTTCATTTGCATTTCCCTTATGGTTACTGATGTTGAGCATCTTTTCACATTGTTAGCCATTGGTATATTTTCTTTGAAGAAATGTCTATTTTGATACTTTACCCACTTTTAGCTAGGTTATTTGTCTTTTCTTACTGAGTAAGCGTTCTTTAAGTAGTCTAGATACAGTTCCTTATCAGATAAATGGCTTGCAAATATTTTCTCCCATTCTGTGGGTTCTTTTTTCATTTTCTTGGTTTCCTCTAAAGCACAAAAGTTTTAAATTTTGATTAAATCCAATTTACCTATTTTTTCTTATTGCTGGTTTTTGCTATTTTATCTAAGAAATCATTGCCTAACCCAAGGTCATGTAAATACTCTTATGTGTTTTTTTTAAGAATTTAATAGCTGTGGTTCTTAACATTTTGGTCTGTGATCCATTCTGAGTTAATTTTTGTGTATGGTGTGAGGTAGGGGTCCAACTTCATACTTTTGCATGTGGATATCCAGTTGTCCCAGCACAATTTGTTGGAAAGAACATTTCTTTCGCCCACTGAATTGTCTTGGCAATTTTGTCAAAAATCAGTTGACCCTAAATGTAAGGGTATATTTCTGAACTTTAAATTGATCTATATGTCTGTCCTTATACTAGCATCACACAATCTTTACTGTAGCTTCATAGTAACTTTTGAATAGGAACTTTGGGAATTCAAATTTTCCAACTTTTGCCTATTATGGACCCCTTGCATTTCCGAATGAATTCTAGGATCAGCTTTCCAATGTCCGCAGAAAAGTCAGCTGGGATTTTGATAGGGATTTTGCTGATGCTCTAAATCAACCTGGGAAGTATTGACATCTTAACAATAATAAGTCCTCTCTCTGATCCATGAGCATGAGATGTCTTTCCATTTATTTAAGTCTTTTTGAATTTCTTTCAACAATTCCCTGTAGTTTTCAGAGTATAATTTTTACACTTTATTTGTTAAATTTATTCCTATGTATTTTATCCTTTTAATGATACTGTAAATAGAATTATTTTCTTTAATTTTGGATTGTTCATTGCTAATGTATAGAAATACAATTGATTTTTGTGTATCAATCTTGTACTCTGCAGTCTTGCTGAACTCATTTATTCCTTTTAATAGATTTCAGTGGCTTCTTTAGAATTTTTCTACACACAAGATTATGTGGTCTGCAAAGAGAGAGTGTTTTACTGCTTCCTTTCTAATCTGGATACCTTTTATTTCATTTTCTTACCTAATTGCCCTGGTTAGAACCTCCGGTAAGATGTTGAATCAAAGTGGCAAAAATGGACATCCTTGTCTTGTTCCTAATTTAGGGATAAAAAATTCAGTCTTTCATCATTAAGTATCATATTAGCTGTGGGTTTTTGTAGGTGCTTTTTATCAGGTTGAAGAAGTTTCCTTTGATTCCTAGTTTGTTGAGTGTTTTCATCACAAGAGACATTGAATTTGTTCAAACGCTTGTCTGCACGATCATGTGACTTGTCTTTTATTTTATTGGTATGGTATATTAAGTAAATTGATATTCCAATGTTAAACTAACCGTGCATTCGTGGGATAAATCCCACTTGGTTGTAATTTATAATCCTTTATTTCTGGATCTGGTTTGCTAGCATTTTGTTAAGGATCTTGGCATCTGTATTCATAAGCGAATGGCTTGTTTTTTCCTGTGATGGCTTTGTCTGATTTGGTGTCTAGACTACGTAAAGAACTCTTACAGCTCAATAATAAAGGACAACCCAACTAAAAATGGGTAAAGGATCCAAATAGACATTTCTCCAAGGAAAATATACAAATGGCTGATAAGAACATGAAGATGCTCAGTAGCCATCAGGCAAATACAACTCAAAACAGTGAGATAACACTTGACACCCACTAGGATAGCTAGAATCAAAAAGTGTTGGTGACAATGTGGTGAACGTTTAGAGTGGCATTATAAGAGCCCCAAAGTAGAAACAACTCAAATTTCTGTTAGCTGCTGAATGGATAGATGAAATGTGGTATGCCCATACATTGGAATATTAATCCTCAATGTAAAGGAATAAAGTACTAATACATGCTACAAATTGGTTGAACTTGGAAAACATTATTTTAAGGGCACAGGAGACCACATGTTATACAATTCCATTTATATGATAGGTCCAGAATGGGCACATCTATAGAGACAGAAAGTGGATCAGTGGTTGCCTAGGGCTGTGAGGTGGGGGATGGGGGGGGAGAGGATTGTGGGGAAATAGGGAGTAATTGCTAATGGAGACAGCTTTTTATTTATTGTTTGGTGAAAATGTTCTAAAATTGGTTGCATAACTTTGAATATGTGAATAGACTAAAAGACATTGAATTTTACGCCTTAATTCACATACCATACAATTTACCCCTTTATCTCAATAAAATGGTTTTGTGTATATATAAAAATTGATTCTGTGAGCTAGACATCGTGCCAAGTCTTTCACATCCATTACATTGTTTAACGGTGACAGCAACCCTGTTAGCGGGGAATATTATTACCATTTTACAAATGAAAAACACTGAGGCTTAGAGAGGTTAAGTAACTTGTCCCAGGTCATATACCTTGTAAGTAACAGATTAAAGCGGGCAGTGTGCTTGTGAAGCCCAAAATTAACCATGGATCTCTTGTAGCTGAGGAGACATCTTATTTTAGTCCAACTTACCTCTATCTACTGCGTTTTTTTCCATCCTTGGTCATACTCTTTGTATCAGCATAGGGAAAGAAAAATGGAGGCTAAAAGCTATTTAAATACTGTGAATAGCCTTTTAAATTTGTACCTAGTAAAGAAGAAACAGAATGATCGATGCCAGCTATTTAAGACGACAGCTTAACTCTGTGTTTTTTCTGTGTAGACACATTCTTCAAGAGAATTCACGTATGTGAACATTTTTAAAAAAAGACTGGAGAGAAGAGCTAGTTTCAGACACTGATTTGTTCTGCAGCAAATTAAGGCAGGGGAATAAGGCTCTCTTTTCCTTTCCTAAAACTCTTGCCATCTGGTTCTCAGTGTCCCTTTAACATAGTTTTCAGGCTGTGAAATTCTGTACATCTTTATGAGCTCAAGAATTGACCTTTGAGAGGGAAGTCTTATTATGCTGACACCACACATCATAACTCTTATTTTGCTTGGAGATCTCATTCACTGTCATCACCAACATGTGCAACAAGAGATACGTCATGTTTATGGCTAGAATATTCCTTTTATTTCCAGTTATAGTTTTCCCATAAAATCGCGACTAAAAATAATCTCCATGTGGTCATTGAATGTTATTGCTTGGAACAGAAACGCTAAAACAATTTGCTTATTTAGGATCCTGGGTGTTTCCCAACATTTTGAAGCACCTCAATCCTCCACGAAATATCCTTTCAGCCAGAGCAGTAGTGATGTAAGTCTGCGGCTTTTCTTTTCATGTATATTATGGGATTGTGTTAGCTGCATAATAGATTTGGTACCCCTCCCACGTGTATTGGAGTACACTGGGTAAATAATTCTATTTTCACTCTTCTCTCCTAGATATTTTATAGCTATGATGGACGTTCTTTCAGGAATTGTTCATTAAAAAATAAAATTTCCCAGTGGTAAAAGGCAGGGCCTGCACATTGTACTGAGATTCAAAAACTACTTGTATGCATCTTCAAACTTAGATTTTGTCTTCTACCTATCATCTTTTTCTATATGTACAAGTTCCCTCTTGAACTGGGTAAGCAGGCTGGGAGGGAGACCTTGCCCCAGCAGACCAAGGGCAGAGAAACAGAGGGTCCTTGGAGAATCCTCAAGGTCAAGCCCTGGGAACAAAATCCAAAGGGTTGGTGGTGGGGTGGGGGAGGGAAGCTTGCAGAGGAAAAGCAGAAAACAAAGTCCAGTAGGGAAGAGCCTGGCAGAACTAACGGGATAGGGGCAGAGGAAGGAGTGATTTCCATAAATGCAGGCGACTGTCTAAAACTTGGTACTTGTGATCTGATGCAGTGAAATGAACATGGCTCTGGATTCAAATCTTGCTTAGTAAACTAGCTCAAATAAGTGATTTTACCCCTCTGCACCTGAGCTTCTCATCTATTAAATGTGTATCTTCATGATCACATCAACACCATTACAATAACTGTCTCTTCCCAAATACCTCTAATATGCTATTTTACATAGATAATTGTGTTTAATCATCCATACAGCCCAATGAGCTATGTTTTATTATCCCCATCTTGCAGATGGGGGAAACCAAAGCTCAGAAGTTTTAATTTGTTCAAAGTCCTTTCCTACAGCTGGAAAGTAATAGAAACAGGATTTTAATCCAAGTCTTTTGGACTCCATCGTCCCTTAGACCACTAGATTGGAATGACCTGGAACACGTGTAACCAGAGAAATCCTAGACTCAACTGTAGAGATGCATTAGCATCTCTGGGGATGGGGCCCAGAATCGTGCATTTGAACTCACCTCTTAGGCGACCATTATGCTCTCCATAAAAGTACTTGCTGCCCAAGGTGGGATCTGTGGTCCAGGACCAGCAGCATCAGCATCACCTGGGAGCTTGTTAGAAATGTAAATTCTCAGTCCCTATCCCAGCCCTGCTGAATTAGAATCTGCTTAGAGCGAACAGGATCCCCAGGTGATTCATGTGCATGTAGGTTCAGTGAAGCCTGTTCTACAGGGTTGTTGTGAGGATTAAAGATACTAAAGTGTCTGCCATGTCAAAAGTACCCTTTGTTACCATTCCCTTTTTTGATTGAATAGAAGGTAGTGTTCTGGGAGGGCCTACAAATATAGGGTTAGGGTAAATATCTGTTTTGCTCTCGCCTTCCTTTTGGGTCTGTGCCCAGTGCTGTTAGGTGGTTTTCCAGTATCTCCCACCCATCCTTCCTTTCCTGAAAGCGTATCATGCTGTACTTCCTCTACCTACCCTTTGGTATGGAGTCAGAAGGTATGGGTTTGACTCTCGGCTTGGCCAATTACTGTCTGTGACCTTGGGAAAATCAATTAACATGTTTGACCCTCAATTTTTTCAATTATAAAAAGAGGATGAGGAGGGTGAAAATACTACATTTTATCACACTAAAACCTAAGAGTTAGTCCTATCTGCCACTATCGTTAGGGCATCAACTGGTGACGTAAGCACGAAACATAGGAAGAGAAGAAAAGTATTAGAATCTGTATTTTCTTCTAAGTTTTAAACACTTCAACCTTTAAATTTATTACTCATCTGTTTTAATGACAAAAACCTGCTTTTAGAAACAGTAGAAATAATCTACAAAAAAAATAAGTTTAGATCTAAATTCACAAAACTTAAAATTTGGCCAGAATCTTTAGGAAATTGTGCCATCCAAATTCGTGACTTTTATGGTAGTAGAAACAACAATTAAGTGACTGTTTAAAATGATGGATTACGCTTCAAGATAAGTAAGGAGTAATAAGGAGGAGTAAGACTTGGAGATGAACTTCCTCCCCACAAATACATCAGAAATACATCTACATGTGGAACAACTCCTACAGAACACCTACTGAATGCTGGCAGAAGACCTCAGACCTCCCAAAAGGCAAGAAACTCCCCACGTACCTGGGTAGGGCAAGAGAAAAAAGAAAAAACAGACAAAAGAATAGGGACGGGACCTGCCCCTCTGGGAGGGAGCTGTGAAGGAGGAAAAGTTCTCACACACTAGGAAGCCCCTTCACTGGTGGAAATGGGGAGTGGGTGGGGAAGGAAGCTTTGGAGCCACAGAGGAGAGCGCAGCAACAGGGGTGCGGGGGGGCAAAGCGGAGAGATTCCCACTCAGAGGATCGGTGCCGACCGGCACTCACTAGCCGGAGAGGCTTGGCTGCTCACTCGCAGGGGCGGGCGGGGCTGGGAGCTGAGGCTCGGGCTTCGGTCGGAGGGCCGGGAGAGGACTGGGGTTGGCGGCGTGAACACAGCCTGCAGGGGGTTAGTGCGCCACGGCTAGCCGGGAGGGAGTCCGGGAAAAAGTCTGGACCTGCCAAAGAGGCAAGAGACTTTTTCTTCCCTCTTTGTTTCCTGGTGCGAGAGGAGAGAGGATTAAGAGCACTGCTTAAAGGAGCTCCAGAAACGGGCGCGAGCCGCGGCTAAAAGCGCGGACTCCAGAGACGGGCATGAGACGCTAAGGCTGCTGCTGCCGCCACCCAGAAGCCTGTGTGCGAGCACAGGTCACTCTCCACACCCCCCTTCCGGGGAGCCTGTGCAGCCCGCCACTGCCAGGGTCCCGGGATCCAGGGACAACTTCCCCGGGAGAACGCACTGCGCGCCTCAGGCTGGTGCAACGTCCCGCACTCCGTGCCCCTCCCTCCCCCCCGGCCTGGGTGAGCCAGAGCCCCAGAATCAGTGGCTCCTTTAACCCGGTCCTGTCCGAGCAAAGAGCAGACGCCCTCAGGCGACCTACACGCAGAGGCGGGGCCAAATCCAAAGCTGAGCCCCGGGAGCTGTGAGAACAAGAGAAAGGGAAATCTCTCCCAGCAGCCTCAGGAGCAGCGGATTAAAGCTTCACAATCAACTTGATGTACCTGCATCTGTGGAATACCTGGATAGACAAGGATTGATCCCAAAATTGAGGCAGTAGACTTTGGAAGCAGCTGTAGACTTGGGGGTTTTTTGTATGTGACTGACTAGTTTCTGATTTTTATGTTTATCTTAGTATAGTTTTTAGCACTTGCTATCATTGGTGGATTTGTTTTCTGGTTTGGTGGCTCTCTTCTTTTTTTATTACTTTTTTATTTTAATAATTTTTAAAATTTTAATAACTATTTTTTAGTTTATTTTTTCTTTCTTTTTTTTCTCCCTTTTCTTCTGAGCCATGTAGTTGACAGGGTCCTGGTGCTCCGGCAGGGTGTCAGGCCTGAGCCTGTGAGGTGGGAAAGCCATGTTCAGGACATTGGACCACCAGAGACCTCCCGGCCCCATGTAATTAAAATCGACGAGCGCTCTCCCAGAGATCTCCGTCTCAACGCTAAGACCCAGCTCCACTCAACGACCAGCAAGCTCCGGTGCTGGACACCCTATGCCAAACAACTAGCAAGGCAGGAACACAACCCCACCCATTAGCAGAGAGGCTGCCTAAAATCATAAGTTCACAGACACCCCAAAACACATCACCAGACGCAGTCCTACCCAACAAAAAGACAAGATCCAGCCTTATGCGCCAGAACACAGGCACAAGTCCCCTCCATCAAGAAGCCTACACAGCCCACTGAACCAACCTTACCCACTGGGGGCAGACACCAAAAACAACTGCAACTACGAACCTGCATCCTGTGAAAAGGAGACCCCCCAAACACAATAAGTTAAGCAAAAGAAGACAGAAATACGCAGCAGATGAAGGAGCAAAGTAAAACCCCCCCAGACCAAACAAATGAAGAGGAAATAGGCAGGCTACCTGAAAAAGAATTCAGAGTAATGATAGGAGAGATGATCCAAAATCTTGGAAATAGAATGAAGAAAATACAAGAAATATTTAACAAGGATCTAGAAGAACTAAAGAGCAAACAAACAATGATGAACAACACAATAAATAAAATTAAAAATTCTCTAGAAGGAATCAATAGCAAAATAACTGAGGCAGAAGAACAGATAAGTAACCTGGAAGATAAAATAGTGGAAATAACTGCAGAGCAGAATAAAGAAAAAAGAATGAAAAGAATTGAGGACAGTCTCAGAGACCTCTGGGACAACATTCAGTGCACCAACCTTAAAATTATAGGGGTCACACATATTTGACCTATAAATATCAGTTAAGTCCAACTTGTTAAATGTGTCATGTAAAGCTTGTGTTTCCTTATTTTCATTTTGGATGATCTGTCCATTGGTGAAAGTGGGGTGGTAAAGTCCCCTACTACGAATGTGTTACTGTCAATTTCCCCTTTTATGGCTGCTAGCATTTGCCTTATATATTGAGGTGCCCCTATGTTGGGTGCATAAATATTTACAATTGTTATATCTTCTTCTTGGATCGATCCTTTGATCGTGATGTAGTGTCCTTCTTTGTCTTTTGTAATAGTCTTTATTTTAAAGTCTATTTTTTCTGATATGAGAATTGCTACTCCAGCATTTCTATTTGCATGGAATATCTTTTCCCATCCCCTCACTTTCAGTCTGTGTGTGTCCCTAGGTCTTGAAGTGGGTCTCTTGTAGACAGCATATATACAGATCTTGTTGTTGTATACATTCAGCCAGGCTATGTGTTTTGTTTGGAGCATTTAATCCGTTTACATTTAAGGTAATTATCGATATGTATGTTACTATTCCCATTTTCTTAATTGTTTTGGGTTTGTTTTGTAGGTCTTTTCCTTCTCTTGTGTTTCCTGCGTAGAAAAGTTCCTTCAGCATTTGTTGTAAAGCTGGTTTGGTGGTGCTGAATTCTCTTAACTTTAGCTTGTCTGTAAAGGTTTTAATTTCTCCATCTAATCTGAATGAGATCCTTGCTGGGTAGAGTAATCTTGGTTGTAGGTTTTTCCCTTTCATCACTTTAATTATGTCCTGCCACTCCCTTCTGGCTTGCAGAGTTTCTGAGAAAGATCAGCTGTTAACCTTATGGGGATTTTCTGGTATGTTGTTTGTTGCTTTTCCCTTGCTGCTTTTCATATTTTTTTCTTTGTATTTAATTTTTGACAGTTTGATTAATATGTGTCTTTGCATGTTTCTCCTTGGATTTATTCTGTGTGGGACTCTGTGCTTCCTGGACTTGATTGACAATTTTCTTTCCCATATTAGGGAAGTGTTCAACTATAATTTTGAACTCAAATCAGTAGAATTAGAAATGAAAAAGGAGAAGTAACAACTGACCCTGAAAAATACAAAGAATCATGAGAGGTTACTACAACCAACTATATGCCAATAAAATGGACACCCTGGAAGAAATGGACAAATTCTTAGAAATGCACAAAGTTCTGAGCCTGAACCAGGAAGAAATCGAAAATATAAACAGACCAATCACAAGCACTGAAATTGAAACTGTGATTAAAAATCTTCCAACAAACAAAAGCCCAGGATGAGATGGCTTCACAGGTGAATTCTATCAAACATTTAGAGGAGAGCTAACGCCTATCCTTCTCAAACTCTTCCCAAATGTAGCAGAGGGAGGAACACTCAAACTCATACTGTGAAGCCACCATCACCCTGATACCATAAGCAGACAAAGATGTCACAAAAAAGAAAACTACAGGCCAATATCACTGATGAACAAAGATGCAAAAATCCTCCACAAAATACTAGCAAACAGAATCCTATAGCACACTAAAAGGAACATACACCATGATCAAGTGGGATTTATCCCAGGAATGCAAGGATTCTTCAATATACGCAAATCAATTAATGTGATACATCATATTAACAAATTGAAGGATAAAAACCATATGATAATCTCAATAGATGCAGAAAAAGCTTTTGACAAAATTCAACAACCATTTATGATAAAAACCCCTCCAGAAAGTAGGCATAGAGGGAACTTTCCTCAACATAATAAAGGCCATATAAGACAAACCCACAGCCAACATTGTCTTCAATGGTGAAACACTAAAACCACTTCCACTAAGATCAGGAGCAAGACAAGGTTGCCCACTCTCACCACTATTATTCAACATAGTTTTGGAAGTTTTAGCCACAGCAATCAGAAGGAAACGAAAAGGAATCCAAATTGGAAAAGAGGAAGTAAAACTGTCACTGTTTGCAGATGACATGATTCTATACCTAGAGAATCCTAAAGACGCTACCAGAAAACTACTAGAGCTAATCAATGAATTTGGTAAAGTATCAGGATACAAAATTCACAGAAATCTCTTACATTCCTATACACTAATGATGAAAAATCTGAAAGAGAAATTAAGGAAACACTCCCATTTACCACTGCAACAAAAAGAATAAAATACCTAGGAATAAACCTACCTAAGGAGACAAAAGTCCTGTATGCAGAAAACTAGAAGACACTGATGAAAGAAATTAAAGATGATACAAAGAGATGGAGAGATATACCATGTTCTTGGATTGGAAGAATCAACATTATGAAAATGACTGTACTACCCAAAGCAATCTACAGATTCAGTGCAATCCCTATCAAACTACCAATGGCATTTTCCACAGAACTGGAACAAAAAATTTCACAATTTATATGGAAACACCAAAGACCCCAAATAGCCAAAGCAATCTTGAGGGAAAAAGTGGAGCTGGGGGATTCAGGCTCCCTGTCTTCAGACTCTGCTACAAACCTACAGTGATTAAGACAGTATGGTACTGGCACAAAAACAGAAAGATAGATCAGTGGAACAGGATAGGAAACCCAGAGATAAACCCACACACATATGGTCACCTTATCTTTGATAAAGGAGGCAAGAATATATAATGGAGAAAAGAGAGCCTCTTCAATAAGTGGTGCTGGGAAACTGGGCAGGTATATGTAAAAGAATGAAATTAGAACACTCCCTAACACCATACACAAAAATAAACTCCAAGTGGATTAAAGACCTAAATGTAAGGCCAGACACTATAAAACTCTTAGAGGAAATCGTAGGCAGAACACTCTATGACATACATCACAGCAAGATCCTTTTTGAACCACCTCCTAGGGAAATGGAAATAAAAACAAAAATAAACGGGATCTAATGAAACTTAAAAGCTTTTGCACAGCAAAGGAAACCATAAACAAGATGAAAAGACAACCTTCAGAATGGGAGAAAATATTTGCAAATGAAACAACTGACAAAGGATTAATCTCCAAAATATACCAGCAGCTCATGCAGCTCAATACCAAAAAAACAACTCAATCCAAAACTGGGCAGAAGATCTAAATAGACATTTCTCCAAAGAAGATATACAGATTGCCAACAAACACATGAAAGGATGCTCAACATTACTAATCATTAGAGAAATGCAAATCAAAAGTGCAGTGAGGTATCACCTCACACCAGTTAGAATGGGCATCATCAAAAAATCTACAAACAGTAAATGCTGGAGAGGGTGTGGAGAAAAGGGAACCCTCTTGCACTGTTGGTGGGAATGTAAATTGATACAGCCACTGTGGAGAACAGTATGGAGGTTCCTTAAAAAACTACAAATAGAACTACCATATGGTCCAGCAATCCCACTACTGGGCCTATACCCTGAGAAAACCATAATTCAAAAAGAGTCATGTACCACAATGTTCATTGCAGCTCTATTTACAGTAGCCAGGACATGGAAGCAACCTAAGTGTCCATTGACAGATGAATGGATAAAGAAAATGTGGCACATATATACAATGGAATATTACTCAGCCATAAAGGAAACGAAATTGAGTTGTTTGTAATGAAGTAGATGGACCTTGAGTCTGTCATACAGAGTGAAGTAAGTCAGAATGAGGAAAATACCGTATGCTAACACACATATATGGAATCTAAAAAAGAATGGTTCTGAAGAACCTAGCGGCAGGACGGGAATAAAGATGCAGACATAGAGAATGGACTTGAGGACATGGGGGAGGCGGCAGGTTAAGCTGGGACGAAGTGAGAGAGTGGCGTGGACATATATACACTACCAAATATAAAATAGATAGCTAGTGGGAAGCAGCCGCATAGCACAGGGAGATCAGCTCGATGCTCTGTGACCACCTAGAGAGGTGGGATAGGGAAGGTGGGAGGGATACTCGAGGGAGGGGATATGGGGATATATGTATACATATAGTTGCTTCACTTTTTTGTACAGCAGAAACTAACACAACATTGTAAAGCAGTTATTTTCTAATAACATTGTTTAAAAAATAAAAAATTAATAAAATGATGCCAATCTAGTTACTGGATGTGTTTTATTTTAATTGGTATAATTGTTTTGCAGAAAGTTCTGCTTAATGTTATGTTTTTAAGTATAAACATCTCTCTTAATGCATGTTGAATAACTCCCTGTGGTACAATGTATGCATTAATTCATTAGTTCCAACATTAACTGGGTCACAGCTAACAATTGTCTACTGAAATTCAACTCAGTCAGTTACTAGAGGTGCATTTTGGGGTTGTTTTACCTTAGGAAGGACAATAGGAAGTTGCATTACTCTCAAGGTGTGCTTAGCTGGTTTTTTTTTTTTTTTAATGGTCTTTTCAGTGCCTTTTGCATGATACTCTTGGCTTTGGGTGGTATTTTGAGGAAGAGCTTGGCCCCGTCTGTATACATGGCCCAGTTCCCTTCTCTCTGGAGTACGCTTTTTTAGACAACTGTCTCCTGGAGCTTTTAAAGTTCACCTCTTCAAGGAGGCCTTCGTGGGCCACGGTACTGGGGTAGTTCTTCTTCTTTACATCTTCTCAGCACCCCTACTTCCTCTCTCTGAACTGCTTCATTGTAGTTTCTTAGGGTCAATGCTCCCTGGATCAGTGCTTCTGCAGGGGCTATTTGGCAACATCTGTAGGCAGTTTTGCTTGCCAAACCAGTGGCGTTGCTACTGGAATGTAGGAGGTAGAAGACGGGGATGTTGCCAAACCCTCTACACTGTACAGAACCGGCGGCTCACCCCAGCAAAGAGTTATCCAACCCCAAACGTCATAGCACTGACGTTGCTCCAGGTTGATTTGCCATCCCCAGAAGGACCCTGCCTTGGCCAAGCCTGCTTCGGCACCTCTGTTAACCTAGCATGCAAACAATCTCTAGGAAATAAGAATGATTCAACAAGTGTTTGTAGAATTACTTTTAATTGATTGGAGGAACGCATGAATGAAAAAGGATAGCAACTTTTCGTTTAGTACAGTGTTAAAACATGCAGGTCTGCTTTTAACCATAAGTATTGGTATGAGGGAAGAGCATATCAAGTTCACTGCTGCACTCTGCTTTTCAAACTTGGGTTGACAATAATGGAGCATTGGAAAAATGCATTGTTCGTGCAGTCTTGTGTATGAAAAAACATAACCTAAGATGAAGCAAGATCACTGAGCTGTGAACCTGACCACTGTGTTAACTTTTCCATCCTCTGCGTTGCTTATATAAACTGTGAACTGCGTGGCACCGTCAGCCTACATTGTGGTCCCTTGTGAAATACCCCATAAGGCAGGCATGTGCTCTAGGGGGTATTGTTGAGAATTTTGCTTATTATGTGACATAGTGCTTCTTATTAAGGGTTCATGGGAGAAACTGCCCTCTTGTTTCTACTGTGCTTCTGACTTGTTTTTGTCTTAGAAATGCTGTGAATTACAGAATTGACCATTTCATTTGTGGCATTGGCTACTAAGAAGCTTAAATATAAATCTATGGCTCATTTTCTTCAAGTGTATAGGGTATTACGGTACGCTAATCTCACCCCGGCTATCTTCTTTCTTTACATTTCTTTTCACTAAGGTTTTTATCCCCCCCTTCTCCCTCCCTTCCTTCTTTCCTTTCTTCCTGCCATGCTAACTGTGTCTTATAAAAAGTGTTTTTTCTTCAAAAGGGACATTTTGAGACATAATTTCTTTAATCTGTAAGTATCTGAGTGCTTATTTTATTACAGCTGTAGCTTTTTGACAAAGAAATTTACAGTATGCCTTGGACACACAAAACTTAATCAAAATGGTCATCATGAGTAGAGACAACCAGTATTTCTATCAGCTTAAGAGCAAAATGCATTCATGGCACTCTTCACTTGCTGTTTCTGGACCCAAGTCCCAGAAAGCATCCAAGGGATGCCCTGGAGATATCTAAGAGATGGAGGGAGAGGAGCGCTAGGTCTGCAGTAATCAAATTGTCTCACAAGTAATGCGGCCAGTTTCCTTTCTACTTAGTGCATATCACGGCTTGGCACACACTTTAACTCGTTCCTAACCTTTTGAGGTTTTGTTCAGTTCAGCTGGTTTGGCTGTCCCGTACTTAGGCTCGATGGGAGCGGGCCCTTTGCTAGTGGGGCCTCTCTAGCTCTCTCAGCCTTGGTTAAAAAAGTCATTACTATTGAAGAATAATGGAGTTTTAAAATTCATCCCATTCCCTGTAAATTTGGGGATGGGGATGAGGTCTGGGACTGACAAGGATAAACAAACACTTACTTGTAATCTAACCACTGAGAGGCAGTGACTACTAACATTCTGATAAAATCTAGCCTTTTCTCCTACGTGTGTGTAAGGATCCATATGTTTTTTAATGAAAATGGGATGTTATATATATTCCTTTGCAACTGTTGGTGTTCTCTTGTTTGTAGTGGTATTATCTTTCCATGTCAATGAACGTTGTTCTACAGTTTTATGTTTGGTGGCTGTATGGTATTCTGTTGTGTGGATATATCATAGTTTATTAACCAATCTGAAATAGACATTTAAGTTGTTTCCATTGTAAATACTATTAAAGTATGGTGTGTGTGTGTGTGTGTATGTATGTACACACATGCTTTTTAAACAGCTTGATTCTGTGATGCAAAGTCAAAACATTTCATAACTTCAATTTAAAGTTTACTTGAGACAGAAATACAGAATTGGTCCCGATGCAGACTGACACAGCAGCGTGATTTTATAATATACATTAGTATTAATACCAGTTGAATACTCCTTCTTTATATTTAGTCGGAGAAATAATTACAAGTTGTTTAAGAAAATTAAACAATGTGGACAGCCTAATTCATCTGTGTATATAGCATACACCTGTCTAGGCTAGGTGCATAAAGTAAGTGCTAAATCTTAATTTAAAACATGAGTGTTGTTTCTTATAGACCAAGAATTTCAGAGAGGCATTTTTCCTTTTCAAGAAGAAGGTAGGGTAAATATCTTTGAGATTGAATTTCAGTGAGCAAATTGTTGATCACAATTAATCTGCCACTTTCAGGGCAGAACAGCCCAATCTTCTTTCGTATTAAAGAACTACGAGGACTATTTTATCTTCACAAATTACGGAAAAAGAGGTAGAGATAAAAGAGAAGGGGAGGGAAAAGACAGACAGATCCCCGCAGACCCCCCTGATTTACAGGTGGGATTCAAAAGTCCTGCTGTGTGAAAAAGGCACCATTATGAAGAAACTCTCCTCAAATTACTCAGAAACAACCCAAAAGGACTAGGGTCGAGCACAGCCTTTCAGTATTGTTGCACTGCTGCAGCAAATTGAATTCACTCAGGCTAACTTCATGCTAAGCCTCACTTCAAAAATGTTTTCTTGCCTGTGCCTCCCCTACCCCCCTACTTCCGGCCCCCCAACCAAATGAACTGGTTACCCTGGAAACAAGGGAAGGAAAAAAAAATAAGTGCGGTGTTCGTAAACAGCATAGCTAAAATAAAATAGAGGAACATTCCAGGCGACTCTGCTGCTATCTTGGTTTGGGGGTCAGTTTTCTGCTTTGTAACATTTGGTAAATATCTTCTTATGTTCTAGCATAGTGTTAAATAAGAATGTAGGAATCAGAAAGCATCGTTTTAAATGAAAGGGCTGCCTACTGAATGGGAGGAGATATTTGCAAAAGCTATATCCGATAAGGGGTTAATACTGAATAGATAAAGGCACCTGGACTGTGGACATTAATTAGGTAATAATAATCAGGAGAGAAGGGAAATAAAACATTTCCTACTTTTTAAGGTAAAATTTATATTGGTGACTTCAGGAAAGGCAGATTAATTGAATAAAAATATCTGTTTATTTTTTATTTTATCATTTTATCCTTTATTCAGAGATCTTATCATTTGTAAGGTCTTTAGTATAAGCCAGACACTATTTTATGTGATTTAAATTAACACCACATCAAAAAAAAAAAAGCATTGTCTTGACGCTATGGAAAGATTGGATTTTTAAAAAGTTTTATTGGAGTCTAGTTGATTTACAGTGTGTTTCAGGTATACAGCAAAGTGAATCAGTTTTACATATACATATATCTAGTTTTTTTTTTAGATTCTTTTCCCATGTAGGTCATTACAGAGTATTGAGAAGAGACCAGACAGAAAGATTGGATTTTGACGGACACATGAGTTAGTCTGAATGGGTTTTAAGACCAGGTGTGAAAAAAATTTCCCCCAAACATCCAGGAGCTCAGGAAGGACCGTTTCTACCCCGTGCTGAGATTTGTAAGCAAAGGCTCTGGGAGGTTCGTCTTGTTGGGGTCTTTACTACTGTGAATTTGCAACGGGAGAGTGAGGTCAACATAAGGGCCTCGTTCTGGAAGCTCTGAGTCATTCTGTCTGCCCTCTGCTGTACCTTTTCAACTTTAGTAGCATTTTCCCCGCAGGGAGATGCTTACAACTATGTATCTTTACCCAGGAGTGGGTGCAGTGGTGGCTGTCATGGCACCTGAACAGCTCCCACTGTCCTTCCATCTCTGACCCTGTCCTTACTGCTGGAGAAATCTGGCCTTTTATAGCACATGCTAGTAAGACCATCAAGCAGATGTCAGTTGTTTTTGGATGACACTAAGATGTGGTATGTAAACGGGGCATACCATGAAGGGAACTTCGCTGTCAGACTCATTAAAAAATTTTTTTAAATTGAAGTATAGTTGATTTACATTGTGTTAATTTCAGGTGTACAGCAAAGCGATTCAGTTATTTATATATATACTTTTTTCAGCTTCTTTTCCATTCTAGGTTATTACAAGGTATTGACTGTAGCTCCCTGTGCTACACGGTAGCTCCTTGTTGTTGATTTTATATACAGTTGTGTGTATCTGTTAACCCCAAACTCCTAGTTTAACCCCGTCCCCACCTTTGGGGACCATAAGTTTCTTTTCTATGTCTGTGAGTCTATTTCTCTTTTGTAAATAAGTTCACTTTTATCATATTTTAGATTCCACATGTAAGTGATATCATATGATATTTGTCTTTCTCTGTCTGATTTATTTAGTATGATAATCTCTAGGTCCATCGTCAGACTATTTGTAAATTGTCTTTCTGTACGCTCTTTAGTATTAGAGTGGCTTTCGGCATATCAAACCATTCTGACTTTACCGAAGAGGCAAATCTATGTTCAATACAAAACCAAAGGAAAAAGTCTCTCTGTCACATCCTTCTGACCTGCAGTTGACGCCAGCTTTTTTTCGGTGTCTCAAATGGAGGGAAATGACCTGAAGGAAAAGTGTTTGAAGACTGCTGTGTGTGTCTTTGTCTGTGTACTATGTGTGTATATGTTATCTGTCCCAGGCCCCAGGGCAGGACCGGCTTTCCTGTGCCGGGAGCTCGGGCTTCTGCTGGAAAGCAGGTACACAAAGCCTTCTTTAACTTGTGTGCCGTAAGCGGTGAGATGAAAAAGGCCCACTGATGGTTAACAGATCTGTCCCCTAAGACGCCACTCCTCAGAACACGGCATTTGTTGACTCTGGGCGAAGCTTTTAGTATTTTCGGTGTCTTAAGAAATTTTGGACAGTAGCCCTTCTCTGGATGGTCATATTCCTGAGCCAGAAATGTCAGTTACCGGTTTTCTTTCTTCATCTGTTCATTAAGCCTTTTGTATATTTTCTCTCTGATTCCCAGGAATTAGTGATGACATGTGTAATTTTCATATCATTAAACTTCCTTAAAGGGGTAAAGCTGTAGTCGTTAGCAATTCTCCACTTTGTAAGATTTCAAAGATCTGAACCAGGACGGTTCTTTATAAATGAAGTAAGCCCACAAGCTTCATTCCAAAAAGCTCATTCGAGGCAATAATTTTATCCATAACAACTTGTTAGAACAAATGAAATTGTTCTATGTGGGTTTCCTGTCTTCTGATCCATCTGCGAATGATGGCTCTATGGGGAATCTTCTTACCTCTGTTAGGGTAATGAGAAAACAAGTTGTTGGAAGGCAGAAAGCCATGAGCTAGGAATGAGCCTGGGCAAATCCGCAGAGCAAGTGATCACTTTGGGATAAATAAGTTGCAGGAAAGGAGACTCACCGGAACCCTCGTTCCGCTGGGCTGTCAGATGATGTGTCTCTGATTGTTTTCCTAGATGCCTCCACGAGCTCTGAATCTCAGCCTTTGGGCCCAGGAGGGTCTTTCCTGGTCCATTTTTGTGCCCCAGTTGAATTGCCTGTTCTGTGGCTCCCCAGAGGCCCATATTCCCTGTAGAGTCTAATCTTCACGTAGAGCTCTCAAACAGCTCTATTCTCTCTAGACCAGGGGTCCCCACCTCTCGGGCGCAGACCCATACCGGTCCGCAGCCCGTTAGGAACCGGGTTGCACAGCAGGAGGTGAACAGTGAGTTAGCGCGGCTTCATCTGCCGCTCCCGGTCGCTCGCATTACCGCCTGAGCCATCCCTGCCCCCAACCCTGGTCCGTGGAAAAATTGGCTTCCATGAAACCAGTCCCTGGTGCCAAAAAGGTTGGGGACCGCTGCTCTAGAGGACGGTGGATCGGAGTCTCACCAGCATCTGCCTGTGTAGTTTGGAGCCACAGGGTGGCCTGAAATGGGCTTGTTTTGGAACCTGACATTGTGTATTTTAGAGAAGTTTCTGAATTGTTCTCTGATTGAGACCCATCCTCAAAGAGAGATCGACAGATTTAGTATGAAATTGCATAGGGATCTGATTAGTGAAAATATCCCACTCCACTGTTTTTCGCTAAGTTCTTTGTGTCAGAATCTTTAATTCACACTGTATATACCTTTTCTTGTTCAGTAGGGACTATTTTCACTTCTTGGATGAAGGAACTGAGGCTTAGAAAGGTTGTCGCTTGCCCAAGCTTCCTTAGCTGGGATGGGAAGTCCATCCTGCCCACCCGTGCAACCCTGTGCATTCTTTTTTGTTTGTTTGTTTGTTCTTGTTTTTTTGGTGGTACGCGGGCCTCTCACTGTTCTGGCCTCTCCCGTTGCGGAGCACAGGCTCCAGACACACAGGCTCAGAGGCCATGGCTCACAGGCCCAGCCGCTCCGCGGCATGTGGGATCTTCCCAGACCGGGGCACGAACCCGTGTCCCCTGCATCGGCAGGTGGACTCTCAACCACTGCGCCACCGGGGAAGCCCCCTGTGCATTCTTTCTCCGGGTTATGCTGCCTCTGTTCCACGGTAGACCGCCCAAACCACTTTTCATCTATGACTTCCTGCAGTCCTGTCCTCCACAATGCTCATCTTGCAAGACCCCAACCCTGGATTTGCCATCCTGCTCCCAAAAGGGGGAAACTGATATCTGAGGGGGCGGAAAACAAACTATAAAACTATGCAGGGCTTCCCTGGTGGCGCAGTGGTTGAGAGTCCGCCTGCCAATGCAGGGGACACGGGTTCGAGCCCTGGTCTGGGCAGATCCCACATGCCGCGGAGCGGCTGGGCCCGTGAGCCACAGCTGCTGAGCCTGCGCGTCTGGAGCCTGTGCTCCGCAACAGGAGAGGCCGCGACAGTGAGAGGCCCGCTCACCGCGATGAAGAGTGGCCCCCGCTCGCTGCAACTAGAGAAAGCCCACGCACAGAAACGAAGACCCAACACAGCCAAAAATAAATAAATAAAATTAAAAAAATAAACCCAAACAACTATGCAGATCAGTACCACTAAGATTCCTTCTCCCCACCTCAGCTGGACCCTCTGCATTACCCATCAGTACTTTCAGAGATCCTTGGCCAGTTTCCACTCCCCACACAGAGGAATTCCAAACCATCACCACTCTCCTCCAGCCCCCCTTTTCACCTCTGAACTCAACAAAGCCTCAAACTTCTGGGAGAAACTGAGTCCACCAGAAAAATTCACCCACTTTACTTACAAGGTGACTTATAGCCACATCAATCCTTACCTTTGTATTGCCGGTTTCCAGGTACCAATTTCAGGCTGGGGTCAAACTTGTTAGCTGGGTAGCTGATGACATAACTTTATTCCCCATCAGATAGACCATGTTGATCTAACTGAGCTATTAGCCAGTTTTCTCTGATGCACTGGGGAAAAAAACCCTGTTAGCTGGATTGGACCTGTTATCTGGACCTTGTGAAACCCCTCACATCCTCCTGTTTCTTTTGGGACCTTGTTCCATTAATCAAACTCCCTCAATTCCTCTACCTTTTATTCTTTCACTCTTTTCACATGTCTTCCCCTCAGCCTAAAATAAGCTCGTGTCTTACCCAATCTAAACCGCGAATCAAGCTTAAAAAATCCAACCCTCTAACGACCATCAAGTCTCTCTTTTTGCACAACTACTCGAAGAATAATCTATTTGGTTGGTCATCGGCATCTTCTTTCTCCATTCTTTCACCCATAAGATTTGGTTTTTGTTACCACTCGTTCTTACCTGTTCTTACTAATCAGGATGCAACCAGGCAAAAATGAACAACTTCAGTGATTTGTGACAAAGAAAATATAAAGCAGGAAAATTGATTAGGTGGGTGGTAGAGTAACTGAGAAACCAGACAGAGGATGGTGTGGTGTCCCAGAGGTGGCCACAGCTGGAAGCTACTCCCACACTTGGAATGGAGGGACAAAGTAAAGATGGTGCTCTCAGACCCTGGCCTGCAGATGACCCTAGGAGGCATGACCCTTGGATTGGTTGGCTTGTCCTGTGGCAGCTGAAGACGTGAAGGGGATTCAGCCCACGTAGTGCCAGACACGCTATCCACAGCAGAGAGGAGAAGCAGAAATACCTGACCTCTCTGTTCCTTTCGTCTTTTAATCTCTCATCCATGCCAACCATTGACTATGCTCAGCCCAGCTGGAGACCAGCTGACATTGGAGCCTGCAAAGTGCAGCCTGCAGGTCCAGACATCTGGAACACAGAGTGAGGGGAAGGGTAAGAGGGGAGCTAAAGGCCGACAGATCCAGCACCAGCACGTCATGCAAGGACAACGGTGACTTTCTAGGTGCCAAATCGAGTGGGATTTTAGTTTTTCTATTATTGGAAATTTCCTAATTACACCGGTGATTACTCCCTCCTGGGAATTCTCCACTTTCTTGGCTTCCAAGAGACACGGTATCCTCATTCCATTCTGTCTGTTCCTATAGACTGTACCCCCATAGCTACCACTTAAATATCGGTGTTCTCCAGGATATGGTTGTTCATCCTCAAGGTCTTAACTCCCATGTGGATTCTAATAATTTTAAGATATGTATCTCTAGCCCAGACCTCTCTCATAAAATACAGATCTGTGTTGCCAACTCCCTGCCCCCACAACTGCTTCAAGTTTAACAAGAACAGAATCAAGCTCATCTTTCTCCCAAATTTCTTATTTCATTCCCCTCTGTTTGCTGTCTCACCCAATGGATTGATTCACTACCCATCTGTTAAAAATGGTGAGTGGTCTGAGATTTTACCCTACTTATAAGCTAACAGACGTGCCTGACAGTTTCATGGGTGCTGGCAGACGACACAAGTCTCCTGGGTGAGAGACAAAGGACTTTTTTTTTTTTTTTGCGGTATGCGGGCCTCTTACTGCTGTGGCCTCTCCCGTTGCGGAGCACAGGCTCCGGATGCGCAGGCTCAGCGGCCATGGCTCACGGGCCCAGCCGCTCTGCGGCATGTGGGATCTTCCCGGGCCAGGGCACGAACCCATGTCCCCTGCATTGGCAGGCGGACTCTCAACCACTGTGCCACCAGGGAAGCCCCGAGACAAAGGACTTTTTTACTCAGGGCACAGTAAGCGGCATGAGCTTCATGACTGTGTAGGTTTCCCTTGCCCCACAAGACCCCCAGGGATGACACGGAGTAATCCAGGTGGATGCCGTGCACAAGTTGGGTTTGCATCACTGCTGAGGAACAGGGGGGCTTAGGACCCCCCAGCCTTTCAGAATGATCTGCAAGCAAGCCTGCACAACCTGTACCCCAGAGGGAGACATTATCTTAGCTAGACTGGACGGTAAAAACATCTGCTCTTTGCTCTGGGAGGCGGAGACTAAAAGACAGTCTGGACAAAGGAGGGGCTCTCTCTTCTATGAGGAAATTGCTACTTCTTTTTCTATGCCTTGCTTTCCTTGTGACTTGTGTTTCCCTTACCCTTTGGTTTCTTGTCCATCTGAGCTCTACTCATCCTTCAGGGCTTTGCTGCCTGCCCTGCCACCCATCTACCTGTGTGATAGCTTTTCCTTCCTCAGCAATCCTAAGAAATTCCATATGTTTCTTTATTTTTGGTGTTTCTCATATGACCTGTTTGCCTTCTCATCCAGCTGTGAGTGCCTGGAGGGGCCATGTCTGATGTCTCTGTAGCCTTGTGTAGTCGGGCATCCAGTGGAGCTCAGTGTCATCTAATGATCTTCTAGACAGTTCGTTATGCTTCTTCCACAGCAATTCCTCTCTTTTGAACAATCAAACATTAGTTCTTGTTTCTTCTAAAATGGTCTAGGATGCTGAGGTTACCACATCAGTGTTTCTAGGATCGGTTGACATCACAGAAGCACCAAACTGGGAGGGCAACTTTATTTAATGAGACAGTTAAGATAACATGTAACATAGCCATTACTTTTTTTTTTTCCCCCCCGGAGTACCTATTATTCCTAGTGTGCTAACGCTAGGTGGAACATCTCCCGTACTTCCCTAAAGAGAGAAAGTTAGTCCCAACCTTTCACCTGGTTTTGGTTATTTTACTTTCCTGTCAATAATTTTGAAACATGTACCCATTTTTATTACATGGATGTAAAAGAGTGAGTTTGGAGTAACCTGTCTTTAATCAAATTTGGATGACATTTCAGGAGATTTTGCAGTTGGCAAGAAGAGAACCTGGCAAACGCATATGCACCGACATTTCAAAATGGCATCAGTCCCACTTTTTATTCCTTGAGCAGAGTTCAAAGTTGGTCAGGCTTCCTTCCATTTCTGTAAATTCTGGAAATTCCAAAATTATTTTGCTCTAACCTCATTGGAAAAACCATGTAATGACTTTCCTAATGAATTGATAACCAGTCAAATATTTTGTCATGCATTTCACATAAAAAGATAAATCCCACCCACTGGAGGATTGATGGAGGAAAAGCATGAAACCACACTAAATCCCAACAATGGTGACTTTTATGGAATTGCTTTAGGTTTTATAGGAATCTGAAATCAATCTGTTATTCATAAAGCACATTACCTGGGTTTTTTTTAATATAATCATTCGGATGATATATATTAGGCAGAGCTTTTGAGTCAAGTTCCTGGAAAATTGCTTGATTACTGTTAAAACTGATTAAAACTAAGTTTTTTTTTAACCAAGAAGAAAAGTAAGAAATGAAATTTTTTTATGCTTCATAGTCTGGAGATATGAGCTGTTAAAACCATATCTTTAAAAAAGATAGTGAAAAATCCTACATGTGGTGGAATTGTCATCGTTTAGTATATAGATATTAAGCCTTTGCCAATGAAAGGCCATGCAAAGTTTAAGCCAAATCTTGAAGTCTGTCCCAAACTGGGTCTGTGTTATAGGTGCCAATTAATGAGTGAAACTTTAAAAAAATTTGTCATTTATCATTTATTTTTGGCTGAGTTGGGTCTTCACTGCTGCACGTGGCCTTTCTCTAGTTGCGGCGCACGGGCTTCTCATCGCAGTGGCTTCTCGTTGCGGAGCGCGGGCTCTATGCGCGTGAGCTTCAGTAGTTGTGGCACGTGGGCTCAGTAGTTGTGGCTCGCGGGGTCTAGAGTGCAGGCTCAGTAGTTGTGGCACACGGGCTTAGTTGCGCTGCAGCACGTGGGGTCTTCCAGGACCAGGGATCGAATCTGTGTCCCCTGCACTGGCAGGTGGATTCTTAACCACTGCACCACCAGGGAAGTCCCTAATGAGTGAAACTTTAGGTTGCTTAGGTGTTTCTGTGTATTCAGTACAACACAATTTAGGTGAATCTTTTTTTCCTGACAACTAGTGAATAGATTACATTGAGATTTTTGTTTGATTTCCTCGTACACAAATAAATAAGTTGTATACCTTTCACAACATCCTAGATATACTAGCTATTTGCTGTGACCAGTGCTTGTCACCCTAAGTCATCCTATAAATAGTGTGTTAAATTCCTTAAGACAGCTTTGTGAATGAATGAGAGGAAGAAGGAGCAAAGAGAGGGTGGGACGAAGAGGAGGGTGGTACATGCCATGGCCATCTGAGGGAGAGGCAGCCAGTCGAGACCATTTTGCTTTCTGGACTTCTACACGGGTATGAAAAATAATTCTTCTGACTTTTATCTTCGCTGGAAAAAGCCATACGTGCTTTTTGTAGAAAATGTAGTTTGTAGAAAACAAAACTGAAAAAAGTGCAGTCTTTGTTTCCTTTAAAATAATCTTGAAAGGAAAAGTATTTTTTGTCACCTCACTATATGTTCCAAGGTCCTGGTTATCTCAGTTGACTCTGTCCTTAGGGACAGGCGTGCATAGCTTCAGTTTCCTTGGCGGGGTGGTTTGTTTTCAGGCCACAATAGCTGAGAAGCTATTTTGAAAATGCGCAGTATTAATCACTAGGGAGACTTAACTCAGAGAATCTGTAATGCATAAAAACTAATCATTACCATTTCTTAAAGAAACACTGCAAAGACCCCTTTGATAGTGGATAAATAGTTTAATCCCAAGCTATAAAAAAAGATAGTATATTATCTTCAGCGATTTACATAATGGACTAAGGCTTTACTCCTTCTTTTATATGTCTGTCTGCAAAATTTGCTGTCACATAAAGCCAGTTCAACGGAAGACTCCCCCTAGACATTTTACCTGCAATTAAGGTAGTTACCTCTATATGTGTGCTAGAATTTCCCCAAGTGTGGCCAGATGAGGGACTTAATACAGGCCCTGATAGTAAATATTTAATCATTTATTATAATTAGAAGCTCAGAGATACTATACAGATACAGCCCAGGAATTAAAGAAACACAAATATTAAGGTACAAATCAGTTTATTTTTTCATCTATAGCTGTGTAATTAAGAGTCAAGCTTGGGTTCTAGTCATGGTTTCTTGCCAAGTACTTGAAGTTCTCATGCTAATTACTATTCTGTAGTTTGGCTGATTTTTTTTTTTTTAATTCTACTCATTGATATCAGCTCACTAGTCTCTTTGTGTCTAAGAGGATGGCTATCTATAGTAAGTGGCTTCTCCTCTCTGTCTTTTTTTTTCCCTCCCTAAAACTAAAAATATGGATTCTGTGATTATCCTTCCAGCCAATAATTATCCATGTTTATTTAGGGTATACTTCTAACATACTCTTTCTTCTTCGACAGTATTCAATTCGTGTCGAATAACTGACTCACTTAGTTCCTGTTGTTTTTTTGTTTTCTAATAGCCCTTCTTTCTGTTTACTGAATCTGCTTTATTTTTTAAAGGGCCTCTATCTCTCTATCCATCCATCCATCCACCCACATACATCCCCCTTTGTTTTTTTGTGTTTTTTTGCGGTACGCGGGCCTCTCCCTATTGTGGCCTCTCCCGTTGCAGAGCACAGGCTCCGGACGCGCAGGCTCAGCGGCCATGGCTCACGGGCCTAGCCGCTCCGCGGCATGTGGCATCTTCCCGGACCGGGGCACAAACCCGTGTCCCCTGCATCGGCAGGCGGACTCTCAATCACTACACCACCAGGGAAGCCCCACCCCACCCCTTTCGTTTTAAATGAACTCTTAAAAGGAGTATGATATTTTTAACTTGAAAGTTAAGAAATACAAGCTGAATTTAAGTCAAATGGTAGCTTACTTATGACAAATTAACCCCTGCCTCATACTTTCAAGCAAAGTATGACACAGATATTTAATGTTTCAAAACAAGAAAGTAACATTCTTATAAATGATTTTCTAGTTAGTAACAAATCTGACACGTTTTGATTCGTAGGGAATCTGATAGGATCCAAGGGTAAAAATAGCACTTTTGTTACGTAAATGACAGACTCAAACATTGGACTTTGATTTGAAGGAAGTAGAAATTTGGAATTTTTTTAAAGGGTTTGAGATCAGCAAGTCAGAGAATAAAGTGATTTAGGAGGGAAAAATGACAGCAAAACGGTGATTGTTTCAAAGACAAGTGATACGTACTAAAGGAAAATTCTAGTTCTCGGAAGAAAAAAGAATTCAGCCCAGAGCCCCAGGAATAGCAAAAACACGAATGTGTCGGACAGTTGTACCTGGCATAGGGCAAGATCAGAATGTGTAATCACTTGCCATGAAAGTAAGCAAATCTATCTGTCCTTGAAAAGAATATTGATCGAGTGAAGGTACGGAGTACTACAGGTTGAGCTGAATCACTGTTTTCTTCTGTAATCATGCAACATTGCTTTTAAAAATTCCAATGAAGGGCTGAATGTAGATTTGACAGGTTGGAATCTGCTCCTGTGCTGGGAATTATTAGAGCTATGCCTAACCGGTACATACCAGTACACACTCATTACAACACAGTGTACGTAATTGTTTAGGTCATCATTACCTCTAGAAGAATGCATAATTTGTTAATAATGCATGTTAATAAATATGCAACACATATATAATGTACATATGCATTCACATGCATAATATAAAAACGTATACGGACCATAGTATCTAGGACCTGTCAGTATTTGTACCTTCCAGAAGGTGAAAGTTCTTCAGTAAACTGCATTTCAGTAATTCACTTATGTTTAAAACAAAAGAACGTTTGCTTTTAGATATTGCATTTTTATGTTTATCATCTGGCACAAAGCTAGCTTTTTTCCAACCTGACTTGGGCACCATAGAGCGATCTGACCTGCATGTCACAGCTTCTTGTCTTCCCTCATCCGGAGGCGTCCCGTGGCTCTGTGTCGGGAAGCTGAGGTGGCCCCGGCCAATGGCTTTTCCTATTGCCAGCTAATCCCAGATTATCTGTGGATCCAAAAGAGAGCAGTTGGAGAAATGGAATCCTTCCAACTCCCAAGGCTGGTGCCATTCATCATTTCCTAAAACCATTTAATACTTAGCACCCAGAAAATTGTCCATTAAATTATGACAGCAAAGTAATTCCATACCCTCTCTTTCCAGCCACTTTAGCCCTGGATTTAGTCATTGGCACAGTCAAACATAAAATCAGATAGTCTGGGACACATGAAAAACAACAACAGTTCTGTGAAGATGACGCTCCTTGTCACTTCTCGAAATGGACATTTCTAACAACGATAAGGAAATCTCTCTGACAGGCAACTCAAGGAAATGTAAAGTGACAACAACGATACCAGTTCATTTTTTACACCTCCATTTAATGCTGGCCCAATATTACGTGAGAATTAATGGCTTTAACATCGGAATACCTACAGACACAAGCTCTTCTTTGAAAGCCAGTGACTCCTGACTCTCCCTCAGATTCAATTTTTATTTCTGAGCCCTGGAGAAAAGAGGGCTTCTTAGCCCTTCCAGAGTTCTAGGCTCACTTTATTTATGTGTTAATGCCAAATCTTTATACTGTAGGCTGCTATGTCCACCATTCTAACGTGCTTCTGTTTACTTTTGTACTGGGGATTGAAGGAAAACTTAGGATCCATTTCTGAAAGTTATCTGGTCAGCATATGTCTTCTGAGAACACGCTCACATCAGTGGAAGAAAGAACACTTTGCCTTTGATTTTTCATGCTAAAGGAAAGCTAGTTGGTCTGAAAAGATCATTTCCTCCACCCATTGCCTGGTAAAGAGGAAACCAGTTGATCTGATTTAATCATTGTCAGTTGGTGAAGACATCACAAATGGATAAAACCTACAGAGATATCTAGAGCAGCGTTAAAAACAATAGGCTTGTGTTTCTCTGTAATGTTCTCCTATATATAAGTAATAAGGTATATTACTAAGGAGTATAGGGCGTGTATGCGGGGTGGGGGAATAAGAAAAAAATGATCCTAAATTATAAATTCAAGATTTTCGAAAAAAACAATAGGAGAAGAATAGGAATTGGGATTTACTTAGATTTTGCAATGGTCATCCTCAGATTTGTGCTGGATGTTCTGTCATCCTGGCTATATCATTCTGTTCAAGTACAAATAGCTGGGTCAGCTAAGACTGCTGCTTGTACAGTAGAACCAGGGGAGTTGCCCAAGATGCTACGCCAGTTCACAGACAAGTTAAAACAAGTTTGCATATAAAATGAGAAACCATAACTAATTAACACCAGGCAGGTGGCCTTGATGGAAATTTAAAATCCAACCCGGGTCAGCAGGGAATACAAACTTGGCAGATGAAACTGTAACTGAAATGATCCCCCCAAGACCCGCCAAGTGAGCCTTGAGTCAACAGCCCTTCGAAAAAGCTTCCCGTGCCAGTCATTTCTGGGAAGATAGAGCCAAGGACAAATGACTGTAAATCTTCAAATGAGCACGATCACATTAAGACCTCAGGGCCTCCGCCCCCGCTCCCCCAGCCTCCCTGCGTTCACGCGGAGTTTTCTTAAATGCCAGCATCATTTTGTGAGAGCAGAAGTGGGACCAGCCTAGAGGCTGCTCCCCACGCACTTATGTATTAATAGCAGGGAGGACAGTGTGGGGAGGGGCAGGGGAAGCTTTCAGCAAAGGAGAGGGTGTGAGGTTTTGCTGGAATTAGCTGGAGTGGAGAGGGAGGAACTATTTAGACTCCTGTTGAGTGCCAGAGCAAAATCAGATACCAGTAAGGACTGAACTCTCGGAGTAACAGCCAGAATAGCTGAAGTGTTGGGAGTGAAAAATAATTTTACTGCCATGTGATGGGCAAGAGAAGGAAGGCTGAGAAGGTGAGGATGAAATACAGAAGTAGAGAGAAGGGGTCTGAGGTGTGATTTCTATCACAAGGCCATGATGAGATGACTCAGCGATGGATTCCTGCTTTGCTTTCTTTTCCTCCCCGAGGGACACGTAAAATGCTGGGATGTCAATGCTGGAGGGGCCCTTAGAGATGATCCCGTTCACGGCCCTCAGTTTATAGCCGAAGAAGCTGTGGCCTGGAGGGGAAGTGTCTCACCCAAGGCCACGGTGAATTCTTCAGCAGAGCTGTCTGGAAACCCGAGACTTGAGTCTTTCCGTTTGTTGCCCTTTCTATTCAAGAGGAGCGAATGCTTTTACTGCTCCCTGTTCATTCGCTTTATTGATTAATTTCAAAGGCAAACAGAGATTCTGAAGAGAACTGGAGCTTGGGTAGCAATCAAAACAATACATGGATCATTCCCTGTGAACCGATATTAATTTGAAATTGGTGGGTTTTAAGGGGTCAGCACTGTTCTGAACTGAGCAGGGGCTTGGTGGAAAAACTACCCTCAGTAAGATTTTACTTTTTCCGATTCTGAAAACAATCGGTACACTTACTTGAGGAACTGAAAATACAAGACTGCTTCATAGAAGCATCACTTATACTCTTACTACCGAGAAATAACCACTGCTAATATTTTGCTGTTTCCTTCCAGGTTTTTCTAACATATTACATTTATAAAAATTAAGATCATCATAGAATTTTTTAAAAATCAACTTTATTGGGTTAAAATTTACATATACTAAACTCATTTTTAGGGAAAATGTTGAGGTTCTGACAAGTGCAATTCAAGCCCCCTTGGCGCCTCGTTGCCTGTCGTCTTGCGCACAGCTGTGCCAGCCCTAGGAGCCTTCATTTCTCTCCTGGTCTCTGTCTCGGGCTCTGTCTGTGTCTCTCTGGCTGTCTGTGTCTGTCTCTTTCTGTGTCTCCAGTCCTCCAGATTCTCAACGTATTCATGTAGGGAAATCACGGACACTCCCTATCCCTCCTTTATTTTAATCCAGAGGTCCCTCTGCGTGGGCTAGTGGAGGAGTATACTGGAGAGGAGGAAGAAAGAGGCCCGATTATTTCCAACTAAAGATGTTATTTAGGTATTTTGCTTATCAAAGGACAGTTTTGCTCTCTAAATGGAAGTCGGGTTCTCTGTTACCCTATGAGAATAATTTAGATATTTTCAGTATTTAGTCTTTTCGTCCAAGAAATCGGTATGTTTCACCAAGGTTTTATTTCTGTTGTTGGTTTTTTTTTTTTTTTTTTTTTTTGCCCTAGAAACAGCCATTTCTTAATTCCCTTTTCTTCTGAGTCACTGTTCTCACCTTAATACCGTTACAGGTGCCCATCCAGTGGTAATACTGACGTTCGTGATGATATTTAGAATCTAGTGCTTGTAACACATCACATCACTTAATTCCCTCAGCACCTGTGTGAGATGAGCCTCGTCATTCTCATTTTGAAGTCGAGGTTATTATAGCTGGTAATAGTTACCAGCTATTTTGTCCTTATTTTGTTATTAATATATTTATAGACACACTAAGCAAATATTTTTGGTTTTTTCTTTCTCTTTCCCTCTTACCATCTATCATAAACATTATTAATAATGATGAACATTATAGCACAGTGTTTCAGTAACAGGACATCAGAGGAGAAGTATGAACTTTCCCCAAGAATTGGCATTCTCTTCTGGGGAAAGGGTTGGTGTGTTTTCAGTTATATGAAGGTTAGTCGCACTGTGGTAGGCGGAGGTATGGCTTTGTTATTCTCCTTATTTGGAGATTATGATTTTAAGAGACAGGTGCCCAGTGGACAAGGGATGGACTGTTATGGTCTTTTGATGAGTCCACTGGGCTAGGCTATCACTCTATTATTCAATCAAACGCCGATCTTGGTGTTACTGTGAAGGTGTTTTGTAGATGTGATTAAAGACCATAATCAGTTGACTTTTCTGAGGGAGATTGTCCTGAATAGTCTGGGTGGGCCTGATTCAATCAGTTGAAAGACCTGAAGAGCAGAGATGAGGGCTCTCTGAAGAAGAATTTTGCCTGTGACTTTATTAAGTTTTGTGAATAACTTACTGTATAGAATGAGGGAATGTGAGATTTTCAGGATTTTACCTAACTTGACATTAAAGTTACTCGTGTGTATGGAATTCAAGTTTTTTTCACTAACTTCCCTATAAATAACCACAGGGGCTTTCCTACCCCATGTGTCGAGACTTTCATTGGATATAGTTCCTTGAGAAGGTATTCCTCAATTCATTAGACTGAAGGGGACTCTAAGTTTTAAAAAGGGGGGATATGAGGGATCTCCTGCTCTCAAAAGGCTTTCTAGAAAATTGTTGGGGAAGAGGCTTTTCACTGAAAGCTGGGAGGCTGAGTACTTCAGTGGTTAAGGAATGGATGCTCAACTAATCAGATGCAGTGCCCCCTCTATGAAAGAAAGGCACAATTTTTTACATTACATTTGCCATCTTGAAATGAGATTCACTGATAATATAACCAACCACACACACATTAAAAAAAACAATAATAATATAATACCCTAACTAGGATGTAGCTGAAACTAAAGGAAAGCCATGTACAATAAAATAACACCTGTTTCTGAATGTGTTTGGGCATGGCTATGAGCAAAGAGTTCATGAAGGAGTCTGATGTTTGCCTAGTCATAGAGTTCCTGTCAATGGCACAGGTGCAAATGTAAACTGGAAAGACAAATTACACTGGTGGCTTGGTTGTCATGAGGAGTGATGCAACTGGTGATGTGGTTTTCTGATACAGCGAACAATTCTTGGTGGACTTCAGAACAAAGTTAATTACAATTTTTCCCTCAATTTACATGGCGGTTGCATTTCAGGAAACATAATGGGATCTTAAGATAGTGCAAAAGTACTTTCTTTGTATATAAAATTGGGTCATGTTCCAGGCTCAGAACATTATAATAGGTTTTTATAAGCTCCGGGGAGCAGAGAATTTCGTTCACCCAGGACCCCTGAAAGAGGGGCTAGCACGTATTTAGCTTATATTTGCATGAATGTCTGAAAGTTTATCAGCTCCATGAAATTAGGAGGGACATTTGAGAATCACGCAGGATGAGGGACAATTCTCTGCTGTGCAGGACCACCCCACACCCTGCAGGACAGCTAGCATCCATCGCCCTTGCTCTCTAAAGCCAATAGTGTTTCTAATCGTTGCGAGAACCCCAAAAGCCACCACCACAAATTTCCAAATTGCCCCTTTGGGTGGTACTGTTGAGAACCACAGAATTAAGTAACGATGTGGGTATGGCGTCTGTCCACCAGATGCCAGGGAAAACCCACTCACAGAAGCGATGCCTGAGCCAATGGCAATGGGGAAGCCCTGTTACAGGGACTGTCTGCTTTGAAGTATGTGCACGACAGTGTGGATATGGCACTGAGGGAAAAGTCAAAGCTTTGGAAAGGGGTGTGTGATGTGGGGCACAGCCATCACCAGCTCACAAGGACCTTTGTGCGAATTACAGAAGGGTCCCCTCTCTGGGCAGACCAGTTAGGATAAGGGCTCAGTCTGATCGCTGTTAAGAGCGTATGGAAGCCACATGGCCTGGCATGTGGAACTCTGCTTGGAAATCAGGTGCCTCTCCTGACCTTTTGGCCCAAGCATCCTTTTTATAGGACCCGACTTGGACTTGCCTTGCTGGATTTCCACATGAGACAGAAGTCAAGTGTCAAGAGCAAAAGATAAGCCAATCATGGTGTTGAGAAGAAGACTAAAGGGATTAAGACATGAACAAGAAAGCACAGGTGAAAAGAGGATACATTTAATGAAATCTACCAACAAGTTGAGGGCGTCATCCCCTCATACTTTGTGTCATAAAGCTGGGTTATACTGGTGGCTTAGTCTATGTGGAATTCTTTGTGGAAGTTTGGAGCATGGATAATTGGTGCCCTTTGGGGTGATGAAGTCTTGAGGTGTTTGTCAGAATTCTACTAGCTAAATGTACAGTTAAATTGACATGTACCAGGAAATCTATTTACAGTGTTCAGTGGTGTATATATTTTGTGGGAAGAGTTATTCTTGACTAGGAAATCAAACTCCAAGAATCAAAGGGCCTTCCTGGGGAGAAGGAAACCAGAGAAGGTCTTTAAGGACATTTCCTTAAGGCCACCACAGAACCCATTGGCCTGCCCTGCCTTATGCCAAAATGTGCCCCGCGCTTTTGTGGCCCCTGACTGCTCACAGCCTCAGAATTCTCCCTCAACTTGACAAGCGTAGAGAAACGTGGACAGGTTCTTATTCTTTGTCTCTGGTTTGTTGATGCTCCATGTGGATCAGCCCCTTTGTTTGAACTGTTCATTTCATTGTCAATTTGTTTCATTTCCTTATGATTTTGTTAGAGGGACGATGTCTCATGTCATAGGTGGCCCACAAGGAGACACCCCAGTACCACCAGGAGGCCTTCTCCCAAACATACATAGGGTGGGTACATCAGTAAGGATAGGCTAAGTCATGCTGTGTAAAAAATAAAGTTGAAAATCTCAATGGCGTAACAGAGCAAATCTTATTTTTTGTTCACACAATGTCCCCTGCAGACCCAATCCAGTTCTCCAGGGAAGTGAGGGTTTAGGACTCTCGGCTACTTCCATCTCCTGACACCTCCATCTCCTCCTGTTCGTTGATCACCGTGGCATGGAAGAGAGTTATGGAGTGTCTTGACACAGCAATTTAATGTTTTAGCCCAGAAATGTGATATGTCACTTCTGCTTGCACCTAATTAGTTAGATTTGGGGGAATTGTCTTCCTGTGCCCAGGAGAGAAGAACCTAGTATGAGTGAGCACTAGGGACGAACTAATACCTGCCATAGATACCATAGCAGGTGTATTAGTTTGCTAAGGCTGCAATAACAAAATGTCCTAGACTGGGTGACTTCAACAGCAGAAGTTAACTTTTCCCACATTTCTTGAAGTTAGAAGTCCAAGATCAAGGTGTCATCAGATTTGTTTTCTACTGAGGCCTCATTATGTTTTCCCAAATTGCAGGGCACAGCTGACCTTTGGGTTTGTCCTCATTTGTACAAGTGGGATGCCTCCATTATGTTATTTGATGATGGCTGGTTGGACCGAGTCATACTAAAGAAGGACCTGGATGTAGGCTCTAGTCATGTCCTTAGAGACTATGGGTAGATTTTGGCAAAAACTGAAGATGGGGTAATACTGTTTTTCCTGTCTTCCTGCTTCTGCCATCAGCAACCTTTTCCAATTTTTTTGTGCTTCTCTCTTCCAGTGTTTAAAAAAGTGGGTTCATTCTTGTCCTACTCCCACAAGGAGGTGTATTTTTTCCCTAATGGGTTCCCTCACCACGGAATTTTAATACCACAGATATACTCTATATCTGTTTATTTACCTTATGTATATCTGTGATTTATACAAAAAAGAGTAAGGTGTTTTTTTTCATCCCCCAAGAGCCAATTTTTGCCCTCTTTGTCTCCATTGAAAATCCATGTTCTAGGGCCAACTGGATGAAAGAAAGCTTGTCCAGGAGTTGGTCTAAATTAGTGAGTGGAATGGCCAGCCCAGTGCTGTCTTCTGCAGACTTGAGATGTCAGCCAGGCACTCATATTGTGGCCCTGCACTGGTGCACAGATCACCCTGTAGCAGAAGGTCCACCTTTCACATATTTAGTGAAACAGAGCAGGGATTCATCATGTTCCAGCCTCTGGCAACCTTAAGAAGGATTTGCAAAATTCCTTCTTCTGAAATTCATTAGCTTCATGCCCCAGAGAGTGGTCGCCTCTGGCCATTCAGGAGCGGGTGGTTTATGTGAGAGCGATATTAATGAGTGGTCGCAGCCATTCTGGGCTGCATTTATCCACATAAATGGATAAATTTATTTTATTTTTTTTCTCATGGTTTCCATCAGGAAGAGCTCTCATTACGTTTAACTAGCTTAAGCAGCAATTTCAATATTAACTCCTCATCAAATGGCTCTAGAGCCTCAACCGTGGCTAGTCGATGCCTAAAGCAATGTGGGATTCTAAACACACGGTCATCAAATTGCTTGTATATGTTTTCCTGAAGGAACCCATCCAGGAGCAAGGCTGCAACCCTTTATTCTTTTGCCTCAGCTTGTATCTGCTTCCTCACACTCTGTGATCTCTTCAGAAAGCTTGCTCTCCGAGGTCCTCACAAGGTCCTTGACCTGTACTCTGAAGCTCCGAGTGGGTCACTTAGTGTACTCTCATGTCAGTACTTCCGCCCCACTGGTGGCATCGGGATCTCCTAAAGGAAGCAGCCCAGTTAGTGGGCTGGTGGATCAGGGACAGGAACCTTTCCTGAGGTCTGGATGGACTGGTGTCCTTACCGGTGTGGTGGGACAGCACAGCATTGAGACTGTCTCTGCCACGATGTGTGGAATACCTGGGCTCTGGTTCAAATCCCTGTTCTACCACATCCTGTGAGACCTTCGAAATTACTTAATTTTTCTCTGCCTCAGTTTCCTCATCTGAAAATGGGGAAAGAATAGAAGCTACGTCACATGGGATGTTGTGAGGATTCAGTGAGTTAACACACGGGAAGCGTTTAAACTATGGTCTGGTACCTGCTGAAGTGCTTGGTAGATTTTGGCTGCTATTCCTACCACCTACTATGATGATGCTTCTGCTACCCCTGCTGTCCTTCCCAAACCTTGTGAGTGTTCCTTCGTCCATGTATGGGGGATGGGAGGTACCTTTTGAGCATGTTTCTCTCCTTTAACTGTAGCTGTGACATTATGGATCCTCACCCTACTCATCTAAGTAAACAAAATAACTCAGAAGCATATATGTATTTGTCTCATTAAATTCTTGTTGCAGTTGCATTGTATATAGATCTTTGGTATCAGTTGTAACCTGAAATTAGATTGGAAACTCCATCAGGTCTGTCATTCATTCATCAAACATTACTGTGTGCCACTCCTATCACAGTGGGGATAGAAGACTGAGTCAGGCAGTCCCCCCTCATCAAGGAGCTTATGGTCATAAGACAGAATAATGTGTAGGTAAAAATAACTTTAATAATAATAATAATAGACATTTGCTCCTTGGCAGGCTGTGCTGGGCACTTTTCCATTTGTTTCTTAACTGACTTCTGAAAACAGTCTACAGCACAGGGAGGCAGAGGTCCTGGAGTTTAAGTAGTAAGTGAAAAAGTGAAGAATTAAACCTTGGTCCTTCTGACTTCCGAGCCTGTGGTATGCCCATTCATGACACAAGCCATGAGACAGTGTCACAAGGCTGCTTGGGGGTTCAGAGGAAGGAGAAGTCACTTCTAGCTGGTGTGTTTGTGGTGCAGGTGTGCTTACAAGGAAGGTGTGGTGGCAAAGGTAGCTTTTTAACAGTTCTTGCCTGGGACTGGTGGGTGGAATTTATCAATACATGGGAAAGAAGCATCCTATGAAGGGCCAGAATAGAAGCGCTAGACACTACCGTGAAGCTGGTCATTTCCAGGGCCCTGTATATAATTTGTTTTGACCAAAATAAAGGATATGAGCAGGGAAAGTCCAGCTGGAGACATCTTAGGTCCAGACTCCATAAGGCCTTGAATGCCACATAAAGAGTTTGCTTTTTTTTTCCTCACTAGGGTAGTCTGGGAGAGTAGAGAGATCCCCAGCCATCAGATTGGATGCCACTGCCTGTGAACAGTAACGTGACCACTTACCAGTCAGCTGGGGAGCATGCCTCAAACTCTCTGATCTTCAGTTTTCTTGCTGATGACCTCAGTAAGGGATTATTCATGCTTGTTTGCGGAATGGATGAAGGGACTACCTCATCCTACCTCATATTTTATCATTGTGAGAATGACAATAACCAAGGCAAAGCACAAGCTTAGCAGTCAGTACCTGGCAGCTACCATCGTTAATAAGTAGAGATGTGTCCTTGAGGTTGTTAGGCAATGGGGTGGCATCGGTAGAGGTTTTTAGGCGATTTCTCTAGCACATACGTCTGTGAGGAAGAGGAACTACTGCAAGTGGGGCGCTCAGCAGGAAGCCACTGAGTAATGCAACGGAGAGAGAATGAGAACCTGAATGGAGGTGCCTGATATGAGGCCCTTGGTGTGTCAGGGGCGGGGTCAGTGCTGTTGGTTGCCTGTGGGTGACCAAGAATCCGCCCAGGAAGCCTCTGTGTCATAGTGTATCAGGGTACCCCCAGCTATTTCCTCAGTCCTTTTTAACCCATGGGATGTTTGCAGTAACGTAGGGTGAAGCTTCAAGACAGAACCTAGTTCTAGATGACTCTGACTTCCGTGCATTGAATGCCTCTGCCTTCGTACCCTGCCTCACGTTATGCCAATGAGCTTCAGCATAGCAGCTTCTCCAGCTTCGTTTCTCTAATTCAACGGAAGCCACGTCACTGTTGTGACTCGGTGTTTATAGCCTGGGAAAAATCATATGAATATGTCAAATCCAGTAATAGCCAGTAACTAGGACCAAATGGATCCCCTCAAAAAATAAAGAGTTTACCTTAGCACTTTGTTGATTTCTATATAACCAAGCTACCGTGCAGCCTGTGCCTTCCCACTTTATGAGTACTGCCCGTGAGGGTTGCATATTTCTCATAAGAATGAATTCCAAATAATTATTTAGATTTACTATATAAATGCATCTTTGTTGTTCATGTTGTGCCTTGGCCACTGCATTTCTCTTTGAGTCTGGGACTGGCCTCTACCACTTGAACTGTTTTTTTTTTTTTTTTTCCGTGACTCAGTGACATGAACCTCTTTTGGCAAAAGCAAGAAGGAGGTTTGTAGGACAGGCTCTGTGAGCCCACCAGACGATGGAGGACACCTCGGCCAGTGAGAGGTCAGCCCTGTTTCATGACAAGGCATGAAATATCAACAGCTGGGATTTGTGTTCCTTAACCAAGTCAGAAGGAGGTGAGGCATGTTAAGACAGGGTTTTCTTTTTCTTCCTTCCTTCCTTCCTCTTTCTTTTTTTTTTTTTTTAGATTTTTTTGATGTGGACCATTTTTAAAGTTTTTATTGAATTTGTTACAATATTGCTTCTGTTTTATGTTTTTCTGGTTTTTTTGGCCATGTGGCATGTGGGATCTTAGCTCCCCCACCAGGGATTGAACCCACGCCCCCTGCATGGGCAGGCGAAGTCTTAACCACTGGACTGCCAGGGAAGTCCCTCTTTTTTTTTTTTTTAAAGAAGACTGGGAATGTAGAAAAGCAGCAGCTTGGACAGATAGGAGGGAAGAATCATAAACATATCCCAGTAAGTCGGGGTCCTGACTTCCCTGCTGGAGCACTGCTCTGACAGCACTGGGATTACTGTAGCTGAAACCACTTGCATGTTATCTCAGAATCTGCAAACTCCGAAGGAAGCTAAAAGATTCCCTGAGTCTGCTACAACCGTGTGTTCAGTATCCCAGCCTCTCGTTAGGTCTCCTTCTGATCATGAGTTTTATTTGTTGGTTTACTGTTGTATTATCAACACTGACCACTGTAATCAACACCCGACACGTAGAGGTGTTGAGTCAAAGTTTTTATTTTGTAAAAAATTTTTATTGGAGTAGAGTTGATTTACAGTGTTGTGTTAGCTTCGGGTATACAGCAAAGTGAATCAGTTACACACATAACGTACATTCACTCTTTTTTAGATTCTTTTCCCATGTAAGCCATTATGGAGTATTGAGTAGAGTTCCCTGTGCTCTACAGCAGGTCCTTCAAAGTTTTTAAAGTAAAAATTCCCAATGCTTGGACTCTTGTCTCGTTTCTCATGACCAAACCCTGTCCTCATACTCTGGTCCAGCGCTGAGTTCTCTGGCTTCTTACCCTGGCTTTGCTTTGGTCCATTCTTTGATTCCTTGGATTCACCACATCCTCTGGGACTCAAATCCTGCCGCCCCAGTGGTCTCCCTAGAGCCTGAAGTTCTTCTGCCTCTGAAGCACCTTTCCTCTGGCTGTTACAGATTGTTTTGCCACCAGCTCTCCTCTTCCTGCCTGCTCCCCAGACCCCTCCTCACACACCCACCTGCCATGTGGAAGCCCCTCCCTCTTCTCCACCACTGGGACCCTCTTCTTAGCTGCCCTGAGGGGTGGGGCTGTCTAACCTCTGACTCTGGCTTTTTCCACCCAGCCCATCCCCCCACTGACCATGACCTGATTTAGCAGTTACCTTAAAATCTGTGGAAGGCAGCTGGACCTGGGGAGATGGGTGACCAACAAATGCCAGACCTTTTGATGAAAAAGATTTATCTGTGACTTCCAAGAGGAAGAGAAATAAGAGAAAATTCTAAATCCTTACTACACGACCTTTTCAGAACATGTGCTGTGGGTCCCTAGTAGTGAGTATACTGTGATAGTCCCTAATCTGACCAGAATTAGTATTCAGGGATGCAGTTAAAGGAGGTTCCTATTCTTCTTTCCTCAGTACTCACCCTACGCAGCAGGACAATATCTGAGGATAACTTTCAATCTCTTAGTTGAGGAAATAGATAAAAGCCCTGGAAGGAAGCACCAAAGTTTGACTTTTTCTCCCTTGTACCATCTCTCCAACTGACAAAGGATAAAGCATCCAATACTTCTCACCGAGCCCCAGGATGACAGAGGAAGCTGATTAACATGGCCCTTTGGGTTGGTAACAAGGATCTGGAGAGCTAACCCAGCATGGCAGGGGATAGGCTGAGTTTCATGCTTTGACCCGGAAATTGCACCCCTAATTGGGCACACAGTTGCACTTTCATGCCATTTAAACACTTTAAAGAACCCGTACTCAAGACAGAAGGCTACTGTGTGTTTTCCTGAGGGTGCAGTCAGGGAGTAAAGAATGCAGGGGCTCTTTAAGCATAATTAGGCATTTAATCGCACGGCTAGGCTTCACTGATGGTTTTGCACACACATTTGATTATGATTCACTTGAATACATCCCACCGATGATTGTCTTCCATTTCTCTACAAAGAAAATTAGGAAAATATTTGAAACATTTCATTCTTAAGCCTTATTTCTTTAGTTTCTTTTTAGTTCTAACTTCCCTTCAAGTTTCTAGAGAGTTAAAACAACCACCACCGCAGGGAATTCCACATCTGACTCTTATAAAGCACATAAAACAGAATGTACATAACTGTGGGTAGTTTGCAATTAGAGCATAAGTATAGTACAAATGTGGTGTCTCTCATCTACCAAGAGCTCCCTTCTTGTTCTCTACCCATATTTTCAGATTGAGAAATCAAGGCATCGGACTCAAATCTTTGACCTAAGTCACTGAGTAGCAGAGACGGTTTGGGAATATAAATTGCCCTTGGCATCATGTTCTTGTCTGTCATCAAGCCAAGAGACCAGTGTAATGTGTTTTACTCCGTTCTTCAATCGCACATGTAAGGCAGTAAACAATGGCTAACCTCTGAGACTTGGGTTATACAGAAATACGGACTTGGATATTTTGGTCCAGTTTCTTTTTCATACCCGTCTCCTTGGTCACAGCACCAGAAAAATTCAAATGAAGACTTTGGAAATGGACGCATCTGTTTCCTTCATCCTTTCTGCCTTCATATTTTGAGTACTTTGGGAATTTTTGCTTTTAGTCCAATTGTATGTTCCATACTTTTTAAATTGACATGTTCCATTGACCGAAAGCCACTTGAGTTGTGTTTGCTACACGTACACCACTGGCTGCTGCCTCTCCTGGTTTTTTATAACTCGGCCATCCTCAGAGCATTCTCTAAGGAGCCATCTTTAACCTAGTTTTGGCTTAATCTGACTTTGGCTTACCGCAGTAGTCAAGAATGTGTCACCCAGAGTAGACGTCAATCGAATAGAAGATCTTGAGAGGTGGTTAGAGTATGTCTGAACCACCGCCATGAATCTAGGGCTATTCAGTCGTTATTGCATATTCATCAGAGGTGGATTTATACTGCCTAGGTAACAAATGCTTAATGGTAATATTAAATGTTGATTTCTAATCTCTTTGAGAAATAAGTGAAAACTCAGCCAGATACAGCTGGCTTGTCAGGTTCTTAACAGGAAGCGTGTATGGGAATCACGAGCATGGGGGTGGTGGGCTCCTTCAGAATATGGAGATACAGGCCCTCGGAATCAGAGATTCCACACTGGGGCCAAAGCCTATATATTTGCAAAACGTTCCTTAGTGATTCTGATGCTTTGCTGTGGAGAAGCGTAAGGTGGGGAGAATAGTCTCTGTTCTGGTCCTTCCTGAAATATATTGTCTCTTGCCAGGGTGTTAGGTTGGGAGTCATGGAATTTGAAGACTTGAGTTCAGTTGGGGACTGCACAATTTGTTGTGTGAGCTTGGGCCCCAATGTCCTTACCTGTAAAGATGATACGGTCATAGGATCTGTTGAGATTAAGAGAGGAGGTATGCTTAGCCGTGTGTCTGGTATCTACCAGCCATGAGTAGGGCTTGTCAAATGGACTCTTCCTGTCATATCCTGACAAATTCATGCCCCACACATCTTGTCCATTGTCCTGTATTGGAGTGGTCAAAGTTTTGTATCAGGGTCCTTATTATAGTTTGCGGAGAAGTGCCATACCTTATTCCTAATAAACAATGTGAGAGTAATAAAAAAGCATAACTTCCCTCAAATATGCTCTGTGCATTGCCTGCTGGTGCTTTTATTCTTTTCCCCAGCTCTCTGCCTACTCTAACCTCAGCATTGTTTGGCCAGCCTCGTAAGGGGAATAACTTCCCAACGGGTCTGGGCAGAAAGTGGATTCTCCCACTGGGAAGAGGCATGGTCATCCTAAAACTGCCTGTGGGACATCATCCTATAGGATGAAGGGTCAGTGAAGTTGACCATGTCATGTCAGTGAACACACTGCCCTGTGTGTGGGTGTTTGGGTCTCAACGTTTTGTTTCCCAGCTATATTGTCAGTTCCCCAAGGACAGCCTTCCCCTGTCCAGGCCTTCACGGAGCTCTGGGAACAGGGAATGTGTGTGCCAGGCAGCCCCCCTGGCAGAGGCATGGCTTGTTTATCATTCTGGTTTAAATTGCCTCTTTTATGTACCAGTATTTATACGTATAACAAATGGGGACTGGCTAATTATGTGGTTCTTAGTAGGAGCTGAGTCTCTGCTGGAACCAGCCCAATCTCTGCCCACTATTTATAGCCTTCATATGTCCCAAATTTTCCAGTTCTGATTTCAAATATTCTATCCCACTGTCTCCAGAAGTATACTTAATGCTCGTCAGACCACATGTCAGTTTATGGTTGAGAAATATAGTCACAGTACTATAACTGCCACGCCAAACACCATATTTTCTGACTGTTAGATTGGAATCCTGCCTTTTCAAAACAAATTGGACATACTTAGGAAGTGTAAAAAAAACCAAAAATCTTCTTCAAATATTCTCGGTAAGCAATTGACTTGAGGCCTCACCTAAAAGCCGTGCAGATCTGAGATCATATGGTTATATAATAATAAAGAGCTTGATGACAATTGTCCTTGAGAGAGTACCTTTCACAGAGAACATGACCGATAGATAGAATAAACAAACAGATTGAATGATGATATAGAGATTTTCTTCTTACTGTAAACTACAGAACTCCGATCTGAGTGGGTTGTGTTTCTTCCCAGTCATACATGCAGGCAGAACTTTTTGCTGTATTAAGTGAGAAAGGGGCAGACTTCTAACGCTGTTTGGTCCCTTCTTTGTACTGGGCAAGATGCTAGGCCCTTTATCTTACTTAACCCTCTGAAGAGCGCCAGGGCACAGGTAGCATAATCTTCATGTCACAGATGGGAGAATAAAGACTCAGATTAAGGGGCTTGCTTGGGACACTCACGGGGTTAGAACCAGAACTCAGGCCGGTGTGACTACAAAGTCTCTTTATAAATCAGAGCTTCTCACGTTACTCTTCATTTTCCCCAGAACGATAATAGATGAAATTTAACTGAAATCATATCCCATCAGCCCCAAGCTCCCCATTATGTTAAGAGATATTTGCCAATGTAGCCAGCATGATAAACGTGCCCTTGCTTTTGTCACAGCTTCCTATCTTGTGTGTCAATGCTGGGATGGATGTCTGTGTTTTGGGGGGCATACATGGGTGGGAGTGTTTGGAGGCCATGTGGAGAGATTGTCTTATCCAGGCTTGTGCCTTATCTGTGCTGAAGTCCTCTGGTGACTCTGCATGGCTGGACCTAATCTTAAAACCTGGTCTTTTCAGCAGCACATAACCACGCCCTAGTCAATGGGACTACTTCCACGTGTCTCAGAAACCAAGGGACAGCTTCTTACCCAATGTCTCCTTACCCCACATATCCCAACAGATAGCGCTAATAGAATCAGTACAGAATGGCAGCTGCTGGCTCTAGGAAACCGAAAGTCTTTTCAGATATGGCCACCTCTGTTCAGTCTATGGAAAATGATTTCAATAAAATGTTTAGAAGTCTAAAGATGTGGGGTGCAGCTTCTGTAAGAGGAATGGCTCTAGGGCCTAGAACGGTGCCTGATCCAAAGTTGATGCTAAGTAAATATTGTTGAGTAAATGAATGACTTAAGAACTCAATGACTCTCTTTCAAAATTTATTATGGAGGAGTCCATAGACCATTGCAGCATCTCATGAACTGGCAGTCATGATGCCCAAGGCAGAGAAGAGTCTTGATTAATCCCTTGTTGGGTATAGCCAGAGGTGGTTCATTTTCAGAGGTCCCTGGATGCCACAGGGAGCATGCTATCTGTGAAACCCAGATATCCCAGCACTTAGCAGGGTCCTGACATTTAAGAGGCAGGTCATAGTATCAAGACAGTATCTGGGGCTTCCCTGGGGGGCGTAGTGGTTGAGAGTCCGCCTGCCGGTGCAGGGGACGCGGGTTCATGCCCCGGTCCGGGAAGATCCCACATGCCGCGGAGCGTCTGGGCCCGTGAGCCATGGCCGCTGAGCCTGCGCGTCCGGAGCCTGTGCTCCGCAACGGGAGAGGCCACAACAGTGAGAGGCCCGCGTACCGCAAAATAAATAAATAAATAAATAAAGGCAGTATCTGAACCGTAGGTTAGCAATGGCTAAGAGTGTGAATTGTAATTCTGTTCTTGATTATGGGATATCCATAATTAGAAAAATTATCTATTAAAAAAATACTGCTTTAGACTTAGTTGTTGAGAGAGCCAAGACAACATGCGATCTTCCCAGCTACAATGATCACCTTATTGATGTTGCTGGAAGCTTTGCGTTATGAATAATTTTCTACCACCTCCCTCTGAGGATGCACTGAAGTGGCTTCTTGAGAAAACACTGGTAGGATTGAATGCTTATGAGTTTGAAGCTGCTGGAACACTCTAAACAAAGTAAGTTACCATTAGATAATCCAGAAGATTCTTGGAGAAACTGGGGCTGCATCTGGATTCAGCTGTTACATCTTTTCATTTTAAAACTAAAAGTATGCCTGCCTCTGGGGAAGAAAAAGAAGAATTTGAGCATAAAGTCCAATGAAATGGCCTCCAATCAGTCAGATATACTTGAGGTACTGCGCTGTTTATTTTAGCAGGAAAAAAGCAAACATATAGGGGCTTGTGGCCGTTTTTCTTCGCTGAACTGTAAGATAGATTATTTGAAGAAAGAAGAGGATCACAAGTTCTCGCCTTTCCAATATGGCTGAAAAACCATATTCGAATTGGATTGGAAACCCTTTCCACCACATGGCATTGTGCTGGTAAACTTTGGAGTGAATTCCTGCCCAGAAGACTGAGACTCCAGGCTTCACCAGTTATGGCAAAGACTGGAATTAAAAAAAAAAAAAAAATGGAGGCAGCATCCTGTTTTTATTTGCTCTGTATTTGGTAGGGCAGGATATATTTTAAACATCAGTTTGCTTTAAATGATACAAATGAACTTATTTACGAAACAGAAACAGACTCGCAGATCTCGAAATCAAATTTATGGTTACCAAAGGGGAAACGTGGGGGGAAGTGATAAATTAGGAGATTGGGATTAACATATACACACTCCTATATATAAAATAGATAACTAATAAGGACCTACTGTATAGCACAGGGAACTCTACTCAATATTCTGTAATAACCTATATGGGAAAAGAATCTGAAAAAGAATGGAGATACACACACACACACACACACACACATATATATAACTGATTCACTTTGCTGTCTACCTGAAACGAACACAACATTGTAAGGCAGCTGCACTCCAACAAAAACTTTAAAAAAAAATCACTTTGCTAGAGTGAAAAATGAGGGTTTGTGGATTAACTCTTAATAGAAGCGAATTAAACTTTCCCCTTTACTTCCTGGAGGGTGGCTCCCGCCACAAGATGAAGAAGTGATCGTAATACCATGGGTCGGGCTTGACAGCTGCTAAGGGTAGATACTGTTTGGTTCTACACCCAGCGGTCTCACATAGAGGCAGTCACAGGATGGAGTTCCCTCCTGCTGGTAAACTACTATTCCATCTGGCAAGGAGGTTAGAAAGAAAGAGGGAAGTGGAGGGTGAGTACCAAGGAGGTGGGGTTATGGCTGCACTGTGCACTGGCCAGTGTCCCTTCTAAAATGGGCTCCCTGTTCTGCGTCAGTCATTTCCATCACTCTCCAATCCACCACAAGCCCAGAGTTTGAGGGTAAGGAAGACAGATGAACAAGGAATGGAAAACATGAATGTTTAAAGGGAAATTTATAACAAAATTGGTCTGGCTTTGTAAAAGGGACTGAACAATGATTGAATGATTTGACTGAGTTTCCTGAAAACTGAATTTCCTATCACCAAATTTCTTTTTTCCTCACCTTTAATAATATTTTGTAGCTGTTGTATAGACACACGTGACAAATTGCCTAAAATTGTATTTCTTTTTCTAAATTTCATTCAACGATGCCTCATTCAGTGATGCCACTATTCAGTGTAAGATTTATAAAACGTGGACCTTGTCTGAACTTGAAATGTGGGCTTTTTGATACTGATGATCCGATGGGTCCCATTTTGGATTATTAAACAAAAACAATTTTTTTTTCTCATCTGGAGACACCAGCTGCAGATTTAAAACACCATGTGATGTTTGTAGCGTCCAAAAGGAGTTTGTTGGAAAATGACAAAGTTAGGTGATAGCTCAGCAGAGTGCCTAGGAGGCAGTTGGCGCTCAGTCAGCGTTTGTGGGATGAGTGAGTGAATGGCCAGGAGCATTTAGCATTCATTTAGGGACTAAGCACATCAATACTCTTGACACAGCTATGGAACTCAATCAACTGGTGGCCTGAGGGAACACTTTACCGGTTACAATTTGTTATTGATACAACTCACGGACAGATGCTCATTAGAAGACAGGGAATTAATGAGGCCGAGGATCTCTGTTGAATGCCTCTAGGGGCCAGTTATCTTTGTTCTGTTCCAAGGCTGCATCCACAACCCATAACCTTTGCCAGCTGTCACACACCAGGGCATGCTCTTTGTCACACAGAGGCCCAGAAAGGAGATTGTGAGCAGATTAGCTCAGACCCATTACCATGTAAGAGGAATAAAACTACAGGCGTGCGCTCTTCAGAGAGGGCAGTTGCAAGAATTGAGTGAACGGAGAACAGTCTGTTTTGGAGCCGACAGGACCGAGGCTGTCACCACATGTTGCGGTTGTGTGTGTACGGTGCCTGGGCATGGTTGGCCGTAGACAACCTAGCCACATTTGCTGAACATGGCGTCGTTCCAAAGCCCTGACTCTAGCCAAAAGCTCAACACACGGAATTCAAAATGGACTTGGGCGTATTACTACCACTTACCCCTTCCAGAACCCCCCCCCTTTTGCTAAACCTATATATTTCGGATGATTCCAGCATTACCTAGTAACATTCTTGGAATAGTGGACTAGTATGTATATTTTCTTCCTGGCAAGCCTCACCTTGATCTGCATTATCATTTAGACCCCATCTGAAAACACCATTCATTTAAATAAGCAATAGAGACTGAAATAAAATTCCATTCACGCTTAACTCTCCGATGTGGTTTGGAAATGCTTTCTTCTTCAGCCAGTCTTATGTTACATGCTGGATGGTCTTTTCTTTGACCACCTCATAAAAAAGGGCTCATAAATACTTTTCATGTGTTATTTAAACTAGCAGTACTCCCCGAGGCACTACACTCCTATTTTTTTTAAATCCTTTGTGTATTTCTAAAGCATTTCTAAACCAGTAGCCGAGGTAAAAGCATATTCTAACTTAAGAGGACCACGGTTCTATCACTATCGGGCCACAGATTTCCTTTACTGATAAAAAGAATTTACTTCTCAGCAAAATGCTGCCTGAGTTATATACTTTCTTTCTAAAAATAATCCTGTGTGAGCTCTAAGTGCCAAAGTTAGAATATATGTTTTTTTTGTTTTGTTTTGTTTTTTTGTGGTACGCGGGCCTCTCACTGTTGTGGCCTCTCCCGTTGCGGAGCACAGGCTCCGGACACGCAGGCCCAGCGGCCGTGGCTCTCGGGCCCAGCCGCTATGCGGCATGTGGGATCTTCCGGGACCGGGGCACGAACCCGTGTCCCCTGCATCGGCAGGCGGACTCTCAACCACTGCGCCACCAGGGAAGCCCTGAATATATGTTTCTTAATGCTCAGAATTGTGACTTTTTAGCACAAGGATGTCCTAGGATGTTCTGATAAACAAGAGTTTTATTCTCTCATAACGATCTATTAACTTCTATCTTCTCTGCCTCCTTATTCAGAAAAGTTGATGTTGCCTGGTATACAGGCTCATTATGCTATGTGTGGCATGATCTTGACTTGGAGCTGAAATGGTCCATCTCCCCTTTCTAGCAGGTTAGCACTTCACTACCTTTCTAGGCCGGCACTTCACGGGTGCCCTGACTCACACATGTTTCTTTTCCCTCAAGTATCGTAGCTCTTGTATTTTCACTATGCTTGTCCTTCCAACTCTGAAATAAATTTTGGTTGGCTGTACTGCTGCATCCAACTACAATGATCTTCATCTCAAGTTGACGTGAATCCGCCATTGCTCCCTACGCCTTACTCAGGTCATAGAATTGTAGTATCTATTAGGGTTAGAATGGGACTGACGGACTATCAGTCCTCCTTCCCTCAAGTACAGGAAACGAAGCAAGGAAATCCTTCCTTCAGTAGTCCACACGGATACCCCTTTAGTATTTGTTTCCATCACTTTAAGAACAAGTCGTTTTCAGCTTTGCACGCTGTACCCTTATTGCTCAAACTGTAAGACATTCTAAATGTGGATTCTGCCTTCAACCCTCCGTTGGCACTTACTTACAAAGCTTACGAACTCAGTGGAACGTCGTGTACGTAATTTTGCTAGATTCCTTAAGGGTTTCAAAAATGTCAGCTCTAATGCTTCTAACTGCCTTATTTACAATCATACTTCTTCAGACTACATATTTCAACCCATATGAACTGATATGACTTCTTGACAAAATTCAAGGACCCATATTTCCGGTTGCCTCTTGGTCATCTCTACCTGGATTAATTTTTCTTTTGTTCACTTAGCAGATCTTTATTGATACGTTCCAGACATTATGCTAGGCACTGGTGGTTCAGATGTGAACCAGAGAACATCCCTGCCCTCTTAGAGTTGATATCTGAAGGGGTGGTTAGACAACAAATATATAACGTGCCCCATAGGTTCCTCAAACAAAATGTGCTTAGATGTTAACCTTTAAGCTTACTTCCTTTTTAAACGAACTCTTCACCCCCTGAAATCCTACATCAGTGCTTCTCAAAGTGCGTTCCCCAGAGTAGCAGCGGATCTGAGAACTTGTTACTGGGTTTGAACTTTGGGAAGTGGAGCCTAGAAATCTATGTTAATAAGCCCTCTAGGTGATTCTGATGCACGTTCAAGTTTGAGAACCTTTGTCTACAGGGAATCACTATATAGCAGTCCCTCGATATCCATGGGGGACTGGTTCCAGGACACCTGTGGATACCAAAATCCGCGGATGCTCAAGTCTCTTATATAAAGTGGGGCAGTACAGTCAGTTCCCCACATCCACAGATTCCATGGTTGGCTGAATCCACAGATGCAGAGCCCATGGCTGTGGAGGGCAAACGCTATAGCCTCTCAAATTAGAAATGCCATAGCCCCCTTGATTTCTCAGTCACTTTTTCTTCTCCAGTCACAAAGTCTTGTTAATTCTCCCTAAGAAATTGCTTCTTCCAGGTTTTAAATTCAGAAATTTCTCCTGCCATGAGAATCTGCTAGGTTTTAAATTCAGACCCTTATGTCTTGCCTGGTGGCAAGACTTCTTAACTGGCTTCTTAACCCTCACTTACTTTCTCATCCAATGCATCCTGCACACAGCCGACAGAGTTATCTTCCTGGGTTAAAAAAGAAAAATCTTGTCCTGCAAAACAGCAGAGATGGAACACAAATTCCTGTTGGCTTCTTGTTACCTTCTGGATAAAATTTAAACTAAGTGAGACACACACAGGTCCTGAAATTTGAATGGAACTGATCTCACAGCCTTGCCTATGCACCCTTTGTGCTTATTCCCTGATTTTCCCTAACCCCTGAATACGCCACCTCTCCATCCCCTTTTGTGTTTGTCTCTTGGTTGTGACTACACAGTCACCACATCCCCTCGTATCCCACAGTCCTGTCCCTGTCTTTTTCAGCTGGTAGAATTCTACTTTCCTTCCAAAACTAGACCAAAGGTCACCTCCTCTGTGAAGCCCTCTTTAACTTCTCTTGGGAGAGTTCCTTGCTCCCCTAACTCCCCACAGCACTTTGTTCATACCTAGCACAGAGATGTTCGGTGACCGTTTTGATAAATGAGAATGTGAGACACAGGCGCTATATGCTTTTTCCAAGGTCACACAGCTCGACGATAGCAGAGTCAAGAATGAACCAGGTTCTCTTGGCTACTAATCCAGGGTAATATCTTCTGTGTTTCAAAGCACCTGTTTGGTGTGTTGAGTGGTGGGGTACTGGGCAGTATTTCTTTAGACACTACTAGTGAAATCCAGGAGATTCTTCCTAATCCCACTTAAAGTGGGAGCTTTTGTCTTTGCTCAGTTGAGAGCTGGGGAAACTTGACCATTTTATGCTGCTGGAGTCTCCTGCTGAATTCCCGTACTATCAAGATTCTCTTACAACATCTGGCCACTTTACAGGGCATTTCATGGAGCAAATCAATTAACATTAAAAAAAAAAAAAGTTGGGGCTGAGAGAAAGAAAGAAAATATTTGAATGGTAGCATAGCACTCTCCAAATTCCTGAACTGGGATGGCTGACTTGCACCAAACCTTGTAACTAATCACTTCTACATAACACAACTTATTCTTAAACAAAATGTAAACATTTTATTTTCCAATTTAGATCATCAGATTCTTTGGACCATGGACAAATCATAGACATTATTTAATACGAGTACTCTTAGCTGTACCACTAATTTATCCTCTCTCTGGCAGTGGGGTCTGAGATCAAGACTGTGGGTTGAGAAATTACATTTAGCCGTTAAGACCCCAGGGGGTGGTTCTTTCGAGATGTAGTCATTGGATTCTGGCTAAACAGTGCGGGGGAATCTTGGCAGCGGCTCCTGCAATCACTTGAACAGTGCTTGATGTACTGAAAACATAGAAGCTATTTCTACTTGTGAAGTTAAATCCTGGTAAATTCACTTCAAATAGTTCAAATTGGTTGCTCCCATAGAGACTCACTGGTTGTACACACACACACACGATTGTGAAGTCGCTCATTTATCTCTATTTTGAACATGTAAACACCACAAGACACTGATATAGCTAAAGTACCTAGAACAGTGCTTGACACATAGTAGGTGTTCCATATATAGGTTGTCAAATTAATAAAGGAGTGTTATTAAAGAACAGTGTTGATGCTCTAATGGTCTGTTAACCTAGTGTAGTCCCCCTTTGATAAATTCTGTGATATTTTGGAAAGAACCTAATTGCTCTGATTTGAAGAAGTCCTCATCTGCAACGGAAGAGGAGAGCCCTTCTCTTACGGGGCCCGTGTAAGAATAAAATGACATTTACAATGTGGCTCAATCAATAGTTAGCAGTTCTATGGAAATCGGCGTATTTAACTTGACTCTGTTTCTTTATTAAATGGGGCTTAACATGTCTGGCTTAGGACTCTCCCAGGGTCCAATAAGTCATAAACGTGACCGTACTTACTAAGTTGCAAATGTGAGGCGCTGTCGTCACACGCCTCTGCTGAGAGTTGACAAGCTGATGCCCTTCCCAGGCACTTACTCTGACCAAGGTGAAGATCGTTAAACAATATGACTTTGAGATCACAAGGTTTGCCTTGTCTTTATTCTCCTCTCAAACATAATGAAATGAATTTACTATTAAGTACCTTTAAAACAAAATTAAACGGTCTTCACTATCACTTAACTGATAGAAACAATGCTGAGAGTAAAGGAGCTGTGAAAGATCCAGTCCCCTCCAAGTATTCCAGTTAATGGGGAAGGGTTTCCCTTCTTTTATCCTCTCAGGGAACCTCTTGGGATGAGGCTTTTCCATCTAGTTATTTAACACACTGTTTTCCCAGTCCCTCCCCACCAGGCTCCCCCTGCCCCAGACATACACACACACACACACACACACACACACACACACAGATACTGAAGTGATCCAGGCTTCAGACTTTGTTTTCTCTTTCTCCTTTCCCTAAGTCTTTTCCCATGCTGTGGATGGTAACGGGCTATAATCTGTTGAAAATGGGAACATAGCAATAACTCCAACAGGGAGCCTCACATGTTTGAAAAATTGAGCCAAGCTGCATGATTTTCTAAACATTCCATCCCATTAATACCTTGTGGGTCTACAGGGACCTTCATCTAAATCTCTCCAAACACTTGCCCCAGTTTGGTTAATCCTCAGTGTAGCCATAGTGAGACATTCCCACATGATGGAGGGGCCATGAATGAAGCCCCCCTTGGCCAGGAAGCTGCTCAGGAACCCGGGTGAGAAAAGGAAGCTTCTACCTTGAGCTCCGCTGTCTCTCAGCCCACGCAGGCATGGCCAGCAAAGCCGTGCAGCAGGACATGGGGAGAAGACAAGGAAGTTTGTTTCAAATCAAAATAAACTTTCAAATGGAACAAGAAACATATTGCTTTATTTTTCATAGCTGGAAGATTCTGTATTTGCCAAACGATGGAATCAAAAGGCTCTGTCTATAGTCAACTGCTCTCTGTGGCCCCTGCCTGGAATTTTCCCCATGACCAAATTAATTATTAATAACGTTATTCAATAAACATTTACTGAACACATTCCAGGCACTTGCCCTAGGTATTAGAAAAAAATAAATGTGGGCAAAACTGTACCCCTTGCCCTAAAGGAATTTGCTGTGTAATAACAGAGAGACAAATAGACAAATTATTAAAATAACATGGGAGTAATTTACATGCACCACACACGTGCTTATGAATTCTTTCTTCAATCTTAAAAAACAACTTCTTTCAGGAAGCCTTCCCTGAATGTTCTCCACCTAAAATTATTCCCCTGACTTGCCCTAGGCTTCTATCTGTGCTTCCACCGTGGTTCTTTTGTCTTCTTACCTTGCATTACGTATGGTTATGTGCATACATTATTCCCCTTAGTAATCTAAGTCTCTTGAGTAACTTGTGCACAACAGCCACTTAATAAATGTGAGTTGAATGAATGGATAAGGAACAAGTCAAGGGCTTCCCTGGTGGCGCAGTGGTTGAGAGTCCGCCTGCCGATGCAGGGGACACGGGTTCGAGCCCTGGTCCGGGAGGATCCCACATGCCGCGGAGCAACTAGGCCCGTGAGCCACAACTGCTGAGCCTGCGCGTCTGGAGCCTGTGCTCCGCAACAAGAGAGGCCGCAACAGTGAGACGCCCATGCACCGCGATGAAGAGTGGCCCCCACTCGCCGCAACTAGAGAAAACCCTCGCACAGAAACGAAGACCCAACACACCCAAAAATAAATAAATAAATTTAAAAGAAAGAACAAGTCAAGACTTGGCCAATAACATAAGAGATGTTATACTTTAAAACAGAGCAATATAAATCTTTGTTCATCTCCTACACTGTTGATAGGAATGTAAATTTGTGCAGCCACTATGGAAAACAGTATGGAAGTTCCTCAGAAAACTAAAAATAGAGTTACCATATGATCCGGCCATCCTGCTCCTGGGCATACATCCAGAAAAGATGGAAACTCTAATCCGAAAAGATACACGCACCCCTATGTTCATAGCAGCACTATTCACAATAGCCAAGACATGAAACAACCTAAATGTCCATCAACAGGTGAACGGATAAAGATGTGGTACATATATACACTAGGATACTACTCAGCCATAAAAAGAATGAAACAATGCCATTTGCAGCAACGTGGCTGGACCTAAAGATGATCACACTAAGTGAAGCAAGTCAGACAGAGAAAGACAAATACCATATGATATCGCTTATATTGTGGAATCTGAAATATGATACAAATGAACTTATCTGCAAAACAGGAACAGACTCACAGAGAAAACAAACTTATGGTTACCAAAAAGGAAAGGGGGTGGGGAGGGATAAATTAGGATCTCGGGATTAGCAGATACAAACTACTACATATAAAATAGGTAAACAACAAGGACCTGCTGTATAGCACATGGAACAGTAATTGATATCCTGTAATAAACCATAATGGGAAAGAATATGAAATATATATCACTGAATTTACTGCATACCTGAAACTAATACAACATTGTAAATCAACTCTACTTAAATAAAAAAATCTTTGTTCAATAAATATCTCTAGTAGCTGGTCCAGTGTAGACAGGGAGGGAGAGAGTGAAGAAGAGAGGGAAGGAGGAAGGACAAAAGGAAAGAAGTCTACATATGGACGATCTATAGGGAGTTTTTGACTAGATTAATGAGAATTTTAAGGCAGTACAACCGATTAAAATGGATTTTTGTTCTTATAATTCACTTCAGCAGACAAACTGAACAACAAATGATGGGATTCCCAACTCATTCAAAGCTCAAATATCAACCCATAGTTTGTGTGTGTGTGTGATTCCTATTTTTTTTTTTTTTTTTTTTTTGCGGTACGCGGGCCTCTCACTGTTGTGGCCTCTCCCGTTGCGGAGCACAGGCTCCGGACGCGCAGGCTCAGCGGCCATGGCTCACGGGCCCAGCCGCTCCACGGCATGTGGAACCTTCCCGGACCGGGGCACGACCCCGTGTCCCCTGCATCGGCAGGTGGACTCTCAACCACTACGCCACCAGGGAAGCCCCCTATTCCTTTTTTGATATGACAAACTTAAAAGAGAAAAGCTTATGCCCTATATGCTTTCCTGTTGAAAATCAGTATCTGGTGAGTAAACTAGGGCTACTTTTAACTTTCTAAGGGTAAGTCTTTGGTGCTACATGAGTCAATCTGGATCCAAGTAAATTTGGAGGAGAACTTGTAAATAACACGAAAAGATATGAGGCACAGTCAAAATCACAAAACTGTATATATGAAGCAGAAAAGCTGAGACGTGCAGATAAAAATAGGCATAAGGAACGATGTTAATTGCTGGGAAATACCCAGCAGGATCCAGGTGTACAAATAAATGCTGGAGCCTAAGTGTATGGGTGATGACATAACATTAGCCATAATAGAATAGGCATGTGAGAAAAAAGTGTCCATTCATTTTTTGGAGCTCCTTCCAGGTCTGGAAGCATGCTTACATAAAGCTTAGTAACCAACTGTTTCATTTTCCTTCGATGGATGCAGGACACATTTGGAACATAGAACTGTGGCCGCCTACTCTGCTGGGCTCTTCTCATCTTACCAGGCTTGGGGGGGAGGCGGCTTTGTAATGGGGTTTTGGCCTGGTGGACTCGTGGACCAGACTGGGGAGAAGATGGGCTGCATTTCCCTGCGGGGAGGACGGTTGGAGCTACTTCGTCCGTATACTACTGGGATTCCCTTTCAAGGAATATCTTGGACTCAACTGTCTTTTTCCTGATGGATCATGTTTTGGATCATCGTTTACCAAGGATATAATCACGGGCTGTTAACATTTTTTTGGACTTTGATTTGGCCGGTAACGACAATGTTTCTGGAAACCTGTTTTCATTTACTTTCATTTCCTCTTTCCTGTTAAGCACATCACTGGGCTAGAAGAGCAGAACCTCAGATTTTTGGAACTCTTTGTGTTTGGTGCTGTTCTTTGATTCACACTGGGAGAAGCCTGAGACACACTTCTGACTTGTGTGGTTCCCTCCACGGGAAAGCCAGAATCCACACCCCGACCTGCCTGAGGTGGGTAGCACAAGCATGGAGACAATAGTCATTTCATACTATCGTAACATTATATAAGTCATTTCCTTCCCTTCTAGAATGTGAAGGGATATATGAGAAGCAAAGAAAAACTCATATTTTCCACAGGCCTCCAATTACCCTTTCATCTGCCCCCAAATATGGAGGGTGATGTTAAAACCTTGTGTGAGAATCTGGCAGGGTTTTGTATGTTCATGTTGTCTCTGGTCCGGTTTCTAAAACCATTCTGGTGATTTGGAAGATTTGCCAGCAAGGGCTGATTGTTCCACAGAAGTTGTTGGTTTAATTCTTAGTGGTTTTCCGCGGTTGGTTTGGTGTTGCTTTTAAAGAATACAAAACATGCACGGCAGGATTCCTGCTTACTCCATTTTGGCAAGTGTGTTCGCCATCCATGTGACAAACAAATTAGTGGCATCTTTGGAAAACACAGGAAATTTATGACATGAGAGAAACATGCAAAGGAAAGAAGAAAAGTCTGAGGGAGTGAAACTCCTTCTCAGCCGCATAACCCTGTGAACCTGATGGGAGATAGCTTTTCTGTTGCCACCAAACAGCAGGTAAAAAGGACTGATTTCACTTTATCCATTCATCTAACAAACATCTTTGGAGCACCCGCTATGTGACAGCACTATTCTTACACTAATGATACGCAGAAAGCCCTGAGACATAGTGTGGGTTTGGTTCCAGACCATTGCAATAAAGCAAATATCACAATAAAGCGAGTCACACGAATTTTTAAATCTCCTAGTGCGTGTAAAAGCTGTATGTATGCTAGACTGTATTAAGTGTGCAGTAGCATTATATCTGAAAAACGTGTATGTCTTAATTAAAAACATGCTTTCCTGCTAACCATCATCTGAGCCTTCAGCGACTCATAATCTCTTTGCAATAGTGACATGAACGATCATTGATCACCGTAACGAATATAACCGGAATAAAAAGCCTCGAAATATTGCAAGAATTGCCAAAATGTGACGGAGACATGAAGTGATCAAATGCTGTTGGTAAAACAGTGCCAACAGTGCTTGATGCAGGGTGGTGACAAATCCTCAATTTGTAACAAATGCAGTCTCTGCGAAGCGCGATAAAGCAAAGCACGGTATAACAAGGTGTGCTTGTAGAAGTTAAAAAAAAAAACAACAAAAGAAACTAGTGCTGTCCTGAAACTTCGTGTGGTGAAATCATGCAACAGTGAAGCAGTGTTCAATTTGAATAGAAACATGTTAGTGTCACTCGGCCTCCTTTTCAAAAGCCACCGTGAAAATAACTGGAGACTGATATGGTTTTTAAAAGGAAAAAAAAAAATGACAGTGACATGATGACCAATATCCCTTTTATTCTCTTCGACTTAAAAGCTGAGATCTTGCAGAATAGCTTCTGGAAGAGGCGGAATGGATGATGATGATAAAAATAAAGTGTGGAGGAGATAAAGCACAGGCTGTGCACGTGGCAGCATTTTTTCCGGGGAAGGATTTCTTGGTCCAGGCAGGTGTGGGCTTCCATCCCTCAATGTGCCAGCTGGACCACTCTTAGCAAGTCTTGGCCCTGAGAGTTTGTTTCCCATCAGTGGGCTTTTGCTGTCCTGACAGACGTGCTCCATGCAAAAGCTTATCCCTGGCCAAAGGTAGGTGGGATACAGTCAAGCTCACCAGCTTCCGCCGCCCGCCTTCTCCCAGTGCCCTTGCTCACCACCATGCCCTCCATAAACCCTGCATCAAACCGATAAGTCCATGCATGGTCATCAGACTCTGGCTATCTGTAGACCACTAACAAAGTGATGAAAACATCTGGTGCTCACTGACAACATGAGTGGCAGATACCGCCTGGAGCAGCGAAGGATCGGAGAGCAGCTGGGCTTTGTAAATAGCTTCTCTCAGTATCCCCATCTCCCGGCCCCAAACAAGAAAAATAAAAATTAATGGACGCACACACGCTCGCAGTTTTTTCCTCTTTTTTCACCATCTGATAGATATTGGGACAGCTTTCATGTCCCATATACTTGCCAACCAGCTATTGCAGTGCTGATGATGTGTTGAAGAAAGATGGCTGGAATAGAATGAATTTGACATAAATACCAATAAACGCGACCCCTCCTTCCATAACATTATTCAGCAGAGAGAAGAGTTAATGCCATCTTCTCCCAGCCTGATGCCCGAGTCAAAAATGATCACTAATTGGAATTTTTCAGTGGATCGAAACAGTCAACATCAAGCTTGTGCAAATGCCTTTTAATATCTAATTTCCCATCTCGATCATAAGGAAGTAGAGTCCTATCAATTCTTTTCCACCAGGAAAAAAGTTTCTCCTCATAAAAGGAAGGCGGGAAGTAGTTAAAAAGGAAAAAAAAAACAACAAAACCCTTAAATAGCACACAATCCCTTTTTTCCTATTGAGAAAAAATCAAGTTCTCAGCTTGTTAAGTAACTTATAAATACAGAAGTTTTCTGGTTCTTCTCTCTTTGGTGGCAGAGTGTCACTTTGAAGTCAGCCTCACTGTTGAGTAGCTGGACATTGAGCTGATGAGATTTTACTGTTTTGAACAGCTGGTCAAATTTGGAGGCCCCTGGAGCCTAAAGGCAACTGCTGATTTACAAGGATCCTGTAATATACGCAGCCGCTGCCGATGCTTTTGTTGTTGACTTAGGCTGGAGCAAAGGTGTAGATTTTGTGATGCCGTAAAAACGTCAAGTGATTGATTTGAGAATATGTAATTCCTACAGGTAGCCCCTGCTAGGAGCCAGCATCTCGTGTGGCTCGTATTGGAGAATATTTTAGGAAGGTTTGGGTGTTCAATGTTGCCATACGTTTTCGAGGAGGCAGCTTGGGATGAATTGGCTGTTTACAGCTGGGTGGAGATGGAAAGAAGCCTTTGAAAATTCGAACTCCCTCCTCCTCTCCCTTCCTTGTTACTAAGGATGTCAAAGCAAATTCCAGAACTCATATCATGTTACCTCTACATCTGTGTACCTCGAAAAAATATAGACGTGTTCTTCAGAACATAAACATCATAATTCTTTGCTATCATCTAAGACCTAGTCCATCTTGATTTTTATTGTCTTGGAAGTATCTTGTAAAATTAGTTTGTTCACCCCCGGGGTCCAAACAAGGTCACACATTATCATTTGGTTGTTAAACCTCTTTGTCCAAAATAGTCTCCCCTCAGGCAGGTACTTTTATCCCCATTTACAGTCAGGAAAACGGAGGCTACAGAGAATCCACAGAGAATGAGGGGAAACAGTGGTCTCTCAGAACGCAAATCTGTTCCTACACTGCTTCCCTCTTTTTCCTGGCAAAATCATTCTTCCTGTTGAGCTCGGGTTGATTTCTCTGAGTACCTTCCTTTCCACCTTACTATCTGATCCTAATTGCGCCTTAGTAGAAGCTCAGAAGCTCAGAGTTCAGCTCATACTGCTTTCCTGTTCCACGTGTCTGTAGCTTTTTCCTGAATTATTTCAGAAGAAAGAGTGGCCGAATCACAAAAGTTGTGCAGTGCGCCCTCGAGTCTGGAGGTGAGGTGCTGCTGTTTCCCTTGGTAGTTTCTAGAATTCTTCTGAGTGCTCTAGTCAGCTTCCCGGCTCTTTGTGGGAGAAGTGAAGGCTGCAGATAAGGAGAGAAATAAGGCAGGTTTATTTCTCTATTCTTTTAAAGAGTTAGAGCTTCAGTATTTAAGCCAGTAACTAGTCTAGGTGGGTATCAGGGACAGAATTTGTAAATTGTGTTTTCACTAGTACAAGTCCAGAAAATAGAACTTCCTTTCAGGTAGCAGCGAGAGTACAGAGGGGGAGCCCCTGCTGGTCCCCTCGCCTTGGTGGGGCGGTGGGATCAAAGGAAAACACAGGAAACATTTCACACATCCATAAAACCTAGGCTTTACCTCTCTTCATCTGGACCAGCATTCCATCTCTCCCAGAGGCAACCCTACCCCAGTCCCACCCTCAGCCGTGTCCTCGCATCCTGCCAAGAAGCGGTGGTTTGTTTGAAACCCCAGTGCCGGGTCTACCTTTGCTGCTGCCGCCTCTGGGGCTCCTCCGCTGATGCGCTCATTTCCCCTCAAGGCTCCCACCCCTCGTCCCTCCTGATGCTGAGCCCTGCCGTTGCCCCCATGCTGTGGCACGTTGCCCTTTGGACTTCCTGCGTGCTTTTACACCAAACAGGCCTGAGTTAGAGTCACCGGTCAGCCACTTACTCCCTATAGGATCTTGTACAAGCCCCTCCATCATTCCGGTCCTGCTGTAACTGCTTTCTGATGACAAACCCAGGATGGGAAGATCTAGCCCCTTGGGTTAGGACAGCTAGCCCTTTCTGATTTTTAGTCTCAATTGTCTTAGGGAAACTCTGGTATAGAATTATTTCCTTCATTTTTTTTTTTCCTTTTTATCTTTCCAGAGTACTATTCTAAGTAATATTCTAAGTCTCTAGTTAATGGTATTTCTTTGTAATGACCACAGTTTTATTTAGGTGACCTAAAACACTAATTTCTCCATGTAAAATCTGACACTTCTTCTGTTTACCCCCCAAATATCCCTCTCTTGAGTTGCCATGAAGTCGTTATTTATTTTTATTATATTCCACATGGTCTCTTTTGAACCCTGCTTTTCTTATATTCTTATGTTAGGTGTGTGTGTTTCATTTCTCTTACTGGGCTGTGAGTCCTCTGGAGCAGGGTCTTATCTTAAAAAGTCTTGAACCAAAGCTCCCACCCACCTCAGAGTACCTAACAAAGTACTTCAAGCCCATAAAGTATTCGGTGCACATTTATTAATGAATCTCTGATTCCTCAAGCACACTTTGGGAGCAGAGTGGTATTGATTTCCACTTAATCTCTAGATTTGAGTCTCATGCTAGTTTGGGAGAAGGGATGAAAGAAGAAGGTTGGAAATAGTTGGACAATTACCTGCCTCTCCACCATTCTAAGGCATCTTACTAGCTTATTTCATTCGCTTATCTTGTTGACTAAGTGTTTGTCTCCTGGGTTTCTTCTTCAATAGGTAATAAACATGGACGTACCTATTAAAAAAAGCCAGCTCCGTTTAGTCATGAATGTCATGTGCTCTTTTAAGATCTCAAGTCAGTATAAGCTCAGAACCAAATGTTTTTGGGGAAATCTCTGTATGGATCAGTTGTTGGTACCTATGGTGCCTACCTAGGAAGGTATTTCCTTGGTCTTAAACAGAGACTGTTGTAAGCAGTTCTAGAGAGCAAAACTGAGGTCTCTGCTGCAACCGAGAGTCCATTTTTGCTGAGTTTCCTTCCAGTCTTGTTGGGGTGAACTTGGGTGTGAGAGGTTAAAAGAGTGACTCTACCATGAGAAAAGTTAACTAAGGTATTGACTTACCTTGATTTGAGTGTTCATGGGCCCCTCCCCACTGCTCCACATCAGGAGTCAGGGGGCTTCCCATGGCTAGGCTTGCCCCAGGACAGAAGGTCTAGAAATCCTCTGACAAGTTACCGGCAGACCCTGGGGGACCTGATTGAGCGCTGCTTGAAAGTGGCTACACAGAGTTAGCCAAACGGTGAGATTAGGGTGCAGTCCTCCAGACTGCCAAGTCTGCCCAAGACCCTGCAAGGAGTTACGATCTAACAACAGAGTTGGAGGGCACAGTCTCACTTCTGACACCAACAGCAAGTTTGGGGGGCACGTCCTTCAATCACCTTCAAGTTTGATAATTTGATAGAAGAACTCATGGAACTCACTGAAAGGTATTATACTCACAGCTGTGGTTTATTATGGGCAGAGGATACAGACCAGAATTAGTCAAAGGAAGAGGTGCATAGAGCAGAGTCTGGGAACGTCCAAACACAAAGCTTCCATCATCCTCAAGGACGTGTTACCCTTGGGCATCAACATGTGACAGTATACATGGAATATTGCCAACCAGGGAGGTTCACCTAAACTTCAGTGTCCAGCGCTTTTACTGGGGCTTCATTACGTAGATATGATTGATTGATTGCCCAGGTCATTGATCTCAGTCTTCAGGTCAACTGCATGATCTAAAGCCTTCACTCAGAAGTACGTGTTTGGTTTCTTTCAGGTGGCCAGGTCCCACCTCAGACTATTGTATATGGCTGGCCCTACCCTAACATCTGGTGTGGCCGGCTTTCTCCCTAAGCAAAGACCCTCCTATCAGGTACGACACTGATTCCCTCCCAGAGCCTGAGGGCAAAGGCCAGACCTCTCATTGGACAAGTCCACCTTCTTTACCAGACAGTGACTTAGCAGGTCTTTTTACTATGCCCAGCTCTTCAACCTCTGGAGCTCTTTTCCTGGCAAATCAATTAAAATAAACCAGCAAAGTTGTTACTCTGTAACACTTCCCTTTAACCCTTGGACCCAAACATCATCACTTGCCAGATTAATGTATATGACGTTGTATTAATTCACCTAGCACAGTATGTAATACAAAGTTGGCATTCAGTAGACCAGAAGTTCTAGTCTGTGAACCCCCTGAAATCATATGTAAAATTTTGCAAGTATGTTTACATTTGGGTTTGGGTGGGGGAATCATGGTTCAAATGTTTCATCAGATTTCAAAGAGGTCTGTGTTCCATAAAAGTTGGAGCCCTCCTGGCCTAGATAAAAGTGAATTCTCTCCCCACACATCACCACTGCTGGACTATTTCTTCATGAGCTCTTGGAATTTTGTTTGCTAAGAAAAGGGGGCACAGAGGAGACAGTGCCTGGTCTGGCAGTGTAAGGGCAGTTTTGCTATCTTGGTTTACAAGGCCTCTTGGGTTAATTCTAGAAGCATCAAAGCAAGCGTTTCTTCTGTCTTTCCTGTGCTCTGCAGGCCAAGAGTTTCTTGTGCTAAAATAAATAACTGGCAGTTTCATTAGACTCCACAGAAGGAAGGAAGAAGTTTATGTTTCATACCTTTTATATTATATAACAACATTACTATGCAAACTTCAATTCTTCAATCTGTTTAGTTTATTTAAACTTAAAAAACAGTACTAATGCTATAAACAGAATAAACCACATCCAATCCTGAGCATCTACAATGAGCATGCAGCCAGTAATATAGTCTCTGAAATAATAAACCACTTACCCTTGATGGTCAGGAGAGATAGATAGATACAGATATCTCTATATATCACCTTTAGGTTTTATTAAACTACAGCTGGCTCAGGGGTGGGGAGAGGTTCTACTTGTTTTAAACTATAGAAAAAAGCCCCATACACTTTACTTTGCACCCCTCGAAGCTCTTATATAATCATGGAAATTATGACGTGTTTGTGCCAGCCAGCGCTCAATTTTGTTTTACTTTGTGTAGAAATTTGAAGTCTGATCATAAAGAAGATATCTGTTTATTTGCAGTTTGTTCTGTTCAGTTCTTAAAATATCTTGATTTTTTGTCAGACAAGGAAATAAGTATTTGATGCTCTGTAATCCTGATTCATTCAGAGGCATTGAGTGCTGCCCAGCACGTGACTCAGTAATATATTCTGAGGAGGATACATATGACATGATTACCCTTGAAATGCTCACAGTTTAGTGGGGAAGATTAGTGGTTCCCAACACTCACAGCGTTTTACTATAGTTATTGATTTACATGTTTTTGTTGTGGACGGTTTCAAAATCCCAATTACTTTTTTTTTTTTTGCAGAAATAGAAAAATCTATCCTAAAATTCATATGGAATCTCAGGGGATACCAAATAGCCCCCAGAAATCTTGGGGACAAAAAGAATAAAGTTGGAGGTCTTACACTTCCTGATTTCAAAACTTAATACAAACCTAAATTAATCAAAACAGCATGGCACTGGCATAAAGACAGAAGTATAGACAAATGGAATAGAATAGAGAGCCCAGAAATGAACCCTCACATATATAGTCAAATGATTTTCAACAAGGGTGTCAAGACCATTTGGTGGAGAAAGGGCAGTCTTCAACAAATGGACTGGAGAACCTGGATATCCACATGCAAAAGAATGAAGCTGGACCCTTACCTCACACCATACACAAAAATTAACTCAAAGTGGATCAAAACATTAAAGCTAAGACTATAAAACTCTTAGAAGAAAGCAGAGGAAAAAACTTCACGACATTGGGTGTGGCAATGAGACTGTGTTTTATGTTCCGGTAGAGAAGAGCAGTCAAGTTGGGGGCTAGAGTCAGAAAGCTGGGCTCAAACCCAAGACCACCACTCCCTACCGGTGTGATTTTAAGCACATTGCCTACCCTCTCTAGGTCTCAGCTTTCTCATCTGTAAAAAGATGACAGTCATGGAACAATGGTGGGAATTAGATAAATTAATGCATGTAATTAATCAATGCTGGTGTCTGGCATACAGCTTATTATCAGCCACTCCTATCCATTTGGGGGAAGTGGGAGGTGACATAAGACAGTAGTTAAGTTGGGTAGGATTTGAAGTCATGTTTTATAGGTTCATATCCTAGTTCTATCTTTTACCACCTCTGTGACTTTGGGCAAATGCTTTACATTTCTGTAACTGAGGCTTTTTAAAAAAAAAATTCTGAACGATGGAATTAGTAATAGTACTCAAAGTTGTAAGGATCAAATGCAATAATCCCCTTGTCCAGCTCTTAGAAAAGTAGCTAACACTCTCCAGTGTTAGTTCTTACAGCTGCTACAGTGCTCAGTACAGTATTGGACAGATAGTACGCGCTCATATAATGAACCATCGTGCTGCCCTAAACAAAGGCTTTTAGGAAGTGCTTAATGACATGGGTAAATAGTAATCATAAACTGTCAGGAAAAACAGCATAAAAAGTTGAATATGCAGTTTGATCTCAACTATGTAAGAATAAAAGCAGAATAAAAGTTTAAAAGTAACTTGTTGAACTATTAACGGTGGTCATTCCTGAGATGGAAAAGTCATGCATGGGTTTATTGTTTCTTTATGTTTTTGTGGACTTTTCAGAATTTCTACCATGAGCATGTACTTTGGCCATTGGAAGTACTAAAACGCAGTGAAATTAGCTGGAAAGAGGCATAGCAGTCCACACTGTCTACTGCCACTTGGCACACTGGCTTCTAGGAGTAGCTCCCAATAACCGGAAGAGTGCGAAGACCGTGGCCTTGAGGAAGTGGGATCGTTGTGTGTGTGTGCTTGTGCACGTGGGTTTTGTCTCCCAGAGAGCCTGAAATATCCTTGAGGGCATAGACTCTTTGCCAGCCAATCCCCCAGGCTTTCCTTGTAATCCAGGGTCTAGCATAGATGTCCAGGGTCTACGCACTTATAGTCACTGAATACATCGTGAACCAGGAAATGGTATTGGTGGTGGAAGGAGAGGTTCAAGCCAAGGCTGCAGTGGCAGGGGGCTGACCTGCCTGCGTGACCCAGTGTTCCTCTACCCCACAGACTGGGCAGGCAGAAGAGAAAGTAGAGATCATGGCAAATCAGAAAACTTCACCCCTTGGATTGGGCATGGCCCTCAAAACACTCAGCTTCAGGGGAGAAATTCTCTCTTTGCTGAGTACATGGTGTTTGAGCCAAATCTTGCCAAATGTAGTGATTAGAAAATAGGGAAATTTTTATTTTAAAATTTAAAAAGCTTTGAAATTATTTTAGCTATATCATTTTCTCATTGGAAACTTCAGAAAATAAAGACATTATCAAGAAGTTAGAATGCTTCAAAATTCCACCACTCAGAGATTACCACTGTATATATTGGTATGTATTAGTCTCTGTCTTTTACAGTGTGTGCTGTCTGTATCTTGACTTTTTTTTCTTGATGAGACAATATATTGTGGACAGCTTTCTATGACTGTAGGTATAGCCCTATATAATTTGTTTAATGGTTGCACAGCATTTCATTGCATAGATGTACTTCAATTTTTAAAAATCAATTCTAACATGTCCTGTGTGTTGGAGATGCAATGGCCAAAACAGACATGGTGCTTGCCCTCATGGGACTGAGGGGTTAGAGTGGACTTCAGACGATCAGACCCACACAAATAAAGTATGGTAAGTGTGATTTGGGGGTAGAAGGTTCTCTTACAGCACAGAGGCAGAAGTCCCCGGCTTACAGGCACATTTAAGTATGATTCCTAGTACCTCTATATTTGTCGTTAAGCATTCATTTTTTTCTTTTATTGAGGTATAATTGACACATTACAAGCAGACCTCAAAGATATTGCGGGTTTGGTTTCAGACCACTGCAATAAAGTAAATATCACAATAAAGCGAGTCACGTGAACTTTTTGGTTTCCCAGTGCATATAAAAGTTATGTGTACACTATACAATAGTCTTAAGTATGCAATAGCATTATGTCTAAAAAAGACAGTGTACGTGCCTTAATTTACAAATACTTTACTGCTAAAAAATGCTAACCATCATCTGAGTCTTCAAGTCATAAGCTTTTTGCTAGGGGAGGGTCTTGCCTCCATGTTGGCGGCGGCTGACTGATCAAGGTGGTGGTTACCGAAGGTTAGGGTGGCTGTGGCGACATCTTAAAATAACGATGAAGTTTGCCCCATCGATTGACTCATCCTTTCAGGAAAGATTGTAGCCTGCAGTGCTGTTTGATGGTATTTTACCCACAACAGAACTTCTTTCAAAATTGGAGTCCAGCCCCTCAAACCCTGCAGCTGCTTTATCAACTAAGTTTATGTCATATTCGACATCCCTTGTTGTCATTTCAACAATCTTCACAGCATCTTCACCAGGAGCAGATTTCATCTCAAGCAACCACTTCCTTTGCTCAGCCAGAAGAAGCAACCCCTCATCTGTTAAAGCTTTATCATGAGGTGGCAGCAACTCAGCCACATCTTCAGGCTCCACCTCTAATTCTCGTTCTCTCGCTATTTCTGCGGCATCTGCAATTGCTTCCTCTGCTGAAGTCTTGAACCCCTCAAAGTCATCCATGAGAGTGGGAATCAGCTTCTCCCAAACTCCAGTTAATCTTGATACTTTGACCTCTTCTTGTGAATCACAAATGTTCTTTATGGTGTCTAGGATGGTGGATCCTTTCCAGAAGGTTTTCAGTTTACTTTGCCCAGATCCATCAGAGGAATCACTATCTATGGAAGCTATAACCTTACAAAATGCATCTCTTAAACAATAAGACTTAAAAGTCAGAATTACTCCTTGGTCCATGGGCTGTAGAATGGATGTTGTGTTATCAGGCATGAAAAAACATGAATCTTGTACATTTCTATTAGGAATAGAATTTTCCTAAAGGAATAGAAATTTCTAAAGGAATCTTTTTTCTGAGCAGTGAGTCTCAACAGTGAGCTTAAAATATTCAGTAACCATGTTGTAAACAGATGTGCTGTCATCCAGGCTTTGTTGTTGCATTTATAGAGTACAGGCAGAGTATATTGAGCATAATTCTTAAGGGCCTTAGGATTTTTGGAATGGTAAATGAGCATTGGCTTCAACTTCAAGTCACCAGCTGCATTAGCCCATAACAAGAGAGTCAGCCTGTCCTTCGAAGCTCTGAAGCATCGACTTCTCCTCTCTAGCTATGAAAGTCCTAGATGGCATGTTCTTCCAAAATAAGGCTGTTCTATCTACATTGAAAATCTGTTGTGCAGTGTGGCCACCTTCATAAATTATCTTAGCTAAATATCTTAGCTAAGTATCTTCTGGGTACCTCACTGCAGCTTCTACATCAGCACTTGCTGCTTCACCTTATACTTTTATGGTTTGGAGATGGTTTCTTTCCTTAAACCTCATGAACCAACCTCTGCTATCTGTAAACTTTTCTTTTGCAGCTTTCTCACCTCTTTAAGCTTTTATAGAATTGAAGAGAATTAGGGTCTTGCTCTGGATTAGACTTTGGCTTGAGGGAATGTTGTAGCTGGTTTGATCTTCTATCCAGACTACTAAAACTTTCTCCATATCAGCAATAAGGCTGTTTTGCTTTCTTATTTGGGTGTTCACTGAAGTCACACTTTTAATTTTCTTCAAGAATTTTCCCTGGGGCTTCCCTGGTGGCACAGTGGTTGAGAGTCCACCTGCCGATGCAGGGGACATGGGTTCGTGCCCCAGTCTGGCAAGATCCCACATGTCTTGGCTTTCAATATGCCTTCCTCATGAAGTTTAATCATTTCTAGCTTTTGATTTAAAGTGAGAGACATGTGACTCATCCTTTTATTTGAACACTTAGAGGCTATTGTACAGTTACAAATTGGCCTAATTTCTCAAAAAAGAAAAAATTGGCCTAATTTCAGTATTGTTATGTCTCAGGGCATAGGGAGGCCCCAGGAGAGGGAGAGAGATGGGGGAACGGCCAGTCAATAGGGCAGTCAGAACACACATAACATGTATTAAGTTTGTTGTCTTATATGGCCATGATTTGTGGCACCCCAAAGCAATTACAGTAGTAACATCAGAGATCACTGATCACAGATAACCATAACAAATATAATAATAGCAAAAAAATTATTGTAAGAATTACCAAAATGTGATACAGAAACCTGAAGTGAGGAAATGCTGTTCAGAAAATGGTGTCAATAGACTTGTTTGAGGCAGGGCTGCCACAAAACTTCAGTTTGTAAAAAAAATGCAATTATCTGTGAGGCACAATAAAATGAAATACAATAAAACAAGGTATGTCTGTATATTAGGTTTTTTTTTTTTTTTTTTTTTGGTACCCGGGCCTCTCACTGTTGTGGCCTCTCCCATTGCAGAGCACAGGCTCTGGATGCGCAGGCTCAGCAGCCATGGATCACGGGCCCAGCCGCTCCACGGCATGTGGGATCTTCCCGGACCGGGGCACGAACCCGCGTCTCTTGCGTCGGCAGGCGGACTCTCAACCACTGTGCCACCAGGGAAGCCTCTGTATGTTAGTTTTAGGTGTAAAACATAATGATTCGGTATTTGTATATATTGCAAAGCGATCACAACGGTAAGTCCGGTTGGTATCCAACACCACACATAGTTACAAATTTATTTTTCTTGTGATGAGAACTTTTAAGAACTACTCACTTAGCATCTTTCAAAGGTGTGATAAAGTATTATTAAATAGAACCATCATGCTCTACATTGCTCCCCATAACTTATTTATTTTATAACTGGAAATTTGTACCTTTTGATCCCTTCCCCTATTTCACCCACCCCGAACCCCTGCTGCTGGCAACTGACAATCTATTATTTGTATCTATGAGTTTGGTTGTATTTTTAGTTTTTTGGGGTGTTCGGGGGGGTGGGGGATTCAACACATAAGTAAAATCGTAGTGTATTTGTCTTTCTCTTTCTGACTTATTTTACAAAGCATAATGCCCTCAAGGTACATTCATATTGTTGAAAATGACACAATTTCATTCTTTTTTATGGCTGAATAATATTCCATTGTGTATATATACCATATTTTCTTTATCCATTCACCCATTAATGGACATTTAGGTTGTTTCCATGTCTTGTATTGCAAATAATGCTATAAGGAGCATAGCTTTTCTAATTAGTATTTTTAATTTTCTTCAAATAAATACCCAGAAGTTGAATGCTGGATCATGTGGTAATTCTATTTTTAACTTTTTGAGGAACTTCCATACTGTTTTCCATAGTAGCTGCACCAATTTAAATTCCCACAAACAGTGTACAGGGGTTCCTTTTTCTCCACATCCTAACACTTGTTGTTATTGTCATTTTTGATGACAGTCATTCTGACAGGTGTAAGGTGATATCTCATTGTGGTTTTGATTTATATTTCCCTGATGATTAGTGATGTTGAGAACCTTTTCTTGTACCTGTTGGCCAACTGTATGTCTTCTTTGGAAAAATGTCTATTCAGATTCTCTGCTCGTTTTTTTTTTTTTTTAAAGTAATTAATTTATTTTTGCTGTGTTGCGTCTTCATTTCTGTGCGAGGGCTTTCCCCAGTTGTGGCAAGCGGGGGCCACTCTTCATCACGGTGCGTGGGCCTCTCACTATCACGGCCTCTCTTGTTGCGGAGCACAGGCTCCAGACGCGCAGGCTCAGTAGTTGTGGCTCACGGGCCCAGTTGCTCTGCGGCCTGTAGGATCCTCCCAGACCAGGGCTCGAACCCATGTCCCCTGCATTATCAGGCAGATTCCCAACCACTGTCCCACCAGGGAAGCCCTCTGCTCGTTTTTAAAATCAGATTTTTTTTTTTTTTTTTTTTTTTTGCTATTGAGTTGTGAGTTCTTTACATACTTTGGATATTAACCCATTATTAGATATATAATTTGCAGTTATTATCTCCCACCAGTACGTTGCCTTTTCATTCTGTTGATGGTTTCCTTTGCTGTGCAGAAGCTTTTTAATTTGATGTAGTCCCCCTTGTTATTTTTTATTTCATTGTCTTAGCTTTTGATGCCAAATCCAAAAGATCATCGCCGAGACTGATGTCAAGAAGCATACCACCTATGTTTTCTTCTAGAAGTTTTATCATTTCAGCTCTTACATTCAAGTCTTTAATCCATTTTGAGGTACTTTTCATGTATGGTATAAGGTAGTAGTCCAGTTTCATTGTTTTGCATGTGGCTGTCCAGTTTTCCCAAAACTGCTTGTTGAAGAGGCTGTCTTTTCCCCATTGTATATTTTTTGCCTCCTTTGTTATAGATTAATTGCCCATATATGTGTGGGTTCATTTCTGGGTTCTCTATTCTGTTCCATTGATCTATGGTGTTTTTAACACCAGTACCATATTGTTTTGATTATTATAGCTTTGTAATATAGTTTTAAATCAGGGAGCATGATGCCTCCAGCTTTGTTCTTCTATCTCAAGATTGCTTTGGCTATTCAGGATCTTTTGTGTTTCCATACAAATGTTTTGGAATCATTCTATTTCTGTGAAAAATGTCAGTGGAATTCTTATAGGGATTGCATTGAATCTGTATATTGCTTTGGGTAGTATGGACATTTTAACAGTATTCTTACAGTCAATGAGCATAGAATATCTTTCCATTTCTTTGTATCATCTTCATTTTCTTTCATAAGTGTCTCACAGTTTTCAGTGTACAGGTCTTTCACCTCCTTGATTAAATTTATTCCTAAATATTTAATTTTTTTTTGTTGCAGTTGTAAATAGGATTGTTTTCTAGTGTTGATTTGCTCGTGGGTGGGACCGGTTCCTGACACAGCTGGCTCTGGGGTGTCCCAGAGCTTGTGCTGTCCTGCTGGTGAGGAGCTGGGTCCCAGGGTGGCTGGCTGAGGAGTCCAGTGTATCTTGGAGTTGGTGTTGGCCCACTGATGGCCTGGAGGCAGGTGGTCCTGGGGCTGGTATTGGCCTGCTGTTGTGTTGTCTGGGTCCTGTGTTGGTCTGAGGTGTCCCAGTACTGGTGCAGACAGACTGGTATGGGGGGAGGACTGGGTCCTCCCAGCTAACAAGCTAGAGGGAGGATGCTAATAGAGCAGTTGCCAGAACCAGTGTCTTTGTGGTAGTGTTCTTGGGGCTCATCTTCCTGGTGCAGGAACCCTGGGCTGGGGAGCCTGATGTGGAACTTGTACTCCTCATTCCTTGGTGAGAAACTATGCAATTATAATTTTCCTCCTGTTTGCGGGTCTCCCACCCAGTGGTATGGCTCTCGACAGTACTGCATCTCCTCCCCTCCTACTTGTGTTGTTGTGGTTCCTTCTTTATATTTTTAGTTGTAGCAGGTCTTTTCTAGTACATTCTGGTGTTTCTCATCAATAGTTGTTCTGTATATAGTTGTAATTTTGGTGTGCCCATGAGAGGAGGTGAGCTTAGGGTCTTCCTGCTCTGCTGTCTTGGCCATAACTCATAACGTCTACTCTTTAATTTCTGATTTTATTTATTTGAGTCCTATCTTTCTCTCTCTCTCTCTTTTGGTGAGTCTAGCTAAAGCTTTGTCAGTTTTATTTATCTTTTTAAAGAACAGCTGTTAGTTTTATTCATCTTTTCTCTTGTGTTTTTAGTTTCTATTTCATTTATTTCTGCTCTGATTTTTGTTTTTACCTTCCTTCTACTAACTTTGGTCATCATTTGTTTTTCTAGTGCTTCAAAGTGCAAAATTAGATTGCTTACTTGAGATTTTTTCTTGATGTAGGCATTTATCACTATGAACTTTCCTCTTAGAACTGCTTTTGCTGCATTTGATATGCTTTGATATATATTTTTATGTGGACCATTTTTAAAGCCTTTATTGAATTTGTTACAATATTGCTTCTGCTTTATGTTTTGGTTTTTTGGCCCCAGGGCATGTGGAATCCTAGCTCCCTGACCAGGGACTGAACCTGCACCCCCTGCACTGGAAGGCAAAGTCTTAACCACTGGACTGCCAGGGAAGTCCCACTTTGATATATTTTTATTTTCCATTGTCTCAAGGTTTTTTAAAATTTATCTTTCAATTTCTGCTTTGGTCCGTTGGTTGTTCGGTAGCTTGTTTCTTCTCCACATATTTATGAATTTTCCAGGTTTCTTCTTGTAATTGATTTCGAGTTTTATACCATTGTGGTTGGAGAAGATGTCTGATATGATATCAGTTGTCTTAAATTTATTAAGGCTTGTTTTGTGCCTAACACATGATCTCTCCTGGACAGTGTTCCATGTGTACTTGAGGAGAATGTGTATTCTGTTGCTTTTGAGTGAAATGTTCTGTGTATATCTGTTGAGTCTATCTGCTCTAATATGTTGTTTAAGGCCAATGTTTCCTTACTGATTTTCTGTCTGGGTGACCTATCCATTGATGTAAGTGGGGTATTAAAATCCCCTACTATGGGCTTCCCTGGTGGCGCAGTGGTTGAGAGTCCGCCTGCCGATGCAGGGGACATGGATTCGTGCCCTGGTCCAGGAAGATCCCACATGCCATGGCAGCGGCTGGGCCCGTGAGCCATGGCCGCTGAGCCTGCGCGTCCGGAGCCTGTGCTCCACAATGGGAGAGGCCACAGCAGTGAGAGGCCCACGTATCGCAAAAAAAAAAAAAAAAAAAAAAAGTCCCCTACTATTGTTGTTTTGCCATCTTTTTCTCTCTTTATGTCTGTTAATATTTGCTTTATATATTTAGGTCCTCCTGTGTTGGGTGCATAAATATGTACGAATGTTATATTCTCTTATTGGATTGACCCTTTATCATTATGTAATGCCCTTCTTTGTCTCTTATTACAGTCTTTGTTTTAAAGTCTATTTGTCTGGTATAAGTAGAGCTATCCCAGCTTTCTTCTGGTTTCCATTAGTATGGAATATCTTTTTCCATCCCTGCACTTTTAGTCTATGTGTATCCTTACATATGAAGCAAGTATAGTTGGGTCTTGTTTTCTCTTAATCCATTCAACCATCCTATATCTTTTGACTGGAGAATTTAGTCTATTTATATTTAAAGCAGTTATTGATAGGGATGCACTTATTGCCATTTTGTTCATTGTTTTCTGGCTGTTTTGTAGTTCCTCTCTCTTCCTTTCTTCTTCTCTCTCTCTTTCTTTTATGATTTGGTGACTTCCTTTAGTGGTATGGTTAGATTCTTTTCTCTTTATCTTTTGTGTATCTAATACAGGTTTTTGCTTTGTGGTTACCATGAGGCTTACATGTAACAACTTATATTTACAACAGTCTATTTCAAGTTGATAACAAATTTGAACACGTTCTAAGGCTTTTCATTTTTACTCTCCCTTACCACATTTTATATTTTTGATGTCACATTTTACATCTTTTTTTATCTTGTGTATTCCTAGCTAATTATTGGAGTTATAGTTATTTTACTACTTTTGTTTTTTAACCTTCATATTAGCTTTATAAATGACTAATTCATTACTTTACTATATATTTAACTTTACCATTGAGATTTACACTTTCATAGGTTTTCTTGTTGTGAATTAGCACCCTTTCTTTTCTGCTTAAAGAAGTCCATTTAACATTTCTTGTAAGGCCAGTTTAGTGGTAATGAATTTCTTTAGCTTTCGATTATCTGGAAATTCTCTCTCCTTCAATTCTGAATGACAGATTTGCTGTGTAGACTATTCTTGTTTGGGAGTTTTTTCTTTCAGCATTTTGATATGTTGTGCCACTCCCTCTGGCCTGTAAAATTTCTGCTGAAAACTCTACTGATAGTCTTATTGGGGTTCCCTTGTATGAAACAAGTTATTTTTCTCTTTCTGTTTTTAAGATTCTGTCTTAAACTTTTGACATTTTAATTATAATGTGTCTTGGTGTGGGTCTCTGAGTTCACCTCTGTGAAACTCTCTGGGCTTCCTGGAGCTGGATGTCTGTTTCCTTCCCCAGATTAGGGAAGTTTTCGGCCATTATTTCTGCAAATAAGTTTTCTGCCCCTCTCTCTCTCTTTTCCTTTTCTGGTACCCCTATTATGTGAATGTTAGTCTGCTTGATGCTGTCCTTTAAGTCCCTTAAACTATCTTCACTTTTTTTTTTTTTTCATTCTTTTTTCTTTCTGCTGCTCTAACTGGGTGATTTCCACTGCCCTGTCTTCAAGTTCACTGAGAGTTTCTTCTGATTCATTTGGACTGCTGTTGAACTGCTCTAGTGTATTTTTCAGTTCATTATTATATTATTCAGCTCTTTGACTTCTATCACTGGTACTTTCTTATATTTTCTACCTCTTTTTAAAAGTTCTCACGGTGTTCATCCATTCTTCTTCAGATGTTTATGACCATGATTTTCAACTCATTATCAGGGAAATTACTAACCTCTGTTTCATTAAGGTTTTTTTTCCTGAGGTTTTATCTTGTGGAATATATTCCTCTGTTCCTTCATTTTGCTTTACTCTGTGTTGGTTTCTATGCATTAGATGAAAGAGCCACCTCTCCCAGTCTTGAAGGTTTAGCCTTGTGTAGGAGATACACCTTATCATTCAACCCTGCTCTAGCTGTTAGTTGTCTCTCAGAGCTTTGTAATTGTCTAAGAGGCCTATTTTATTTTTAGTGGCTCCCAGTAGTTGAGGGTGCTCCAAGACCTATCAGTGATCTGAAAGGGAAGAGCTTAGCACTGAGATTCAGAGTGATTGGAAGCCTGAACTTCAGGCGACAGCTTTTAAAGTATGCAAATATATATAGTCCTGTGGGACCACAGGTGTAAGCTCCACTGGCCACCAATGCCAGGCAATCTGGAAATGTCCCTTAGGTGACAGCTGCAAAAATTTGGGCTCCAGATGAGTGTATAAGTGCCTTTCTGGGAGATACTGGTAAGTTGTACTGAGGCAGAGGGAGAGTGCAAAGATGGTGTCCACTGGCCTATGTCTCCTGAGAGCACCTCCATCAGCCTCTAGATGTGTGCCAAACCTGAAGTCTGCCCCTCAGATTGAAGTTCTAGAACAAGCAAGTAGGCTTCATTTACAGAAAGACTGGGGTTGTGTTTCTGTCTACTGTCTGTGCAGTGCACTGGGGGTGGTAGCGAAGAACTGACTCTCCAGTTGTTACCGTCCTGTGGGATCTAGGAACACAAGCCCACCTGGCCACCAGAGCCAAGTGATCAAGGGGTATCCCCTGGGTGGAAGCAGCAAAAACCATGGTACCAGATGTGTATAAAAGCTCCCCTCTAGGAGACACTGGTGCTCTGGAGCATAGCAGAGGGAGAGCACAAAGATACCATCCATCCTCTCCAAGATCTTTGGAAGGGATTACAGTCAGCCCTTAGATGTGTGTTTAATTAGAAGCCTATCCCTCAGGCTGCAGCTATGATGATAAGATAACAGGCTTCTTTCATAGAAAGACTGAGCTCCTTGGTCTGTTGCTTTTTACTGTGCCTGGGGGTGGGGTGGTGGTAGCCATTTAGGAACTTAAGGCTACAGTCCTATGGAGCCCCACTGGTCTCCAGAGCCAGACAATGTAGAGGTTCGCCTGGTGGCAGCCATAAAAATCAGGGCACCAGACAAGTATAAGCTCCTTCTGGAAGATACTGGTGAGCTGGAGTGAGGTGAGCTGGAGAGGGCAGAAAGATTGTGTCCACGGTCCTCCGTTTCCTGAGGGCATCTCTGTAGGCCTCAAGATGAGTGCCAAACCAGAAGCCTGCCCCTCAGGCCAAAACTTCTGGACAAGTTGAAGGCCTCTTTCACAGAAAGACTGGGGACCAGTTTCCATCGGCTACCTGTACAGTGCCCTGGGGGCATTAGTCTGCCAAGCGCCGTGCTCTGGAGCGTGGCAGAGGGAGAGCACCAAAATGGTACCAGCCAGCAGACCCCTAGACGTGCATTCAATCAGATGTCTACTTCTCAGACTGATACTTTAAGATTTGCAAATATCTTCTGGAGGGGAGCTTTTATATGCATCTGGTACCCCGGTTTTCACATCTGGTGCCCAAATTTTAGGGGCTGCTGCCCAGGGAATGCCACTTGATCACCTGGCTCTGAATCCTGGATCCCACAGGACTGTAAGAGTTGGAGAGACAGTTCTTGGGCTGCCATTGCTCAGAGCCCTTTGGTGGGTAAGTCTACACGTGAGCCCTTTAAGAGCTGTTTCTCAGATGGCTATAGCCTGTGGGTCTCATGGGCAGAGGCCCCACTGGTTTTCAAGGCTAGATTCAGGTCTTAGAAGTTGGGGTGCCCACTGTGGGGTTCAAACCCTTTGGTCCTCAGGGAGGTACTTCAGGTTTCGAATTCCCACAATTGTGGGCTGCTGTGCCGGGGATGGGGTTTATGGAGAGATTGTGTCCCAGCCTCTCCTACTTGCTTTCATGGGGGCCTTCTCTCACCTGATGTGTAGGAGTTGCTCAGCCAGTTTTTAGGGTTTTTTTCAGAGGGAGTTGTTCCACATGTACTGTAGATTCAGGGTGTCCACGGGAAGACGTGAGTTTAGGCTCCTCCTATGTTGCTATCTTGAACCAGAAGGCAAGCATTCATTTTTATGCTCTGACCATGATTAGCCCAGCCAGGTAATTATATATTTTTGCTCCCCATTGCATCCTTAGCTGTATTATCCCTAATACAACTTCTGGTGAATAAATGATGAAGAATATTTCTCTGAATAAATCCCCAGAAGTGGAATTTTATAGCAGCTTATTTAATTGAAATATAAGATACTACTGTATTTAATATGTAGAAGACATCAAAGAAAAATGCAACAATGGATTAGAGTTTTCGGGGTAACATAAAAATATGCCTGTTGATCTACACTATAAATCAATAGCACCGTCAACTGATAACTTCTGAAGGTTTACCATGTGATGGGCTGGATGCTCTGATGGTATAGGAAATGAGGCACTCTTCCTGCTCCAAGAAGTTTAAAATGCTGGGTAGGGGGTTAAGAAATATATATATGAGAACCAACTACTGTTTTGCAAGGCAACGGATAGTACTAAATAAATGGTATAAAGAGTATCTTCCTCAGTAATCAGAGGAGTGCAGCATGATCCAGCTGTGCAGGTGCTGTCAAAGTTTTACAGAGAGGCTGTACTTCCACTAGTATTAACTCTCTCTTTCATGTCAGTCACTCTGGTGGTATGGGAAGGTATTGCGTTATTGTTTTAGTTGTCATTTCTTTGACAACCAATGAAGTTGAGCAACTTTGTCTATCTTTAATCAGCCAGTTGGATATCCTCTTATATGGAGTGTCTGTTCAAATCTTTTAAAAAATCTTTTAATTTTTTGGTCTTTTCCATATTGATTTGTAAGAGTTCTTTATATATTCATTTTATGAGTACTTTGTCAGATGTATGTGCTGCAAATCTCTTTTCCCACTGTGGCTTGCCCTTTCGTTCTCTCTCTTTTTGTAAAATTTTTATTGAAATTGTAAATTTGATTTACAATGTTGTGTTAAGTTAATGTATTGTTTACAATACATTGTAAGTTTGATTTACAATGTTGTGTTAAGTTCTGCTGTTCACCAAAGTGATTCAGTTATATGCTCTTTCATTCTCTTAATGGTGTATTTTGATGAGCAGACATCTTAAGTTTAATTTAGTCCAAGTTATTTTAAAAATGGTTAATAATTCTTTTGTCCTATTAATAAATCTTTCTGAAGTTCATAAAGCTATTTTTATATGTATTTTTCTAATATCTGTATTACATTTGGATCTACTGTTTTCAGGATTTTATTTTTGTGTATGGTGAGAGGTAGGGTCAAGATTCATTTTTTATCCAAATGGAAATAAAATAGATAGGCACCATTTATTGAAAAGGCCATCTTTACTGTACGTACTGTCCTAGTCATCAGTGAAAGAATATATGCAGTTCTATTTTTTATTCTTTTCCATTTTTCCTTGTTTATTCTAGGGCCAATATCACACTAATTGCTATAGCTTTGTGATTGGTTTTGACATCTAGTACGTCTTCCTGCTCTGTTTAGTTTAAGGAATCAGCTTGTGTGTTTTCCTCTCTTTGTAATAGTCAGTCTTCTAATTTATGAACATGGTGCACCCTTCCATTTATTTAAGACTTCTTCAATTTCTGTCAACAATATTCCTTAGCTTTTAGATTTTCGTTGCAATTAGATAACACACAATTTGATGTTTAGCTTTTACTTTTTGGGTCCAAGGGCTGGCAAATCTTAGAAATACCTGTAGAGTTTTTAAATAATATGGAAATCCAGATCCTACCTCAGAACTACTGCAGCAGGCTCTCTGGCAGCAGAGCTCTGAGAGTCTCAAAAGCCTTCCAGATTCCACAATACTTTTGGTGGAAGTGTAAAAATTAGTGCAGTTTTTTTTGCATAATAATTTGGCAAATTTTCTTGCATTAAATAGTCATACCTGTTGAGCTTGCACTTAAATATCTAGGAAGTTAAATTATATGAATTATTTGTGCACATTTATAAATACCCATACAAACGAATGTTTATTACAGCATAGTTTGTAAAGGGAAAAGATAGCAAACTCCCTCAGTTTCTATCAGTGGAAGAGGTATGCTACTCACATATAGTGGAATACTAGGCAGCTGTGGGAAGTGAGGAACTAGATTTATAAATACTGAAATGGAAAGATATCTAAGATAGTTGAAATTGTAAAATATCAAGAAGCAGGAAATTATGTAAAATAAGCCAGTATGTACATACCTATGCATGCACACATTACACACAGATGTGCAGACACATATAGGCAGTCACATGACTGTATCCTCTGGGGAATCTGAAGCTTTCCTGCCTCCCGTCATCCCTCTCTCCTTAAGTTCTATAACTGAGCAGTAGTGCAGTCAGTGATTCAGAGTCAAAGTACATGAAACCCAGGATGATTCTAAGTGGAAATAGTTGGGGTTTTTGCCTGTGAAGTAGTCAGTGCTGGCAGGCAGGAGTCCAGTGGCATGAATTCCTAAGAGTTTGTGAGGGAAACGATGGTTCATTGTATGTTCATGTGGCGGTAGGTTGAGAACAAAAAATCCTTTTACAATTTTACATATTTCTCCATTTCTGATAAGTAGGCATGCTTATATTACATAAACTTTTGTTTTCCATGTTAATGTTTTTTAAGTATACCATTCAGTGGCATTAAGTACATTAAAATAGCGTGCGACCATTAGCACTGTCCATCTCTAGAACTTTTTCATCATCCCGAACAGAAACTGTCCTCATTAAACAATAACTGGCCATTTCTCTCTGCCCTCAGCCCATGGTAGCCTCTATTTTACTTTCTGTCTCTATGAATTTGCTTATTCTAGGTCCCTCATACAAGGTTAGAATCATACAATATTTGTCTCTTGGTGTCTGACTTCTTTCACTTAGCATAATGTTGTTTAGGTTAAACCATGTTGTAGCATGTACAGAAACATTTAAAAATATTTAAAAGATCATAAATGTGAAAAAAATTCCCAAGTTCATTTTGGTACATGGCCACATTGGGTACCACTGAATGACATGACTTTCCAAAGTATGACTGATGCTGTCACTTGAGTCCGTTTGCCCTCCAGGCTCCTACCTGAGGCCAATAATCTTCCCAAAGGCCCGGCTTAGAGATCAGTTCCTCCAGGAAGTCTTCCTAGATATTCCAGCCAGAAATCTTTTCCGTTATCTGCATGTTTTAAACTATGCCCACTGTCATATTTTAATCCATCTACAGAATTTAAAATTTGGAGCCAGAATTTACAAAGTTTGAGATTCCCACAACCATTTCCTCGCCCCCCCGCACCCCCCCCCCCACCACCATATCAGGATATCTGGCTTCTCTTGAAATCTGGAAAACCTGACACCCTGAGCCAGCATTCCTTCGTGGCAACAACTGGGTAGAGCTGAGAGGCAGCTGTCAGCTTCGTAGAGCCCTGCTCTCTTCTGACCATCCCCACCTCTTCCCTCCGAGGATGAATGCCTAGGGCTCATTGCAGTATACTTTTTTGCATGATTTTCTTCTAGTGTAGGAAAACTTTTCTGAACTGTCACTATCAAATCAGAAGAAGGTTTTGTTGTTGTTGTTTTTAAATGAGAGGGCCCTGGGATTTCTATAATAGGTCTGAATCCCTCACCCACTTATATTACTTGCTGGCCCCTGTTGTCATTTGAGTTTGTAACCTTTGGTGAAATGAACTCTGGGCATTGGTGTGCAGAGCACATCTCTCTTGCCCTTCTATGAATTTCTCGCAGTAGGTAGAAAGCACTCCGTGAATGGTTATACATGACCATCCTATGTCATGCTTAATTTTTATAGCAATTTTGAGGCTCAATTTCTGAAACTGTTTTAGACGTCATGCACTTTCCCCCCAGCTTTGCTCTTCTTTCTTTTTCCATCTGTGAAACTCCCACCTGTTCCTCAGTACAGATTAAATGTTACATTCTCCTAGGAATCTTCCCAGAGCACTCATCTCCCCAGTGACCCCTGCGCCCAAGGCCTCCAGTTCATTCTGATCCTTACCGTTCAAGCCCAAATCACCCAACGCTGCCTTTATCGCAGCAGCCCACCCTGACTCCACCCTGGGGAACATGAACTTCTCGGGACCCAGACCCTGTCAGCACCTTGCACCGGGCTGGGTGTACAGGGGGTCTTGAGTACATGTTGAAAGGTGACGTGTCAAAGGGAACTATTTTTTCAGCATCTCATTTTCTTTAAAGCCTGTTGTTGATGTCAGGCTGTTTGGAGCAGTCTGTTGTTTTTCCTGATTCCTGCATTTCCCTTTGTTTTTCATGGAACACGTAGCACTGATTTCCTGTAAGGCTTTGCAAATAAATATCAAGGTCAGGGGCTGGAAGCCTTGCTGGAGCTCTCATGGCACCTTTAGATTCCACTGGGCCAAGAAATGCTTTCAACCCCAGAGGGCAGAAGTTTTTCAAAACAAGACTGTTCCACTAAGGGCGTGTGCTTCCTCTATCAGTGCAGGCCCCCGCCCGCTTGCATTTTAACTACTTTGAGAAGAATGGAAGTTCTGCAAAACCTTTGGTATTTTTGAACCACTGAGTAGGCTAGGTGATGGGGCCTGCGGTGATTTCTCAGTGAGAGGTTGGTACAGACAGGAACATGGGGGGAGGCGGTGAAAGAGGCCCTTTCTGAAGAGCCAGCGGAGGGGCAGGGCCGCCTCCGCTCAGAGCCCCTCTCCCCTTCCTCCTCCGCATGCTCACCGGGACTTTGATCCCTGCGACTTCAGGGGGCCCCTGTCCAGGCCGCCTGCACGTCAGGGCTAGGGCAAGTACGGGGGGATCCTGTTCAGTGGTTTCGTTCTTTTTAACGTCCAAGTTGACACAACAAATCCTCCCTCCCTCCTCCTTCATACGCTGTCTTGATTTTCCTTCTCTTTCTTTCCTTTCTTTTCTTCTCTTCATCGTCGACGCTTTGCCATCCATCTGAGATGGGTGGCGTGCTTGTAAATGCAAGGGACACAGTCAAAGGGGTTTTGCATGGAAGGGCCTTGGAGAGGCCTCTGGGTGCCTGTTTCGTCTCTCCAAGGATGCAGCGTCCCTTAAAGGGAGGTGCGAGGAGTGAGCGTTCGGGGGACCCTCGTCCTCCTGCAGATACTGTTACCCGAAAACTAGGTTTGCCTCCTGGGGGGTGTTGAGCCAATAGATACAACCAAGCCAAAGACGGGGAGAAGGAAGGGTTTATTATTCCTTGCAGCCAGTAAGGAGAACCTTAGGGGTCTTTCCCAAAGCAGTGTCTCCCCAGAAGCAAAACTGGGGAGCTTTTAAGCTAAGGGTCCATGTATATTCATGAAGGGGCTTGAGCAGAGGAGAATTCAGCATAAAATTGGGACAAAGGTCGACAGAATCCGAACTTGAGTTGACTGAAGTCGGGAGGGTCAACTTCATCATTCTGTCCTCCCCAGGGTGGGGACCTTAGACCCTGCAGAACGCAGAGGTGTATTATTCTGTGTATCCCCTGAGGAGGCAGGAGGACTCTGCTTTGTCACTGCATATTGCTCGGCTGGCTTTTCTCTCTTCCTGCATTCCTTTGTTCCCTAAAGCTCATTGATTACTGAGACCTGTTCAAGGGCCAGCATGTGGCCAGGCTTAGATCACAAAATGCTGAGGCCAACATGGTTCCTCTTATGTCAAGAAAGCCATTCCTGGTTCTCTTTCTTCGGGGACCCCATAACCTGTCTGCTTACAGCACTAAAAAGGTCCTGTCCCCTGCCCCCTGCCCCCGAGCCCATCTCCAGGTTATGTTTTTGGAGGGTGATAGGAAGGGCCTCCTTGATAAGGAGTGATAAGGTGTGCCTCTGGGACACCTGCGAAATGGGTTCCATGTTTCTATCCCCAGGGCTGCCCTAGGACAGACCCTTCTTACATCTCACTTGGGTTACTGCAGCCGGCAGTTATTAAATATTTCTCTCTCTCATTGATCCGGAAGAGGATGAGGAACCTAGGAGCCTATCAGCATCTTATTCTTTTATCTCATCTAGGTCGATGAAAATGTCGTCCCCTCAATGAGACCTGTTTCCCCAGCCAACATTCATTGCTGTCCCCTCTGGGCTTCTATCATAAGTTAAAATTCTTTGCAACATTTGTCCCCCTAGATTTCCAGTGTCCTGGTCATCCAGTGAGGACCTCGTCACATCTGCCTTTTCTCACATTCTCTTTGTTTCCCCACTAGATGGCCAATCCCCTGGGGACACCCCTGACAGCAGGCAGAACTCTTTACTCACAGGAGGAGCCCCCTAGATGCTTGAATGGAATCGAGTTGGGGGTCATAAGGATTTCCGGGGCATAGGCATGGCCAACCGGGAATCGGAATGGCTTGGAAGGGAAAGGCCAGGATCTGGGAACTCATACTCCACACATGGCCCAGCCTTGCTGGGAGTTGCCGTGAACGGAGGTCTTTCCCATACCTGGTTGGCCCAAAGCAATGGTTCTTTACCTTGACTGCTGCTGGAGCCCCAACCTAGACAAATTCAATTAGAATCTGTAGAGAGGGGCTCAGGGAGTTTTCAAGGCACCCAGGCCATTTCAACGGGCAGCCCATTGAGGACCACTGACGGAAGGATATGAGAGCTTGAGGGGGCCTCCTCTCTTAGGGAGTTTCCCAGAGGTCCCTGCAGAGTCCTGCCAAATGGGGTGGCAGACAGAGGGAGGAGGTGGGGGGAGGAGGTGGACAGCACCAACATGGGAAACACGAGGTAGCTTATCTCCTTTCCCACCTCTGGGTCCTGGGGCTTTATGTCAAGCCACGAGACAAGGTGGGGCAGGCCACGGAGTGCTGGGAGCAGCAGAGAGGAGTGAAGAAAATCCATTTTCAGGATGGTCAGTCTGGCTATGGTCCCAGGCAGCCAAGTCCCCAAGTCAGACCGGCCGACAAACCCAGCCCAGGGCCACCAGGCGGTATGTAGCTGCACACGCACTAGCTCTGGGCACACTTGGTCCCCCCATCAGAGAGTTCTCTCGGAAGGGCTTCCCTCTGGCAGGGCATCCGTTTTTCTTCTGTTGCCAATAAAAATCCCCGGCGCTGTTTTTTCTCCTTCGCTTCCTTCTATTGCTTCTGACAGAGTTTGCCAGTTAGCTGAGGTCAGGATTTCCTTTTTACAAACAACCTGCTTTCAGTCAGTGGAGCCAAAGGTTTCCTAAATTACAGACCCTTTCATTTCTTCTGCCACAAGTTCGCCTGTCAGTTTGGATAATTGCACAGAACGGAGAGAAATGGAAACGTTTCTGAGAGACACTGAAAGAAAGAAGTGCTGTTGCTAACTGTCTCCTTTTGGATTGTCAGAAAACCATCCTGAGTGGGATGGACAGGGCGACGTGAGTCAGCTGAAGCTTCTGTAGCTGCAGAAAGAGAGTGTTGGGGGTCCCAGGGTCTGGAAGGAAATTTCTTACAGGTCTTAAATGAACACAGGCTGTCGCGGCAGCATCTCCACCTTGTGTTAAGCAAATGGCTTCCTTTATAGTCACTCGAATTGGGGAACACCCAAGCCCTTATCCAAATGTTTTGAAAAGCAACTTTTAAAAGTTATTACAGAATGTATGTGCATTGGACATGTGTAAATGCTGATTGGAAGACAAATTTTAAACCAGTCTCTGGAAGGATGACAGAATTGAGGTGCTGAGGTTTACAGCCCAAAGCATTCAGACATCATTGGACAATTGTACCAACGGTGGACAGGATGCCAAATACACCTTGAAAATGGAAAGCCCTGGTGTGGAGCCAGGGAGCCCGGGGCAAAGCCAACTTCTGTTGACCTGAGAGCCCATGATCTTTTCATGATTCTGTGTTGTATCCAAGCGTCGCCTGGGGTTATGACTCTGCCTGATTTGGCTGTGACCTCTTGGACGGAGCATTTAACCTGAGTTTTGTAATCGGTGTAATAAAAGGGGCTCCGCTAGACACTCCTTAGGGCTAACATCTAAGTCTAGTTTAATGTGGAATCGTGGCCCCAGTGAAGGGTCCCAGGCTGTTTGTGCTATAATGCAGGAGGCTGAATGCAACCTGTTTCTATCCTCTTATCTTTCTCCTGTGAAAGAGGAATAGCCATGCTCGTGGGTAATAAAAGCACTAAGCCTGAAGTTTTACTTGGAAGTGAAGGACAGTTCACGCCCTCACCCCTCCCTCTCCTGGCCACTCTGACCCACACTCCCTGCGCTCCTATAGTCCTGTGGCCTTTCTTCCCTTCTCACCTTCCCTCTCGGCCTCTCTCCTGTGCTCCCCTTCTCCCCACTCTGCTCAGGCCAACTCTAGCCGGCAGGGCTCAGCTTCGGGGCGGCGTTTCCCGCCTGCCCAGGCTGCCCTGCTCTCCCCACCTCTCACGCCAGCAGGACCACTCACGGAAGCCTCCTTTATCATTGTGATTCTTTTTTAATAGCCACCGTCCCAGTGCTTGAGGTCAGAAACTAGATGGCCTTTTTCATCCCGTTTCCTAGACTAGGTCAGAAAAATGCAGTCCCCTTGTAAATGGTCTGTGCCGTCAAAGGGCTGGTTCTTAAGTTGGGGAGAAAAAAAAAGTCTGAATACTTAGCATAGTAATGGGCAGCATTAAAAAATATGCCAAGCAGTGTCCCAAACACTTTACACATATTAACTTCCTTGGTCCTCATAATAACGGTCTGAAGTAGGTATTATTGTTATTCCCATTTTACAGGTGAGGAAACTAAGGCACAGGGAAGTTAAACAACTTGGCTAACTAAAATGGGAAGCTGGGATTCGAACCCAGGCAGTCTGCCTGCTGAGGCCAGGCTCTTAACCACTAGGTGTACTATCTCACAGTGCGGAGGAGACCCCTCACTCTGGGGGTGTCCAGACTCCTCTTGTGTCTCACTGCTCCCCCCATTCAACCCATTAGCCAAGTGCTGTCCTTGCTGTCACTAAAAATAAATCCAGGTGTCCTTTTCCCCACCCTAATCTGAATCTGGCTGTTGTTCTCCTGGACTGTCCTACTGGCCTGATGACTCGTTGCCCCACTTCTTCTCTCACCCTTCTTTAGCCCATCCTCCACCCAGCAGCCAGAGTGGTCATTCCAAAGTGTGTGTCAGATTGGGTCACAACCCTGTGTAGACCCCTCAGCGGCCATTTAGAATAGCGTCCAAATCCTTCACCAAGACTTTCCCCGTCTCCATTCCTTTCCCAGATCATCTCTTCTTGGACCCATGAGTGTGATTTTCACTCCTAAAAGACAGTAAATAGAAGTCTTCTCCTCTGAGGACCTTTGCCTATATCTTCTGCCCCTCATCTTCACGTGCTGCCTGCTTCTTAGCAAATGGTCTCAGTTCACACGTCTCAGTCCATCCTTTCCAGGGAAGCCCTGTCAGCTACCCATATTCCCTGTTTTAATTTTCCACAAAGAATGTTTCCAACTGAATGCATCTTATTCACTCATTCATTCAGTAATTCATTTGTCTGTTCCCACCTACTCTGATGTAAACTCCATCCTCGTGAGCAGAGACCTCTTATCCTCAGCATCTCGGACAGCGGTGGGGGCCTGGCGAGCCTTTATTTAAGGGAGTAGTCTGGACGGCCAGTAAGACTATGGACATTGGGTGAGAGAAGTTCAAGAGAAGGTGCTAACACTGTGCGCCATGGTGGGAAAGAAGGTTCTACAGAGGTGAGGGCTCTGGAGCTGGACACGGTTTGGGTGGATTAAAGGTGGAGGAAGTCATTGATGGCAATGGGAGAGCTCTGAGCAGAGATTTGGCGGGGATGCTTACGGGCTGTTTGGCCCATTAAACAGCCCAGTCTATATGTACTGAAGGTTTGTTCCTAAGACTGACGAGAGACAACATTGGGAAGAAAGTAGAGGCTGTACTTGGAAACTCTAGAATGGCAGGTAGAGAAATTTGGGCTCTAATCTATGGTTGAAGGGGAGCCCTTTAAGCATTTTGGCCAGAGTGGGGGGTCACGTTAGAAGTGGCGCTTTAGAAAATCCATCTTTTGACGGTATGCTCTCCATTTTGCCTGTTTTCCATACTTTCTTCACCTGAGACCTAAAAGTCCCTCTGCTCCCCACCCCTGCCTCTCTTTACAGACATTCCCCAAACTTTTCATTCTCGGGTGTCTGAACATGCGCACACACTTCCTTAGTGCGTGCTTGTGAAAAACGAACATCCTGGGCCTGATAAATGAGTCCGACCACTGCATGTTTGATGGTCACGTGTTTGTATGTATGAATGTTGTGTTTCTAAACTTAAATCCCAGGAGGAAGCAAGTTGTGCTGTTTTATAGCTCTTTGTCAGTGATTAATCTGGCCAAATCTTAGCGGTGTATGTTGTGGGCGTTCTTTATAGATGAAGCTCATTTCTGTTGCTGTCCCTTGGGTATTTAAGTGGCTAAATCTATGCTCTGGCATCCAAGACACTTGATGCTGAATTCTGTTCTATACCAGATAAGTCTGAGCGGAGGTCTAGTTTATATATTTTCGGAGGAAGTAAAGAGCTTTTCCATTCATCTGTTCTTACAGTGATCAAAGAAACAGCTGTAATTTTTCTAGCTTAGCCCTCTCAAGGACTGATAAAGCCATTCCTACAGTTGCTCTGTACAACTTCCTTTTGTTGGACTATGAGTTTTCTAATGCAACCAAGATCCTGCTATTTCTTAGAACCAAGAGATGAAGAAAATACCGACAAGTCAAGGAGCTTACAGTACTTCACAAATCAGTTTTATTAATTTAAACACAAATTGAATGAAGAAAAATTCTGTACACAGTTGTGGACACAACACAACACACCTTTATACAGTAAGGGTAAGATAAACTTTGTCTTTTCAGTCTGCAGAGTACAAAAATGTAAAATGGAAAGGCTGAAAAATTGTCGACTTCTGTTTGCTTCAAGCAAAAGAGGAAAAACAAACTGAATTCAATGATTAAACGATTTTGAGAAATTCACAACTGACTAATTCTAGCAGCAACATGAAACTTCAGAAAAGGATAGAGCAGCTCTTTAGCTACTTTGGGTCAAAGCTGGTGTTATTTTTTTCCCCCAATATATACTATTAAAGAAAATTCATCCAAAAAGTAATTTCATGACAATGGAAGGCTTTAGATGAGAGAAACTAGTGTCTAGATAAACTGATGGATCCCTTTTGGAGAAACTTTATTAGGGTATTACAAAGGTGACAAATTTTATTTCCCAGGTTTATGCTTGTCATATAATACAGAATGGGGGTGAAGAGTAGCATAATTTTCTTGGTGATGATGACCGGGCTGTGTCCCCTGCTGGCAATGAACTTTCCTGGGAGGCTGGGGTGGGAGGTGAGTGTGGAGGAAAACAGAAGGAACGTGAATGTAGGAAGTAATACGAAGTTTTGCTGATTTCCAGATACGTGGTAATGTCCTTCCTTAAATATCATCTGAGCACATGAAAACTTTGCTAGTGTCCAACTCATGAACCATTTCATTAATAAAATATATCCATCATCTACATTCTTTCTGTGGGACGGAGCGTTTGAATAATCTTTTTCCAAGTAGTTACATATACTACATTAGGGTTGAAAATGAAAAAGTGAGGTTTTAAGAGGGCTTTTTTCCCCAAAATTATTTAAGACAGACACTGCTGTGTTCTTTTACCAAGGCCCTCCTAACAAACAGCATATAAAAAGAACTGATGGGAAAAAAAATTGGAAAACAAAATCTTATTGACACTTGACATCCATGCTTTTGGTCTTGACAACATGAGCTTAAAAAAAAAAATTCATTTATCTACATATTTATACCCAGTACTTCGAGAAGGCACTGCACGTCTGTGCATATCCTGCCTCATACTTCACTATCAAGGCATTGCTACCTTTCAATATCATTTTCCTAAACAATATGTAAAAGAATCATCCATTATTACAAATTTACACCCAAAATTCTTTCTGTACATGATTGTCTCAGTGATGTACATATTATACGTTTAAATTAGACATATTTTAAACTACTTTGCAATGTGCTAAAATTCAAAGTACTTGCTGTGTCATGAGGCCAAAGCCTTCAGTCGCTTCTCTCATCATGCTACTGTCTCTTCAGTTATTTGATGTCAAAAAAGTCTGTTCGCATGAATTGTATGGTTCCTGAATTATACCTCGATAAAGCTGGTTTTTTTTTTTTTTTTTAAGAAGTCTGTTCATAAATAAGTAGAGATGTACAGATGACCCTGGGTATGAGACACCAAAAAAGTAAACCTTTACAAGAAAATCCCCCCACTGGTAATCAGGAAACCCATTTCAGTCTTTGTTGTGCAATCAAGTTTGCTGTACTGGAGAAGCTGTTTAGGTCACACTGAAGATGCTAAAAACGTAAAGCGTCTGCGGGTCCTTTCTTCACAGGTTCGAACCATGTAGTTAATGTGGCCAAGACACGTTACACTGTGCTAGAACATTCTCATGGCTTATTTGCATTGGATTCACAGTACTAGAGTCAACAGCTGTTCTGAAGAAAGGGATGTGGTCCTTCATTTACCACAAGGGCAGAGGCGAGGACCCACAGCAGCTGGGCATCAAAATGTTGAAATCGCTAGTTTGGAGTCCGGCGCCGACTCGGGACTCAGCCTGCTGGATGTGTCCCTGGTCACAGGGCGGTTGTGTGGTTTCAAAGTGCTAGGGGGCTGTTACAGGTACTCCAGTTCCAAGGCATGATGTAGGGCCATGAGGTCCGAGTGACTGGAGACCCTCCAGAAGGGCATGGCGTGCTGCAAAGGGGCAGACAACGTGGTGAAGACAGAGAACACTCCCAGCACAGGCCCTAAAAGGCTGCGTTGGCAATCCAACATGCTGCCCACACCCCCTTATTCAGTACCGTGAAAACTGCCAGTTAAGATCTCAACATCACATCTGTTTAAAACACAAATTCAAACTTAATCCTCCCCTAAGAATACTGGACTGCATTTTAAAATGTAATTCAGGAGTCTGTTTCTTTTAAGAAGGTGATGGGTGTTTCTTAAGCAGACCTACACTGCGACTTGAATGCCGATTTCAAGCTTCAAATAAAATCCAGTAGCTATGAACAAAACCTTGTCAAACATTTGCCTTTCCAAATCTGGATCCAGTGCATTTTTCATGCTGCAAGTTTAAGCGGTTTTCCTTAGTTGGTAGTATTTTATGTTTTGCAAAACTTAATTTTACTCCTGTAAGAAGCAACTTTTTTTTTCATTTTTTGCATTGACCCTGAAACAGGTTTACCATATGGGAAATTTTAACTGAGCATCTAAGATAGTTTTTTGGTTTTTTTGGTGGTAGTTTAAAACATCTAGAAATCTAAATGATGGGCATGTTTGTGAAACACCTGAATTAACCAGAGACAAGAAAAGCAGCACACACACACAAAAAAGGTTACATCGTCCATGAGGGATAAAAACATGATTATAAACTTTACGGCTCAAAAAGCACTATACTAAGTATTTATGTATCAGCAAATTCTTTTTCTTGGTAAGAGAAAGATAATCATCACAGTTCAGAGAACACAATTCTATTAAGCCCACAGAAAACATTTTGGGTTTCTTCTACGCAAAAAATAATGTGAAGGCCTGAGTATAATTTGCAATTATAGGTCTAGGGAATTTTTAAACAATTCACACTATTAGGAGAAGATGGCATGAAAGCAAACAGAATTTAGAACAGAGGAGTTTTTTGGGGGGACTGTCTGTAAGTGACAGTAGGAGCTACTATTTTTGTGCAGATCATATAGCTGTTATCCTGGGGATGCAAACTATTGTTACTTATTAACAAGTAATCTGCTAAAAACATATACCACAGTCCAATATCATATGTAGACCTTTCTGGATTCTATACTATTTTGGAGTATCTCTATCTTTGTTATCCTTCAATAACTGTCCAGAACCAAGTACTAGAGATTTCTTTTAAAAAATTTATGATGTTCCACTTGGCAATTTTAGATCATAAAAGTAGACTGTACTATTTTGCATTCATTCATTAGTGATTTTTCGCATTCACAGGCATGGTGTAGAAGACATCCCCGGCCCACCCTCTCTCAGTCTGTGGGTGAGTAGCAGAAATGAACAACATAACTGATTCACTTTGTTATAAAGCAGAAACTAACACACCATTGTAAAGCAATTATACTCTAATAAAGATGTAAAAAAAAAAAAAAGTTACAGTAAAAATACAAAAAAAGAGAAATGAACAACAACCATGAATGTTCACCTAAAAGGAATAGGCGGGGGTAATTCCCTTTGCCTGGGGAACTGGGAGAGACACTGGTAAGAGGAGGTAATAGTTGAGCTAGTTATGAAAGGCTGATCATTCAGAAGAGCACTGTAATGTCTCTGTGCGTGTGAAGGGGGCTGGGGCAGAGGACAAAGGAGAAGTTCATTGTTAGAATACTGGCTGTGTGAGAGAAAGACAGGGCTGTGACATTACCGGCTGTAGGAACCAAGTGGTGCAGGACCTGGTTAGCCCTGTTAAAGAGTTTATTAATAATAATGATAGTTATGATTAACATTTACTAGTGACTAATTAGTCACTAGTGACTAATTAGGGGAGTCAAACGTGTTAACAAGTAATTAGAACTAATATTGCAAAATAACATTTTCCCTAACTAAGCACGTACTGATGTGAAGCTTTTATGGATCTACAAGAGCTTCCCAGGGCAACTGGGTGCAAAGTAAACAATTTTTTTTCCTGAATCAATGTTTAGTGTGGAATATTTCTTATATGAAGACAGAGAGAGATGGTGGCAAAAGAGGAAAAGAAAAGCAGGTTCTAGAATGAGGAGACCTGGGTTATACTCTCAACTCTGACTTTTGTCATGATTCAAAGTCATGTTACTAATCTCCCTGGAGCCCCAGTTTGTTTATTTGCAAAATAAGGGTTTAGGGGAAATGACTCAGGGTTGCTTCTCGGTTTAATAAAGTCTATAAACTTTTTCATTAAAATATTCTATTACTTGTACAGCTCTGTAGCTACAGATTTGTAAAGTAATATACATACATATGATCCTACTGCCAAGAACCAGCAGGCAAGACATATCTGCTGAAACTATTTCATTACAATGTAAGGCAGTGTGGGACTAAGAATCAAATTGACCTTGCCAGAGAAATGAGGTAAGAAAAATAAATAAAAGCATCAGAATTGGAAAGGGAGAAGTAAAACTATTTGCAGATGACATGATTTTATATATAGAAAATCCTAAAGACTCCAAGAAAAAAACTGTTAGATCTAATCAATGAATTCAGTAAAGTTGCAGGATACAAAAATCAGCATTTTTACACACTAAGAACAAATGATCTGATAATAAAGTGATTCCATTTACAATAAAGCATCAAAAACAATAAAATACTTAAAAAGTGAAGGATTTCTACACTGAAAATTATAAGACATGGATGAAAGAAATTGAAGAAGACACAAATAATAAATGGAAAGGTATCTCATGTTCATGGATTAGAAGAATTAATATTGTTAAAATGCCATCTACGGATTCAGTGTGATCTCTGTCGAAATTCCAATGGTGTTCTTTTACAGAAGTAGAAAAAACAATCCTAAAATGTATACAGAACTAAAAGACCCCAAATTGCCAAAGCAATCCTGAGAAAGAACAAAGTGGGAGGCAACACACTTCCTGATTTCAAGCTATATTATAAATGTATGGTAATCAAAACAGTATGGTACGGGCATGAAAACAAACACATGGAAAATGGAACAGAATCAAGAGCCCAGAAATAAACCCATGTATATATGCTAAACTAATATTTTACAAGGGAGCCAAGAATACTCACTGGAGAAAAGACAGTCTCTTCAATAAATGTTGCTGGGAATACTGGCTATTCACATGTATAAGAATGCAACGATTAACTTGAAAAGGACTAAAGACTTAAATGTAAGACCAGAAACCATAAAACTCCTATATGAAAACACTGAAAAAAATGTTTGGCTCCTTGACATCAGCCTTGGCAATTATTTTTTGGATACGACACCTAAAGCAAAAGCAACAAAATAAAAAATAAACATGTGGACTATATCAAACTAAAAAGCTTTTGCACAGCAAAAGAAACATTTGACAAAACGAAAAAAACAACCTATGGAGTGAGAAAAAAATGTTTGTAAGCCATATATCTGATGAGGGGTTAATACCATACAACTCAATAGCAAAACAAAAATAATCCAATTTAAAAATTGGGCAGAGGACCTGAATAGACATTTTTGTAAAGAAGGTATACAAATGGCCAACAGGTACATGAAGAGGTGCTCACCATCACTTCTCAGGGAAATGCAAATCAAAACCACAATGAGATACCAGCTCACGCCTGTTAGAATGGCCTTCATCAAAAAGTTAAGAGGTAACAAATGCTGATGAGGATGTAGAGAAAAGGGAGCCCTTACGCACTGTTGGTCAGAATGTAAATTGGTACAACCACTATGGAAAAGTGTATGGCAGTTCCTCAAAAAATTGAAAACAGAACTACCCCATGATTAGACAGTCTCACTTCTGGATATATACATGCCCAAAGGAAATGAAAACACTATGTTAAAGAGATATATCTGCACCCTCATGTTCATGGCAGCACTATTTACAATAGCCAAGACATGGAAGCAACCAAGGTGTCCACTGACAGATGAATGGATAAAGGCATTGTGATATATACATGATTGAATATTATTCAGCCATAAAAAAGGAAATCCTGCCATTTGGGACAACATGGACAGACGCTGAGGGCATTATGCTAAGTGAAATAAGTCACATGAAGACAAATATTGTATGATCTCACTTATGTGTGGAAGCTAAAAAAAACCCAAAAAAACCGGAAGTCATGGAAAAGGAGATTAGATTTGTGGTTACCAGAGGCAAAGGGTGGGGGAGGGGAAATTGGATGAAGGTGGCCAAAAGATACACATTTCCAGTTATAAGATAAACAAGTACTGGGGCTGTAACATACAACATGATGACTATAGTTAACACTGCTGTATGATATATGTGAAAGCTAAGAGTAGTAGATCCTAAGAGTTCCCATCACAAGAAAAAAATTTTTTTTGTATCTATAGGAGATGATGGATGTCCACAAAACTTATTGTGGTAATTATTTCACGGTATATGTTTCACAGTATATGTAAGTCAAGTCATTAGGCTGTACACCCTTAAACTTATACAGTGCTGGATGCCAATTATATCTCAAGAAAACAAAGAATCAAAATGATATATTCAGAGAGAACTCAGCGGTAAGCTGGAGAGGGTAAATTGGGCCTGTATTGACTTTGAGAAATGGGCAAATTTGGTTAGGAAGATGGAGAGGGATGGGACTCCCAGTCAGGAGATGGTACGTGACAAAGGTGGGAGGCACAGAGTACTCAGTGTGGAGGAGATGGGGCTGGAATGGTGTGTTCATAACAAACACTAATAAGAAAGGAGATATTTTTTCCAGGTAGAAGTATGTTATGCAATGTAATGAGGCACTAAAGGAAGGATGGACTGGAGGTGTGGCTGGCTGGTAGCAGAGAAACTAGGCCAAGGAACAGTGGGAATGGAGTGGGTGCAACGGATGGGAGACACACTGTAAAGACAGAGTTCTTGCTAATGGGGGATGGTTTGGAGGTAGAGAACACCAAAGCAAATCTGAGTGGGCGAACTGGTTTGGGACAGTAGAATTCATCTGCTGATATGCAGGTGGATGAAATGGGATACCTACATGGAGAGAGTCCATCAGGTAACTAGAGCCAGGGGACTAAAACGCAGCTAAACCACAAATCTTAACAACAGTGATAGCCTAAACTGATGGGTATATGATTAGTTTATCAAGATTAGCATATATTGAGAGAAGTGGGCACCAAGACCTAAATCTTGGGAAGTAGCACACGTTTTGGGATCATTAGAACCAAAATATTCCCTAATGATAAAATAAGGACACATCCTTTGTTCCTCTTGCCCACATGTGCAGCTTTCCAAATCCCCTTCTGCCAACTTTCCTCCTTGTCTGGTATTTTGCATTTATCCCTTCTGGGTATACATAAGATCAGTAACCAACTTTCCTCCTTGTCTGGTATTTTGCATTTATCCCTTCTGGGTATACATAAGAGCAGTAACCAACTTTCCTCCTTGTCTGGTATTTTGCATTTATCCCTTCTGGGTATACATAAGATCAGTAATATAAAAAGCTGGGTGTGTGGACACATGTAATTTGAATATTGCTGAATTATTAAAAATGTATTAAGAAAATGTTTCAAAACCATAAAAGCACATAACCTTTGCCCCAGGTATTGCACTTCTAGGAATTTATCCCACAGATATACTTGCCCACGCATGAACCACATAAAGACCACTCACTGCAGAACTGTTTATAATAATAAACACTGGCAACCACTGAAATGTTAAGCCCCAGGGGACTCGTTAAACTACAACATATCAAGGTAATGGAATTGTGATGCGGCCATTTATAAGAATTAGAGATGCAGAGCTCCATGTACTGATATGGAATAACTACCAGGATATATATTAAGTGAAAAAAGCAGGCACGGAAAAAAAAAGTGTATAGTTACCATTTGTATAAGAAATAAAGAACAGATCTGTGCTTTCCTATGCATATATTATCTCTAGAAAATTTGCATATGGAGGTACAAATACTTCTCAAATTGTAAATAAAGAGATATTCTGAGAACTCATGAAGCTTACTGCACAGCTTTGCTCTTTGACTATTTGTATATCTGTGTCTCCTCTGGACAGGAGTGAGCTCTTTAAGAGTAAAGATGAAATCCAATTTAAGACCTGGCATACAGTATGTGCTCATTAAGTTAAATGAACGTAATGGCTTTAGAGTAATAAAATTCTGTACTCAGTAATCCCTATGTCTCACTTAAATAAAACTAAAAGCAAAAACTTGCATTAAAAATGTTCTTTTAGAAAAAGAAGTTCTTATTTTTCTCCTAAATAAACTCACAATCAAGCATTATTAAGCAGATTCTCAGATTCATCTTGGTTTTCAGCAAGTTTTGGAATGCACATTGAAAATGGACATTTTTTGATGAAGTGTTTGTCATTATGCAGAATAATGGTGCTTGCCATCCCCCCTTCCCTCCATGTTATTCACAAGAGATTCATTTTAAGTAATTCTCTAAAAAGTAAAGTCAGAGTTATAAAAAAGGCTGTTTTTACTCTAGAAACCAAAACTGCTGTCAGTGTGCAGAAGACTATTATTTACATTTTGATTTTTAAAAAAATCATACGTAGGCCTAATTATTTTCACTTGAGGAATGTTGTATTAGGGAAACAAAAAATTTTATGGTTAAAAAAAATAAGCATGGCAGATTTTGACAACAAAGACATATATCAAAGAAAGATATCCACCAGTAGTGAGATGGCTTCTCTGAATGGTCTTTCTAGGAACAAAGAGGTGCTCAGAGAAAACTCTTACAAGAGACCTTTTTAGAATTTGTCCATTTCTTCTAGGGTGAAAAAGGGAAAGCATTTCCTCTAAGACCAGGAACAAGACAAGGATGTCTAGTCTCACCCCTATTATTCAACACAGTCTTGGAAGTCCTAGCCACAGCAATCACAGAAGAAAAAGAAATAAAAGGAATCCAAATTGGAAAAGAAGAAGTAAAACTGTCACTGTTTGCAGATGACATGATACTATACATAGAAAACCCTAAAGATGCTACCAGAAAACTACTAGAGTTCATCAATGAATTTGGTAAAGTTGCAGGATACAAAATTAATACACAGAAATCTCTTGCATTCCTATACGCTAACAATGAAAGGTCAGAAAGAGAAATCAAGGCAACAATCCCATTTACCATCACATCAAAAAGAATAAAATACATAGGAATAAACCTACATAAGGAGGCAAAAGACCTGTACTCAGAAAACTGTAAGATACTGATGAAAGCAATCAAAGATGACACCAACAGATGGAGAGATATACCATGTTCTTGGATTGGAAAAATCAACATTGTGAAAATGACTATACTGCCCCAAGCAATCTACAGATTCAATGCAATCCCTATCAAATTACCAATGGTATTTTTCACAGAACTAGAACAACAATTTTTACAATTTCTATGGAAACACAAAAGACCCCGAATAGCCAAAGCAATGTTGAGAATGAAAAACGGAGCTGGAGGAATCAGGCTCCCTGACTTCAGACTATACTACAAAGCTACAGTAATCAAGACAGTATGGCACTGGCACAAAAACAGAAACACAGATCAATGGAACAAGATAGAAAGCCCAGAGATAAACCCACATACCTATGGTCCCCTAATCTATGACAAAGGAGGCAAGAATATACAATGGAGCAGACAGTCTCTTCAATAAGTGGTGCTGGGAAAACTGGACAGCTACATGTAAAAGAATGAAGTTAGATCAATCCCTAACACCATACACAAAAATAAACTCAGAATGGATTAAAGACCTAAATATAAGACTGGACACTATAAAACTCTTAGAGGAAAACGTAGGCAGAACACTCCTGGACATAAATAGCAGCAAGATCTTTTCCGACCCACCTCCTAGAGAAATGGAAATAAAAATAAACAAATGGGACCTAATTAAACTTAGAAGCTTTTGCACAGCAAAGGAAACCATAAACAAGACGAAAACACAACCCTCAGAATGGGAGAAAATATTTGCAAACAAAACAACTGACAGGGCATTAATCTCCAAAATATACAAATAGCTCATGCAGCTCAATATCAAAAAAACAACCCAATTAAAAAATGGGCAGAAGACTTAAATAGACATTTCTCCAAAGATGACATACAAATGGCCAACTAACATGAAAAGATGCTCAACATCACTAATTATTAGAGAAATGCAAATCAAAACTACAGTGAGGTATCACCTCACACCTGTGGGAATGGCCACCATCAAAAAAATCTATAAACAATAAATGCTGGAGAGGGTGTGGACAAAAGGGAACCCTCTTGCACTGTTGGTGGGAATGTATACTGGTGCAGCCACTATGGAGAACAATATGGAGGTTCCTTAAAAAACTAAAAATAGAACTACCATATGATCCAGCAATCCCACTCCTGGGCATATATCCAGAGACAACCATAATCTGAAAGGATACGGGCACCCCAACGTTCACAGCAGCACTATTTACAATAGCCAGGACATGGAAGCAACCTAAATGTCCATTAAAGGAGGAACAGAAAAAAATGTGGTACATACAATGGAATATCAGTCATAGAAAAGAACAAAATAATGCCATTTGCAGCAACAATGGATGGACCTAGAGACTGTCACACTGAGTGAAGTAAGTCAAACAGAGAAAGACAAGTATCATATATCGCTTATATGTTGATTCTAGAAAAAGGGTACAAATGAACTTATCTACAAAACAGAAATAGAGTACAGATATAGAAAACAAAGTTATGGTTATCAGGGGGTAAGTGGTGGGGGAGGGATAAATTGGAAGACTGGGATTGACATAAACACAGTACTATATATAAGATAGATAATAACTAAGTAAGGACCTACTGTATATAGCACAGGGAACTTCACTGTGTATAGCACAGGGAACTTCACTCGATATTATGTAATGGCCTATATGGGAAAAGAAAAGAGTCTAAAAAAGAGTTGATATATGTATATGTATAACAGATTCACTTTCTGTACACCTGAAACTAATACAACATTGTAAATCAACTATACTCCCATAAAAATTTTGAAAAAAGATCTTTTTAGAATAACGTTGTTTTTTTAAAAAACAAAGGTATTTCTAACCTTTTCTCTTTGAAGGGTTTTTTTTTTTTTAATGATATGGATTATAGAATTAGATAAAATTACTGATGAAACTCCTGGGACTGTATTGCTAAAGAGAACAAAGGTGACAGAGCAGACTTCAACTGACCATAACAAAACAGGTAACTGGCAGAATACTTACTAGTTTTCATTTCCGGGCTTAAAAAAATAACTACCTCTAGCAAAAGAACATTATTTAGGGAGATGAAAGACATCTCTACAGGCAAGAGAGGAGAGTGTTGTATTAGATTTTTTAAAGGACATAGGAAATGAAGAGAGGCAGCTAAATGGTTAAAATTGATTTAGAAGAAATGCAAAATGTTTTGATTCACTGTTTGTGGTTCACTGTTAGTTTTATTTAATCTGAAATGCTTGTGAACCAAATTATAAACTAGAATTAATGATTTTTAAAATTTTAATCATGAGTGTAAAATTGGGAGAAAGAGAACACAACATAGTTCTATCTACCTCCCCAAAGGAAAGAAACAGTGCACACTATATTCCAACAATTAAAAAAAAGCATTAAAATGCTTTTTTTGTAAATCAAATCATATTTAAGATATGTAAGTAAAGTCAGTAATTTGAAGGAACTTTGCTGAATCTCACAGATATAATTGGCTTCAAATCCTAGTTTGGTGACTTTCTAGCTGTGTGAGCTTGGCCAAAGTATTTACCTTCCTGTGCCTCAGTTTCCTCATCTATAAAAGAGGTCTGAGGGCTCCTGCCTCATAGAATTGTTGTGAGGATTTAATGAGATAATGGATAGGAAGTGCCTAAAAGAGGTTCTGGGACATAATAAGGGCTTTATAACTGATAGTAAGGGATAACAACCATCTCTTTATTTCTTTAGCTTGAATTTTCATATAGAGTTTGCTAAATTGTAGTCTTCCCTTAAATTAAATATTAAATATTCTCTATTTCTATGCAGAACCCCACACATTAAATATACTCACGCACTAAGTACTGCTGTTTAAATACTAGTTAACCTAGAAAGGCTAGACAGACTATAAGAAAGGAATGGTCAATTTGTCCCTCAGGATGATAGATTTATGACATCTGAATCATATGCACAGTTATTAGGAATCTGACTCTTTCTGAAAAATCTGTACATTTACAAACACACATAAAGTTCTTACAACTCCTGGTTACAGTTTCATTAGAGTTCCCATGCTGGTAGCTCTCAAGGTGCAAAGAGTTCCTTTGTAACAGAGAGTACTGGACTGATTACATACACTCATCCCAAGAAATCAGAACAGAAAGCTGAAGCTACAAGCATTCATTTACAGTCAAAAAATTTAAAGAGGATGTTCGTCGTAGGCAGCTGCCTATTTCTTTTTGGTATAGGTGTGTGCGTTTGTCCTGAATAGAAAGAATAACATGTCCGAAGACAAACAGTGGAAATAAATTTAACTGTTCTTCAAAGAGAGCAAATACTCAGTACTGTTACTACTTTCAATTCTAACATCAAATCACGAATTCCTTTACTCTTCCCATCTTGTGTTCACCCACACAAATATCTAAGAAACATACTTGTGTTCTTTGAATTTTAGGTCATCACTTTCATAAACATTCTTCTGTCTACCACAAGCTAGAAAGCCACATTTTGGCAACCTTCTCTTAAAATTAAAATATTTTGGTGAGTACTAGGTGGAGAAGGACCAGCTTGGAAGGCAGATGGACACACCTTGGCCCTGGGCCATACTGGCATGAAATGCTGCTCTTCAATTCTGTGATGCTCAGAGGTGCAAATCTATTCCATGTTCCCATAGCCACTAGGAGGTCCTGTCTAGAAATGGCAGGGGATTCCAGAGGCTTTCTCAGGAAAAAGATTTGAGTCTGGATGTGCACCAAATATTCTCTTTAACTCTCCAGGGTTGAGTTTTGGGTACTCTGTTTAGTCTGGGAAAGATTTCTCTTTATGAAGACAGCCCAAAGGGCTAACAGATGTACCTAATGACAATGGTGGTTGGCCACTGGTGAAGCTGGAACACAGAATTAGTGCTTAGATGGCAAATACCGCTTAGAATCAAGCTTTAATAAAGTGTGTGTGGGTTTCTACCAGCACCGAACACACGTGGGGAGACTGGGCACATTGTGTATCTATGGGTGTAAGTGAAATCTATTATTTATAGAATTAGGGTCAGCTTCTATGCTTTTACTGGAATTCAGAGGCACTGAAGGTGAATTAAGTATTCTTGGACTCTATAAGGAGGCTGGCCACGTGCCATGCTTAATGCTGCATCTATGGGCTGGTGCCATTTCTGGAGTATACTGGAATATTCCAGAAGAGCTTGCCTCCTTTATGGAAAAGTGACTTCTATGAGTGAGTGTATGGGGAAGAGAAGAAAAAAATTATTCTATTGGTTAATCTCATAAAATAATTAATGCTCTTCAATTTAAGAAATATTAGTGCAGGGCTGTGCCAAGATTTAGGGAACTGTAAAAAAAAAAAAAAAAAAAATGAAGACAGAGTCTCAAACAGCAATCAAGCAAAATAAGATCCCTACATCTCAGGAGCTCACACTTTACTGCTGAAACAGGCACATGTGCAAATAATTAATAATAATAGCTACCATTTGTTGCATACTTCATATGTATCAGGCTCTGTTTTATACCTGAACTAAATCTAATCCTTAAAATAGCCAATGAGCTAGGTGCTGCTATAATCTCCATGTACAGTTACGGAAAGAGAATGGTAAAGTAACTTTTTCGAAGTCACAGAACGGGTAAATGGTAGAGCTGTCATTCAAACCCAGGGTATCTGGCTCAAGAATCCAAGTTATTTACCAGAGCTTCTGCAATTAAAGTATAAGTGGTGCTACTATAACTGAGTTCGTATAAACAAAGGAAATAGAAAAGGTGGTATGTAAACTGGATTTTGAGAAATGAGTGAGACAATGACAGTAGGGCACTGGGAAGAGGAGCATTCCAGGCACAACAGCAGCAGGAAGGAGGTGCTGGGCGTGGCCAAAGGAGGGTAAGCAGACCAACGTGCCTACGTTGTTTCTAGATTGTGAAGACCCTGAGTGCCAGGCTAAGGAATGTGGCTCCTTCCTCCTTCCCCCTCTTTAAAATACAATAAAGGACATTCACGAGAAAGCTTTTGCTACGGGAAATGACAGAATCACACTTGCAGGGATGCAGAAGAATAAAAAGAAGTATCATGGGCAAACGGGGAGTCAAGGGACCTGCTCCTTTCCTCCTTTTCGAGCATCCCCAAAAGAGGCAAAGCATTGACCTCGTGATCAAAAGAAGGCACCGTACTCTAGGGCAGAGAACAGTTTTGCAAGCCAGCTCTGATTAGCTCCTAGAATCTTTCTGAACTGATGTCTGGAAGGTTCTTAGGCTGCATCCTGGCTCAGGTAACGGACGTCTAATCACCTGGCGATGTCTGCCATGGGTGCAGAAAGCGGCAGGAGCAGGCATGTGTGCTGTCTCTGTTCCGGATGATGGCTGCAGAACTAAGCCTCCTTTTCTGCTCCCCAAGTCTACTTTCTGTGAAGACCAACCGTCCATGACCCCCGAGCTTGTGAATACCACTCTTCAAAGAGCTCGCTTCAATAATGACTTAATTCTACTCTGCGCTTGGTCAGCGCTTATGGTTCAGAACACATTCATAATCTGTTTCAGAGAAATGGCATGTGTTTAAATGATCCGGTTCTGAAGATTCTGAGGAGTAAGAAAAATTAAAGGGCACAAGAGGCACCAAGGAGGAACACTCACCTTTTTCGCCCCTTGTTCCTCTTCCACACCGTCTCCTATGACAACATACACCACTTTTCTTCCAAACCTCTGAATTATCCTCTCAAAACAGCTTTCCTTTCCTAATGAACAAAAGTACATTGTGAAAAAATGTAAAGTTTGAGTAAGTCAGCACTCTAGGGCTTAAACTTTTTATATAAAATGCTTTTTCCATGCTTCTGATCCAAGTCTATCGTACTTGTGCAAACTAGGAAAAGAGTGCTTTTATATGCCGTTTGGGGAGCATGTAGAACAGCACAATACAGCAAAAACTGTAAATGAACGACCCATGTGGTGTCCTGTCCCTTGGGAATGGACAATTTTAGTACTTTTTCTCCCCCAAGACTCATTTATTAAAAAGTAGAATCTAGATCTCAGTAGAGCATTTGGTGGAAAAAGTATTGTTTGGAAATAGTACTTTTCCCCCTACAAGCTGAGACTAAATGAAAGCATGCCATTCTGGCAAAATATTTTAACTTGACTTAAAAAATGTTTCATGATCTATCAAACTCTGAATACAGTATCTGATCGAAAGACTGTTGACAAGGATGAACAAAACCGAAGGATTGGTTTTGTTACGGGAAGAGAAATCCAACACTGGACTTAGTTTATCCCTTCATTTTCAGGTTGGGATGCTCTTTGAATGAAAGACACCCTCCCCCCACCCAGGCCTAATGCGTTGACCTGAAATATTCTTGGAAAACTGTTTCTGAAATGAATGTCAGGTAATTTGGCGCCCTACAAGAGAGAGCGTGCTTACCTGGCCCAGACACCTAATGCTCAGTAAAGCGCTTTCCTAGAGGAAAAGTGGGATAAAGGTAACAGGATACCTGTACCTATCTATTATCTTTCCCATGTCAAGACTTAGTTTAGGCGCCCGTGGCAGCTACACTGTAGGCACGTCCCTGTAGTTAATGCGGCCATTGTTGCTTCTTGGAGCAGGAACTGGGGTTCCAAGTCCTGGGCTGCCAATAAGGTCATTTTAATGGACAATGGGACAGTTTATAGGTTTCAAATGTGAATGGCTGAACGGGGCCTGTACCTCTTTCAAATAAGGATCAGATATACACACGAACAAATTGCTTGTTTGCTTAAACAAATGTCTGCTTTATATTTGTATTTTGCACTAAAATCTCTAGTTTGCATCTGACAGAACGAAATAAGGCCAGCCTTCTTCAAAGGATGTCATTTCAGTGCTTCTTCAGTTGCCCACTAACCTGTGAAATATTAAATCACCTTGAGAAACAAATACAAAGGATGGTTTTCACTGCAAAAAATATGTAACCAAACAGTCAGATGTCATGAAACTTTCTTTCCCCGCTTAGAGGGAAATGTTTATGTGGCTTTGTAAAGTTTCCTTTTTGTGGAAAAAAGGAAGGTAAACTCAATGTTATTTAAAAGTAAGTCCCCAACCTTTCTGGCACCAGGGATTGGTTTCATGGAAGACCATTTTTCCGTGGACCGAGGGGGTGGGGGTGGGGGGTGGTCAGGGGCCGGGAGATGGGGATGGTTCAGGCAGCAACCCCAGCAATGCTTTGCTCCCCCTTCCGCCGCTCAGCTCCTGCCGGTCGTGTGGGGCGGGGAACCCTGGCCTACGAGGAAAATTCCTGGTGGTTTTCTGCATTGATCCCCAAATTAGATCTCATTTGATGGCAAAACTCGTAGCAACTTACAGGAGTTTCAATCCCTACTTTTTTTTTTTATTAAAAATATCATGGAAAAGTGATTCTACCTATGGTCTTGAGATCGTTTCTACCACCGTACAATTTTTAAATCAAAGTTTTATTCTAGACTGAAAACAATTAAAGAAGTCCAATATGGCAAACAAAATGCCCATTAAAAAAATACTTTCTTGATTGTTATTGTAACTTCCTATTATCCTCGCATTTTCAAATTATTTGGGATTAAAGTTCAATGTGCATGACGTGTAATACGCTAATTGTTCTTTTCTTCTGGGAAGTTAAGTGCTATCCCTTCTGTATTATATGCTCATTTGGAATATGTTCTTTCTTTCATGTGCTGATAAACCTTTCCCTCGGATCCTTGTTTACAAAACACAATGATTCCTCTTTACTGATACAGATAGAATAAAGACCTGAGTTCGTGGAAACTGATTGCTATTTTATATGACACCATATAAAAATTCAAGTTCTACTGGGCTACTAGGAATTCTATTTGGTATACTCCTTTCGTTTTATAAGTATTTTCCAGTATTCTCTCCTTGGCCCTTCTCAGGAGGCATCAGTCATTCTCAAACTCCAACTATTTCCAACTTGACAGGGCTATCTGAATATCCCATCGGTTTTTCAAACTCACATTGGTAAGATCAAACCCTTATTATCTTTGCCATCAAACCTGATTTCCCCATCAGCTAACAGTGTCACTGCTGACCCAGTTGCCTAAAAGAAACCTCTGTGTCAGCCTTCTTCTGAATAAACAACCATTTATTCACCCATTTCATTCAACACTGACTGAGTACCTACCATGTGCTGGGCCCTGTAGCCACCATGATGAGTGAGATGGACAGACTCAGTTATCAAGGAGGCTATGGACAAATAACTGAACAAGCAATTTTTTAGTGACAATTTAGTAAGTTCTTTGAAGGAGAAGTGCAAGCCAAATAGATAGGGGTTCTGTTTTGCACCTTTTTCTTTAGCCAGAAACAACCTTCTTTCCACCTACCAGGATACTCATCCTCCTTTCCTAGGACTCACTTACATAACATTCATCTCATTAGGGCAACATACGAGGCCACTTCTGATAAGACCCAAGTCTACCTTTCCAGCAACAGCTTCCCATGGGCATTGCATATTAATCACCCGGGACGACTCACAAGTCCCTCAGCAGGGAACACATTTTAATTCCTCCGTCACTTTGCTCTCACTAGCCATCTGCCTAGTAAACTCTTATTTACCCTTCTCTACCCAGCTCAAATGTCATATCTTCCCTTTACTCTTAACTGACACGTGCCCTCTGCTGCCTCCTGGGTGGGAGTGAATGCTCTCCCATTGAAGTACACATTTGGGCACTTAGTGGTAGGACCCCTTAGGCTGTGGAAGGGAGTCTGCTGGACCTTGGAATCAGAGAGATCTACTTTGACCTTAACTTTACCAGCTGTTAACTTGAACAATTAAGTCTCTGCGCTTTAGTTTTCTCAGCTGAAAAATGGAAAGGCTTCAAAGACTGACTTTAATATGTAAAATGTTTAGTACAATTCTTGATAAATGCTTATTTACATACTACTTTGTCATATTATAGTTATTTTGATGTCTGCTTCCCCTGCTAGAGATAATGAACTCCCTAAGGAAAGAGCCATGTCTTCTTTTCATCCCGACTTCTGTCTTGTCTTGGTTTATATCTTAACTAAATTTCCCATTAGTCTTCTTTCCCAACTACATTTCCTTCTTGCAAGAATTTTTTTGATCCCCATAACAAAAATGGGAACTCAGTCATTTACACATGTTGTAAAATAAGGTGAAGAAAATAGTTCCAGTAATAATAATTTATTATTAGAGTTGTTTAATTAAAGCTGCTATGGGTTATTTAATTTCTACTTTGTATATTTCTATACAACGACTTGTTTAAGTTTATAAAATATTTTCATTGATGTTGCCTAAGAGAATAAAAATAAGATAATAATCTAGAAGTGATTCTAAGTTGCCTATAGCTAAAACGCGTAGGTTTTAATGTTCGCCAGTAAAGTAACATTTTCTGAGTTCAACTACATGGATTGTGCTTTATACTTCTCTTGATATCTAAAGCCAGTTTTGACAATAAAATGGGTTAAATCACTCTTCTAGTTTTCTGATATTCAGCATTCTGAAAAAAGTGGTCCTGTTTATCGCCTTTCATTGTTACTAGCCTGAAAGCAAAGGGTTGACTGTTAAATAAATTAATTAAAAAGCAGCTTACCAATTTTAGTGGCACTGTAAATATTTTCTATGGGAAACACAATCCCTAATCCATACAGCAGGACTTTCGCCAATGCTGGGATAAGCTGAGTAGTTGTTACTAAAATATTCACACAGTTCGTCCTGTGAGAATACAAAGAAAAAAAAAAAAAGACAGTTGAAAATGAAATCTCCAAAACGAACATGCACAGCTTGTTTTCAGGCAAAGGCACTTTGTATGAAGTGACCTGGGGAGAACTTACCGGGAGTGAATGAGTGTGAGAGCTTTCAGGGCCAGTGTCAACCAGGAGTCTGTCAGGGCTTCAATCTCGGCCCTCAGCTGCAACCAGGCTTCCCTCTTAGCTGGACCAAGCAGACCTGTGGATTTAAAAGCACATGAACTACTTCCTCACTAACGTGTCTCATCAACTTTATAAACAGTAAACACTTAAAACTACTCGAATACTACCCTCAAGCTTCATAATATACTAAGCAATTTTTCACGTTATCATTCATTTGACAAATATTTAGCACTGTGGGGAACATCTATTGGTTTTGCATTCCTAGCATCCTTCTTCTGGCTACAGACGTCATCTCTTCTTTTGGGGGAGCCTACTCTCCCCCATCCTCCAACCGCGAAGATTGAGCAGAGCAGACCCTACCCTCTGGCTCCCAGAATAGCCATATGTCCTCAGCTTGGCTAGTGAAAGGCTGTTTTGGAACTTTTGCTCAATCTATTGGGAAAGACACTTTCCACCCCATGGAGGTGCTAGACTGGTAGCATGTAAGACTGGGTCTACTGGTAGGCACGTTTGCCACCTTTGGGGAGGCGGTAATTTTCCAAAGGAAATTACAGGCCAAAGATTACTGATTGCATCATCTGAGCATCTGGATTTAGCCATGCCAGAAACCAACACCACCTAAACTTTTCATTAGGTCAACATGTTCCTTTTCATACCAAAGCCATTTTGAACCACAATCAAAAGATCCAAGCTAATGCAAACATCTACCCGGTAGAAGGAGCTTTATGATTCGTTTTAAGTCCTTTAGGCAGGAGGTCAAGAAACTTACTCCAGGTCACACCATTACTAAGGAATGGAGCGAGGACTAGACTAGCCTGGCCGGGGCAGCTGGCTCTAGTCTGTTACTTCTGTCACTCAGTCACAGCAGAATAATCACTGGTTAGATGAAACGGCTCTCAAAAACAGCTATTCTATCCAAAAAAGTGTGATGTAAAAGTGTGTGGTACTTTGAGCATCTTATCAAGACTATCTTAACTAACCCAGTAACCTACTGGTGATAGTCACTTGCCTCCAACATTATTTTTGTAGGTATTGTAGATCTCTTTTACTCGTCTGTAACGGAAGGCCAACTTTCTCATCCAGTCTACACCGCCACGCACACCGGTTGCCAAGCATAAATTAGCGCTGGTTGCCGCAGCAGGAAAGCCATCTGTTCCAAAGTTATATGTGCTATTTAGATGCAAGAAAAGCCCAAAGTTAACCAAACAGAAACGTCATCTTAATAAGCTGAGCAAGTAAGCTATAACATGGAGCCCATCACTTCCCATTCATGGGCTCACCTTAGGTCTTGTCCATTGTCATCCGAAGAGACATCATCTATATGAACTTGGTCACATTCCTAAAATGCAATGAAAATGATACACGTTAATTTTCAAAAAGCATCTACATTTATCTACATTTTTTGGAGGGGGGAAAATCCACACAAGCCTGTTTAAAAAAAAAAAAGCCCCAACACTGTAATTGGAGTGTTTTCCAACCACGGCAATCAGTAGGTGGCAGTCTAGTTAAATTGACATTTTTACCTACTTCGGGTCCTTTTACAATATAAGAAACGAGCAATGTCATTAAGGACTACTGTTATTCGGGTTCAGAAAACACATTTTTGTGTTTAGAAAGGAAAGTGATTGATTGAAAACAATTAGCATATGTGTTTCATAAACCTCAGGTACCTGAAGACATCGTGCTGCTCCGAGCTGATTCAGTCAATGCCGAAGCGTAACTGAAACCAGACATTTCGGTAAATCTAACATGCTAGAAAAATTAAACCTGATGCTAACTGCCAATGAAATTATGACCTCTGATTGCTGTCGAGCCACACACCAACACAGCCTGAGGCCAGCGTGTGGAGGAGCCCAGACTAGAAAATCTGTTACTGGTTTGCCATTGATTTGAGAGATGCAAGTTTTATTCTGTGTGTGTGTGTGTGTGTGTGTGTGCGCGCGCGTGCGTGCGTGTGTGTGTGCGTGTGCGTGTAGGAAAAAAGCATGGGAGACTTCACAACCTAAATAAAAATAATCAAACCACGAGATGTTTTTTTTTTTACTGTTTTTAAAACTTTTAAACTTTTTTTACCTGTTTCACTATTATTACATATTCATTTTAAATATCGGATTGATGAGTTGATTATAGAATAATACGAGTTGAACAGACCTGATTTTAAAATCCCAATCCATGTGTAAAGTGTTTAGAATAGGTGTAACTGTGGGTTAAAGCTCAGTTGGACGGGTTCATGTTGATACACCTGCTCACATATAAGCACGCCCACATCTTACTGCTGTGTCCCCAGCCCCCAGCATCATTGTGGGAAGAGCAGACACTCAGTAAACGTTTGTTGAACAAATGAAGGCAAACTAATTTGGAGACAGACACGGTCCCTAGTCCAGAAACGAGTAACACACACTTGGCACGCTTTAATGTTTTGTTATGATTCTCCTCTTGGCAGTCAGCCTCCAGGTACCCCCAGAGGCCGTTCTGACACTTATTTCCATTAAAAGTTTTCGTTAAAAAATTTTTAAAAGAAAATTTCAGGCGTGCATCCTGTATTTTAAAAATGTTCTTCAGACTAAAGCTCTGGTTATCTTTCCTATAGAGTTAATTTTATAGAATCTAGCCTGTCTGTCCCTCTAATGCTTCACATCCAATGTATAACAAGATGCCATAGGTAAGCACCACAGGAATAGAAGGTGTATTTTTATGTTGCTGGTTCCTTCTGGACAAATTCTTTTCTCTCCATGGATTTGTGAGGAAAAGAGCAGGAGATAGAAGTGGAAAGAAACTCAAACCAGCTGTTCCTTAACAGAATTAAAATCCTGACCCCCCAACCTCTTCTTTCTAAAGCATCTATTTTCCAGGCAACCCTCTCCCAGCAAGCAGCAAGTTCCAAGGAGGAAAGGACTTTGACCTTGTAACCCTCCCCTGCTCTCCCGAGGTCCGTAACCCCAGATAAGAAAAAAAAAAAAAGAATAAAAGTCTAGGAGGCCTCACAGGCAGGACTGTGAATTTAACATTTAAAAAAACAGGTCATTCCTGCAAAACATGTTTGGAAACTTCTCAGAGTTATTCATTATACATAATTCGGAGGGTGAAAGATGAATGATAGTTGTGTTTTTTCAACAACGTACTTATTCTGGGTTTAAAGAATTACTAAATCGTGACTTTCTGCTATCTAGCCATTTATCTAGCCAGAAATACAAAAATGACGCTGTTGGTAAACTACTCTTTTAGGGTGCGTGGTTAGTTACAACACAAACAAATGCAGAAAAGTGTACTCCCCGCAAACAAACAAAAACCCTAAAGCCTTAGCGCCGCAGTGGAGGATTTTTCTCTCTTGGGAGAGAGAACGGAGAGGAGGAGGAAGTTGAGAAATTAGAAGAGGAAAAGATATGTTAAAGAGAATTTAATTCAAGGAATCAACGGTGACCTAAAGTTACTTGGTTAATTCTAGGGGTGGGAGGAATTCTTTGCAAAAACAGGGTGTTAAGAGGCTTTTCTTAAGCTAACGCTCTTGAAAATCTCCATTACTAACAGAGCAGCCGTTATCTTCTAATGACTGTTGATGACTCTACGGTGGCTATTGTCCATCCACATCCTGTATTTGTTTTCTCCTGCCAGCTTTCCTTAAGACTTTTTGTTCCCAGGCTGAGGCCCTCATTTGAAGTATTGTTCAATATCTCGGTTCTCGCTAAGTGTCAACAGCTTCCAGCTTTTTTAACTGCAGGTAACCAAACTCACTTCACGGTGATTTGATTAAAGCAAAGTTTGGTGTGGTGGCAACAAGGAAATCCAGCTAAAAGCTGGAGAATTTTTGTAGAACAATTTTAATCAAAATAGATTTAAAAAGTCAAGAGCATTTTTGGAAAGAGCCTCGTTAGCACTTTTAGGAATTAAAACATCGTTAAAATGTCTATGTAAAATGTGTTTTTGGAATGGGTGCTCATTTTCCTTAACAATAGACAAGTACTGTGTCGCACAGACTTGGAATTGATAAGCTACATATTAAAGATGCATCGCCGCGGAGTCTCTGTATGAGTTTACAAATAATGGTATAAATGTCTTGGGAAACAAGCTATGTATTTAAAAAGTTTTTAATGAGAAACTATAATATTACTTTTGATGCTTACCTATGAAAAACTTTAATTCCTTAAAGAATGGAGAGCATTAAGATACTGAAAGATCATTTCATTTCCCAGCAGAGCCCTGTTACGTGTGAACTTGTGCTAAGTGTCTTCACCCTCAAATTAGAAACTGCAGTTCCCTACATTCTGATATCCTGCAGTTGTCTCCTCTGTGGGGACGAGGCTCCCCTTCTCCCACTTTTCAGAAGCCATCTAGCTTTTTGTTTGTCTTCCTAAGAGCCTAATTTGAGGTTTTCATTTTTGCTTTCCAAATTTGGTTGCTTTTAGTTTCCTAAGTCGTCATAAACCGAGACAGTTCGGTAACTGAGGGAGGGAGCAGAGGGGGCTCTGCACCCACTGAAACAACAACAGCAACAAAGTTTAAATCCCCCACTGGTAGACACAGAAGACAATAATGGAAGCTTTCTGTATTTTCACGTGCCAAAATATATCCCTACAAGCCCTAATCTAATGCTTAATACGCAGAGTGCAGATATATAGAATTCCACAAGAAAATACGTTTTTATTCCTAAATGCTGAAAATGTACTTTTGAAATAAACTTCCAAAAAGTATGTGATAGGATTTTAAGGAGCATGTCATTACCGAATCCAAGTCTTGGGGTGGCATCCACGTGGGGGGCTCCCACTGCCAGCTCAGCCAATTTAGCGTATTTCACGCATTAATCAGTCCTACTGAGACCTGAGATGCCTAAGGGACCCCTAGCATATATGGGTGTCAGGCTTGGGGTCTCACTTGCGGACACAGAGTAGTGATTTTCTGGACTCCTGGCAGACTTTGCACTCAATACCCATCCAAGCAGGCTAATGGGTGCCTTGGATTAAAAAGGTGACCATTTATTTATTCACGTGTCTGATTATTTATTAAGGGGTGACTGTTCTGGGTATCGTTCTAGATGCTAAGGATACACCACTTAACGCAAAAATCCTTACCATCTTGGAACTAACATTCTAGTCGGGAGAGACACCCGAACAAGAAAATATGCAAAATGTACAATCAGACAGTAATAAGTGCTAAGGAGAAAAAATACAGCAGGTGAGGGGAATATGCAAGGCTGTGGTGGTATCTGGGGAAAGAGCTTTGCAGGCCAAGGAAAGAGCACGTTCAAAGGCCCTGAGGCAGGAGGGGAAGAGTTACATGGGCCAGCAGGTGACAAGTGAGGAGCTGGCTCTGCCTTGGAAGTAGCATCAAGTTATCAGTCCCTGCCCTCAAGGCACCTACAGTTTAGCAGGAGGGCCAGAAGTTAATTTAACCAGCTATACATGTGCTAAGTTAATTACACTCGTGGTAAACACTGCAGAACCTCCCCGGAATCCAAAGGACTATCCTCTCGGAGAAAAGGGAACCCTCCTGCACTGTTGGTGGGAATGTAAGTTGGTACAGCCACTACGGAGAACAGTATGGAGGTTCCTCAGAAAACTAAAAATAGAACTACCATATGATCCAGCAATCCCACTCCTGGGAATATACCTGGACAATACTATAATTCAAAAAGATACATGTGCCCCTATGTTCATAGCAGCACTGTTCACAATAGCCAAAACATGGAAACAACCTAAATGTCCATCGACAGATTAATGGATAAGGAAGGTGTGGTACATATATACAATGGAATACTACTCAGCCATAAAAAAGAATGGAATAATGCCATTTTCAGCAACATGAATGCAACTAGAAATTGTCACCCTAAATGAAGTCAGAAAGAGAAGGACAAATATATGATATCACTCATATGTGGAACCTAAAGTATGGCACAAATGAACCTATCTACAAATGAACACAGGCAGACTCATGGACATGGAGAACAGACTTGTGGTTGCCCGGGGTTGGGGGCGGGGGAGGGAGAGGGCTGGATTGGGAGTCTGGGTTGGTAGATACAAACTTACGTTTGGAATGGATAGACAACAAGGTCCTAATGTATAGCACAGGGAACTATATTGTATATCCTGTGATCAAACATAATGGAAAAGAGCATAAAAAAAGAATGTATAGATGTACACGTTTCCCAAAAAATAAATAAATAAAAACAAGGGACTATCCTCTTGCTGAATGGTGGAATTCTGTTTAGTCCAAGAGGGTTGCAGAGCTCTGAAAAACTGAAATTATAGTTTGCTAGATCAGAGAGGACAGCCTGGCCCACTGTTTATTCTGGTTGCTTTTGTGATTAAAGTAATCAAATACAGACATACATGGTGGACAGCTAGAGGTGGTTCACAATCGCTGAAGCTGCGGTAACAGAAACAAAACATAGCTTTTTGATCCCAGACTGTCAACGCCGGTCCTCTACTTCTGAATGGCTGTGGGGTGGAGTAGGGGAAGGTGTCGCTTTTGGGGCAAGCCATCCTCCTCTCTAGGAAATACCCTAGACTTAGAGATGCAAAGGGACTCTGTACAGTTAGCAGGTCCCAGAGGTGAGGGGGAAGGTTCTTGGACATAGTTTCTTTTACCCTCCAAATTATAGATGTGAGAATTAATGTGGGACTGGAGAGGGATCAAGAGGTGGGCAAAGAGTTATTTGTTGTTCATGGCTTCCCAAAGGGATGTCAAAATCAGTATTTTTGCGTAAAGCTCTGTGTCACGTCAATCCTAAAGGAATATGTAATTAACATTTTTAGTTAACCAGTTTTCACATATACCCACATCTCACAAAGAGATTCCAAGGAAGAGTCAGGCCAGCGCTGGGCACAGTTGTGATTAACCTTCACTAGGAAAATTTCACAATACCGAGTTAGATATTACTACCGAATTAGATATTGCTAACGCATTTGGCCCACTGTTGCCATCCTGAGCTCAGTCCCTCCCTTTTCAGAAGTCCTAAAGCACCAGGGATGCACCATCCGTTGACATTCGGTTACCAAAGTGTCCCGTGTTGACACTTCGTGTCCCGCAAAGAGCGTATTCCTCCTTCCCTCAAAGTGACGGTGAGTGACTCTGAGTCGTTTCTTATACTTCTGTGGAGTTCCTGCAGAGGCAGGCCCACGGTTTCTCTTATACAGACTCCTATTTCTTGTTGAGTTGAATTACTGTTATTTGTGTAGAACACAAAATAGTATTTAATGTTATAACCCATTTTATAGATGCAAATAAATGAAGATTCAGAAAAGTTAAATAACCTAAGTGCTGAGACACTTATACAGGTCTTTGACCCCCATTCACTGTTTCTTCCCGGGATCCCTGGATTTCACACAGTGTAGACAGGTGGCCACGACCTGGGCCACTGGCGCCTCGCCCGTTGTTTCACGTTTAGGGGACCCCTGCTCCAGGATGCATCCTCCCCTTCGTCTGCCCCACGCCCACCTGGGTCCAGAGTTTGTCACCACAGCCCCTCTCCCAGCCCGGAGCTCGGGATGTGAGTCCTCCATTCTCCAGTTCAAGCCCCGCCCCTTCATCTCTCCACCATGCCTCCAAATGGCACTCCAGAGAGAAACTTCCGGAAGGAGCGCCATCATGGGAACTGGGGTGGAGGGGACAGGGCACAATGGTAGGCAGTGAGAGCGCAGGTGTTAGTGTGACTTTGACACGTCCTCATAGGAGCCTTGAAGCCAGGAACAAGGATTTTGGCCACAGTCACGGTAGAGTTGAATGAGGGCAGTTGGCAACGATCAGGGAGGCGTGAGATTGAGCCTACAGGTGCTGGCCTACAGGCTCTGTTCTACCTGAGAGCCTCCTAGGAGCATCCTTTAGATAAACACCACAAACCAAATGACCAAAGTTTACCCTCGCCTGGCTTCCCTTTATGTTCCATGGCTTGTGCTTCACAGAGCGGTACAATAAATAAAATTAGCAAGCTTCAGCTACTCCCGGCCCTCAGCCCAGGCATCTCAGCACTCGTGGGGCTGGATTATAAAATGTTCACATGCGTGGCTGGGGAAAACTGCCAACGTGTGAAGCAGAATTGAATACCAGGGACTTAAGAGATGCACAGGGACTCTGTGCAGTTAGTGAGCAGGTCCCAGAGGTGAGAGGGAAGGTTGGGAGCGGAAGCAAGCCACATGGGTACCGTCTCACGGCCAGGCGGCAAAGGCACAGTCTCTCTCAGAACTCTGGTTGCACTGTTGTTCTGCCTTTTTGGTCCCTTCTGTCATTATTTTTGGCACTGCAACTCAAGCTGACCTTTTTCTGATCCGTCATCATCTCTGGCCTTCCAGGGCCGGGCCACAGACATGTTCTTTTGGACCAAGCCCCGGGAATAACTCCGATTTTGTGCAGGGGCTCATATGCAAAATATTAAGTTATGGCAGAATTTTTCTGCAAATATTTATTCTGCTTTGATACCATAGTGGTTGGACTTTTCCCCCCAAGCCTTTCACTTGTGCCATAATTATGTAAAAATACACCATACCATTCACATTCATTTAGGAAAATTAATAAAAAGAATTAAGACAGTTACAATGGGTCCTATTATCTGTGCCAAGCACCGTGACGTCATCGCCAGGATGTTGAGGCGTTTATACCCCCGAATCCGACACTAGAAACATAAACTCCAAATAAACCTGCAGGCTTTGAATAAACAGAGACACTTAGAAGACTTTGAGGCAGCCTGCATATTATGAAAGGGAACAATATAAAATTCTAAAAACACGTCTTTGGAGAAGTCGAGTTACAGAAGCCCTGATTCTGCTGACTGGAGCGGTATTTGCTCCATTTCCCAAATTTACCATGAGAAAACGGACACCTTACTGCCGACTAATTGTATCAATAACTTTCTTTACAAAGTAAAGAAGGAAGGAAGAAAGAGTCACCGGAGAACGAGCTATTTTCATTGTCTACATCAGCGAACGTACTGAGACCCCCTGGAGTTGGTGAAGGCCAAGGAAAGGACGGCTGGGTTCTTTCTCCCCATGTCTGTCATCAAGCAGTTACATCCACTGCTCTGACCTCCCCCCCTTCAACAATACAGATACTTGCTTGATACCTTAGACATCTACAAGTTACTAGGAAGTTTTCCTTTTATTCCTAAACATGAAAATGTTTAATTATACAGAGTACAGGAGTATTTCTAGTACTTTAGAGACAACTCATACAAATTGTCTGAAAGCTTTATTTTAACTAGTGATCAGCAGTGCTTGAAAATGTTAAAAAAAAAAGACTCCCCCGCCCTGACCTGTGGATCTGCCCACACTATCCTCTTTCTCATAGAAAATCTAAATTGTACTGATGGCATTACGGGGTGACCAGTATTTGAGTGACACAGGTTTTAAGGGAGTGATTTCCATGGCGGCTTTTGGAAATAACTCCCGACTGCCTAGATATTTGCATAGCTTTGTTGGAAAAATAAGGTGAAATGGGTCATCCCTAGAGATTTTCTGTTATTCAGAAGTTTTATGTAGGGGGAAGGAGTGGTCAACAAACAAGTTAATTAATGACAAAGATGTGAAGAATCCTGCTTCTAATTCACTGACAATTAGAGTCAGCGCTTTGAGCTCGGTGGTTAAGAAATTCTGTCTGTACTGTACAGCACAGGGAACTATATTCAACATCTTGTAATAACCTATAATGGAAAAGAATCTGAAAAAATATATATGTATAACTGAGTCACTTTGCTATACACCTGAAACTAACGCAACATTGTAAATCAATTATATACTTCAATTAAAAAAAGAAAAATTCTGTCTGAGAGTAAATTCGCAGAAACCAGGGTTTTACTTGCATATTTCGCTCTTTTGCTTTAAAAAGGAGGCTGTCTGATCAACATGCTGTGTATTTAGACTTACTGATGGGAAATAATATGCTTGTAGTGTGCTTTCTATAGGTGTGTCCAAACCCTCACTGCACTTTCAAATGGATGCAATGAAAAGCCATAGAACTGCTGCGTCCCTGTGCCCCTCACCATGGACTGGCGGCAAGCCTGCAGCGCGGGCCACCTGGGAAGAAGGGTATCCGGGTTGCAGCCCGGTGACTCTGGCGCTCAGCGGCAGGACCTGTCATGCCTGTCTGGGGTGCTCCTTGTGACCTGCCGATTGCCTGTGCTACCCCACTACAATGCTTCCTTGCAAAAGAAAAGGGTGCAGGTTACCCAGGGCTAAGGCACGGGAGATGAGGAACAAAGGGAGTTTTTGAAATCATTCTGTTTGACAGTTTGGGAAACACCAAGTTAAGGAATTAAAATATAGCTGGACAAATTTATCTTCACATTCCCACTTTAAACTCAGCACAGCATCAGTGCCAATGCGTATTTTAAGTCAATGTTTAAATATCCCTATCTGTTTTGATAGGAATAGGATGACACAACTATAGAAGCCAGTAGGAAAAAAATAAAAACAGAATTTTGAATCTTAGAAACCGATAAGAGGAATTTTAACAACTATTTTTAAGATCTGGTAGTAAGATGCAACTTGTGGAGACACGTGCTGTTTTTAATTATTGTTTCTTACTTAGAAAAACAGTATTTTAATATATTTAATGTTACCATACCCTGTAGGGATTATATAAACGAGAGAGATATTTTACTAGAATCATGTTTACTTTAGCTAGGAGACCTAGGTACCTGTATTCAAAACCCAAGATTTGAATTACAGCAGTTTCAACAAAGGCAAGATATTAACTATTTCAATCTCATTCTGTTTAGATGAATATTCATAAAACATTTAGAGAATAAAATCTTTACTGAAAGTACCTGGAGATGGCATATTAAGGCAAAAGATAAAGGGCTTAGGCTACGTTTTCGTATATGTACGGAGTTATACTAAATATTTAAGATCACTAAATAAAAATTACAGGACTCTCAAGCTTCTTATTAACAATAATTAAAGAAAAGATGAGAGCGCCTTTTTAAATTTGTAATATTTTCTTATAACATTAATTCCTTTAAAAATGTGCTTATTAAAAGTAAGATGTCATAATACCACTGCAGCACGCAGAAGAATCCCAAAGGAATTACATGAAGCTGGTTCCTTCTTAGAGAGCGGTACAGCGTTAATAAATATGTCAGTTTCACTCTGCTTGGAGTTCCTTCTTTCTAACCATGAATACCTTCTTTACCTCATGGTTATATTAAATATATTTGTCTTTATTTACACCCTCCACCTTAGGGTGAGGAAAAGAAAGGCTTACTAATGAAAGCCAGAAAGAACTGAAAATGAGCTTTTAAAATAAAATGGGCTTATTTAAAATCGTTCAACACTGTATCTCTAAAAGTAGTGGAATCATTTAATTGATAATTATGGCACATTATTACATTTGATCAAACGATATCAACACATAACTTTCTTTACTTTTTAAAAAATACACAACGAATAAAAAAAATAAAGTGAATAAAAAGCACAGAGTGAATGAAAAGGTATACAGTGAATGCCTAATATCTAATGCTACAAGATCCATCTTTTTTTGTTGAAGTTATGTTTTGTGCAACAGCACAAACTATATTTCAGTGCATTCTATACCCCTACCACATGATACTATACATAAAAAGTTTTGGCCCAAATACACAGCTTCATTTATCATTCAGCTAATACAAGAAGATATGGCATTTTACACATTTGCAGAGAAATCAGTGAAAATGTTTCATACCTTCAAATACAAAAATAGGGCAGTGCATCAGTGTTTGATATGTCAAATTGTATTATACAGCTTTTCATTAAAAGATCATACATATTTTTAATTATATCACGTAACTTAAAATCAAGTAGTAAGATAAAAGACTACAGGCTGACAAGGTACAAAATAATAATTCAGAGCCTTAAAAAAAAGGACAACTCAGCACGTATCTAATATAAATGTCATTCTTTGGAATGTCAGGACTACTCTTAAGAATAAGACATTGATTTATTGCTGAACTGATTTCTCCGTTTTCAGTGGGTTTGCCCATCATTTTGCAAACATAATTTGTCATTGGCCACAGTGTTCTTTGTAATTCCTGTTGCCTTTCTTTTAGATCTATTATTCCTGCTGAGAGTATCTACCAAAGAAGATTTTTTCACAGTGACACCAGCTCTAGTCTTGCTGTGAATAACCATATTCTCATAAAAATCATTCTTTTTATGGCAAACTTGCTGCTAGAAGCATGGAAACATACCCAAACCAGGAAACCTTTTATACTTTTCTGTAATCACTTTCGTTTAACCTTCACTGCCATTTGAAGAAAATTAATCACATGCTAATATAGTCACAAAGCATTTAATTAGATGTTTTCATTTACATGGAATATTTCTGTTTTGATCACACATAAACCAATGAACTAAAGCTGTAATAATTAAACAGGTCATATTATAAGAGAGCTCTTTTTTTCTGAAATAATTTTTCACTCTAAAATTCAATATTTGCGACAAACAGAAGTTCCAGTTTATTACCGTTCATGTCTATCGGTTCCTCTTTATTGAACTGCAAACCATATGTCAGGACAATTTTTAAGGACATATTTCAATGTAATTGATTTTTTAAGTGACTCTTTTTTGCAGGGGTGAGGAGTAAAATTTGAAACTTTAAAAGAGATCAATTTATTAATTTTAGTTAACATTTATCATATAGCCAGATGACTTTATAATGGTAAAAAAGAATCAGTTTTGTATAAAAGAATGTGTAGCTCGGAATAACATCTTTAGTTCATAAGCGAATAAAAATTCTCCAGGCTGATTTCCTCTGTTGTATAATTATTGCTGACTCCAGAGAGAAAAGTAGGCAGAAACGGACATAGGCACTTAAAAAATAAAAAAGTTTCCCCATGAGCTTCAGGAAGGTTCCATCATCACCTTCCCTCACTGTCAGCCCCTCATGGGGGGAGTGAGGACCTCAGAGGAGGCCACTTTCCTACTCAAAAAGTTCTCTCCTCTCTTCCAAGTATCAGTGAGTCTGAAATTCCACCCGTGGAAATCATCCCTTTTCAATCTTCTTTTATAAGACAAAGACTTCTGGTAAGGGTAAATGACTTAAGCTCCATTACTTTGGTGTGAACTGTCCTATCTGGTAAGTTTCCTCCAGCATGGGGGCTCTGGTGTGCCCCAAACCAATGGGTGTCAGTAGGGGAGGGGGGAGGGGCAAGTGCCTGAAAACTAAGGAAAAATCTTGTTCATACTCATAGTCTCACTCCCTACAAAACCACCCCTTTTCCCATGAATTATATGTTTCAAGCCACAAAGACTATATTTTGGTTGTTTATATATTATTCAGGAAAACAGTATATTATACACCATTAATATAGCATTAATATGATCTATGTTACCTCTGGAAAAAATATCTTTAGAAAATATATAGGACACACATTCTGTATTCTTTCATTCATTTTGTCATGTATTCAACTAATAATGACTGACCACCTATTTATATACCAGGCACCAAGCACACGAAGATAAACGAGATGCAGAAAATTCCAGTAATCCTTTATAAACATGGGGAGGGGCTGGAGAGAGAGGCTTTAAGTGAGTGTCACTATGATCTTTCTCTCAGAGAAGGAACTAGAATTCTCACAAAGCTACAAGAATGGAACGTGGGATTCATCATGCTTCTCGCCCTTCTCCTTTCAACCCAGCCTGTGCGTTAATCACCTTCAGATATAGTTTTCTCAAAGAAGGTTTTGCTCTCCCGGGAAACACGATGGGAGGGCGGGTGGAAATCCTCCAGTTAATCCACTATGGAGGATTAGCTTCTTGGGGGCAGGTAATACATTTCACTTCTGTTTCTGTCTGTCTCTGCCTTTTAACCAGAAGGTGATCAATAGATGCTTTGGAAAAATTAAATTAGAAATACGTTATATATTCCAATGCAAATGGGCATTCAAGGGCTTCAATAATGAGACTTAACCTTGCCTATCCAATGCTGTCTGTCTCTCCCTCATAGCCCATCTGGAGGAGGCACATGCCCCTCGCAGGCCAGCCTCAATCAGCCTGGCCTCCACTTCCCTCTTTCGCCAGATAACGGTTGTGTCTATTGCTTGCTGGAATGTCTTCTCTCTCCTTTCTCTCCTGTCAAGGCAAGATTCCTCTGGCAAGCTTTTTTTTATTATTATTATTTGACCAATAAAATTGATGGATTCTTTTCTTTCTCAACCCTGATGTATGCTCTGGAGCTCACTGTCTGGATAACAGAAGCAACAATCATTAAGAGCCACTATGTGTCAGGCACGTATACTGCATGCTACGTCCAATCCTCCCTTAAACTCTATATTTGATGGATAAGGAAATGAAGGCTTACACAGATCTGTGTACCCCACCAGGTAATAAATGCTTTGAAGGAAGAGAGAGCTTTTTATGGGTCTTTTTCTCCCTATTTGTATTCTAAGTAGAACCTTATTCCCGCCTGTTCCTTTTCTGTGTGGACCGAGCACATGGACGATACTGAAGGAAACCTTCCAGATTACCTGGCTGCCAGAATTTAATATGAAAAAATGGGGCAACCCAACCAGAAATTAGTTGCTAACATTACTGCATTTTGTCATTGCAGTGTTAAAAATTTAGTAGTTTTATGAAAATAAATTTATTATTTTATCTGATTATAAATGATACATATTCATGTAGAGAACGCATGCAAAACACAAAAATATATAAAACAATAAACTTCAATTCCATCCCTCAGAAGGAGCCAGTCTTAAAATCCTTCCATTGTTCTTCCTGGTCCTACTCACTCAATTATCCAACGTTCTTCATGTTTTTCGTAGAGCTTTAATTTTGGCACGGGATACACACCCAAAAAGCCGGTAGAACCAGATACACGTTTTGTAGCTACTTTCCCCTCCACTCAACAATATGGAATAAACATCTTCTAATATCAATTAATCATCTGTATTGTCTTTTAAATTGCTGTATACTATTCCACGTTATGCATGTCTCATATTTCTTCTAACCAAGCAATGGCTGATAGTTTCTAATATTTTCTTAATTCCCTAATATTTAAGTAGGGCAACAACTGTCAATCTTCCTTACAATTCCATTTTAAGCATCTAAAATAATTAATATTTAATTATTAATTAAATTAATTACTCATTAATATTTAAGCATTTTTGTGCATAAAACAGTCATCACTTGATAAATGTTTAAGTGAGTGACCACGCTGATGAACAAGCTTAGACAGATTCATGACATTGATTTATCTCTTTAGGCTACATTATACTTTTCCTTACGTGATATTTTTAATCACTCAAATCTCTGAGCCTTGTTCAATATATACCTTCTGCTTAGAACATTCTTCTCTAAAGCCCACCCCACACAGCTGTTTATTCCTGTTGATCCTTTGTGACAGTTTCAACAGTCACCCTCATCTTTCTGAGTACTCCTTACTCTGAGCTTACGTGACTTTAAGCACCTTGAGAACATGACTTTCATCTTGTTTACTATCATCCCTAAAAAGTTTTACAAAATTCATTTGTTTCTTAACTCAAATATAAAGTTTAAAAATTTTCTCCTGGATTCTGGAAAAGCCCTTGTCGATTTCCTTAAGGCCTTGGCCAATTATGGGGTATGACTTCTGCTTACGACCATTTGAATAGGTATGTGACTGAAAGTAGAGTGAATTATTCATTTCTGTCATTTTGAATTCAAGTAATTTTCCTTATATTTTAAAGAAAGTAAAGGTTATAATTACTACTTTAAAAGAGAAAATATTATTTTGCCGCACCTCTACATGTTCTTATTATATACATGCTAAATACTGTCTTTCAACTGTTAATGTTCCAAGCTACTTACTTTTCGCTTAGTAGAAACATCTTATCTGCAAGTCCAGGGGGACTGCACTAGTATGTGTTTAAAACAAACAATTCCCACCAATTAAAAGGGGTGGTATCTTGGATCTAAGAGGTCCCTTTAGCTTTTTGACAAAACACCAATACTAGAAGATACTTCTTAGGCCATTATTTTCGAAGAGACAAACAAAATCACCAAATACTGTTGATCAGAAACTGCATCCTCTCCGCCTGCCCCGGCCCTCTACCTGCCTCACAAAGGAGTCGCGCACAGTTAGCAGCAAGAAGAATCCAGGATTGAGAAAGTTTTTACTTAGAAATGCTGTTAGCATACTGGCCTGGCTGAGCCCAGATAGAGGCTCTATTGTAACTGCCCCGAAACGGGAGAAGACTCCAGGGACCACAACTTAAGCACATTTTGGGGAAGTTGAAGTTACAGGCTTTCTCTTGCACTCGTCAATTTTTTTTTTTTTTAAAAAGAATTTTTTTCTCTACTAAGCAAACTTCCTATGAAGGTAAGCGAGTAAAATCTCCCAGATTGAAGATTACTGAGCACCTGTCAAGATGAAGAATCTAAACAGAAAGTCTGTCACAGGTGACACCAACAGGTCAATTTCTCAGGATTTTAAAATAAACTGACAGCCATCGGCCAATTACGTGAAAGCTGAAGTGGCATTTCTATTTGGCAAGAAGGAAAGGCACCCCTGAATACTGAGGCCCAGCGCCGTGCACCAGGCATTGGCTGGGGCTCCAGATAATCCTCTCTCCTAACTGCACTGTACCCCTGGGCCACCTCTGACGCTTGCCGGGGTTGATGGGTGAAGGTCGAGCATTAGTTTTAAGCGAGACCTGAACTTGCGTCACGTCCAAAGAAGCGTTCGCTCGTTCCTCAGACCACGCTGCCTCCCAGTGGCTTCATCCACAGAATAAGGCCAATATTTTATAATAACGATAAATGGAATATAACCTTTAAAACTGTGAATCACTATGTTGTACACCTGACACTTACATATTATTGTAAGTCAATTATACCTCAATAAAAAAATAATCAAAAAAGAGACTATGGTAAAACGAGGAAGATAGTTTCACAGGCAGGTCAATTATCAGTTTGCTAGAACGACCACTTTTGCTTTACATACGTTATTTAAGTTTCTGAACAGGGAATCAACAAACATTTAGGTTCTGTGTTTCCAAACAAAAATCTCACAAAGAGATCCCTGCTCTGAGATAACGTTTATCATTCAATACATTCTTCCTGAGAAATCGTAACCAATTTTATGGGTGTTGACTTCAAGCTCAATTCTCTCTTCTGAGCTTCAGACCCGCATACACTGGGGCTTGCTGTAGTTCGCCTGATGTCCAACACGTACTTCAAATTCAGCATCTCAAAATCGAATTTAGCATCTTCCTTCCAAAGCCAGCTAGTTGTTCTGGGTTTTCTATGTCTACCTTATTGTTCAGGCCGGAAAGTAAGATTCTTGTTTCCCAGCCCATTACATCAAATCTTTTCTCCCATGCTCTCTAGACGACTTTCTTAAGAGCTTTCCCATCTGCCCCTGTATTCTGTTCCTACAAACGAACCCTGGTGATTCCTAACCTATCTTACTGACACCTCTGACTTCACAATACAATTCATCTCCATAGCAATGCTAAACATTCCTTAGTGATTACCCTTGGCATTCAACATGACATTCAACTTCCTTAGCAGAGTGTACAAAGCCTCTCATGATCCGGCTTCGGTCTCCCTTTCTGTCTTCTTTATCTCACAACTGCTCTACATGTGCTCTGAGCTTTATATCTACTCAAACTGTTCCCAACTGCCATGCTCTCTCACACCAAACGTTACGTCATGGGGAAGTCATATCTCCTGTCCTCTCTGCCTTGCCACCTCTCTCCCAGGCTGGGTTAGCCACCCTGCCTTTGGACTCTATTAAGATCCTTACGTGTCTCTGTCACTGTGGAGATATACTGTGCTCTGTTTTCTTTTTTTTTTTTTTCGGTACGCAGGCCTCTCACCGTTGCGGCCCCTTCCGTTGCGGAGCACAGGCTCCAGACGCGCAGGCCCAGCGGCCATGGCTCACGGGCCCAGCCGCTCCGCGGCATGTGGGATCTTCCCGGACCGGGGCACGAACCCGCGTCCCCTGCATCGGCAGGCGGACGCTCAACCACTGCGCCACCAGGGAAGCCCTCTGTTTTCTTGCTTTTCTATCTTCACCCCCCATCGTGGCTCTTTGAGGGCAGTGAATATATTTCATCTCTTCTCCTCAATGCCTAGCATAGTGTCCAGAATGGAGTAAGCATGAGTAACTTTATAGCACTGTAGCTCCTTTTCTGTGCAGTGTAGATACAGGCAACTAAAATATTTTTGTCTACTCAACAATAGGAATTTACAAGCACATGTCTGTCTGTCCATTATCTATCTGACAACCTATCTACCTACCCATCTACCTCCAAACCTTTCCAAGACAGATTTTAGCTTGCTTGGTGACCACTAACAGTAGAGTAAGATGTAGTGAGAAACAAAGCTAACAAATAATCCATTAGAGAAAACACGTTCGTTATTGGGGTCTGCTGTATGACAATAGTATGTGACAGCACCAACATGCCACTACTTCCTTTATGTTGTTGCAGAGAAATAGCCAGGTCATGGGACATGGCTAGAGAGGTTTGTGCAATGATATTTGGGATCAGAAACCCCTGTTCCCACCTTAGCTTTACCATCACCTAACCAAGTGGCTTTGGGCAAAAATCGCTTCGCTTCAACTGTCCACACACGTACACTGGAGATAAGAAGACTGAGTTCCCAGTGCTGACGGAGAGTCAAAGTCAATGCTCTGTACTGATGTGAGAAGAGTTTCCCTAAAGCCTGCTGCCCTTCTCCCTCCTATATCGCTTTGTACACAGCAAGGCTCTGCTCCACGCTGTAGACACCACCAGCAAGATCCAGGAGCCACCCTTCAGACACGAAGCAGGAAGAAGACAAGGAAAGGACAACTTACTAGCACAATCCATGGCCATGAAGCCAGCATCCTCGTTTTCCATGAAGGGACAGCACAGGGTGAGGGAAGCCAGATACAGTAGCTATTTAACTGCCCGAAGGAAACCTCCGCTCTTGGAACTGGGGGTGGGAGGAGCATGTGAATGAGGAAAGAACAAAAGGAGTACAGTACACTGCCTGGAACCATCTGCATTTGCAAACTGAACACCGGCAGAATTTCTGTTGTTTTTCTCGTGTGATTTCTGTTGGAATTCTACACGGGAATTTTGGCGCCAAACCGCTTATTATTTCACGTGCTTCATTTCCTAGCCACTCCCTAAGTCACCCCCTCTTCTTGCTCCATGGCCCTACTCTCCAGTGTTCTGCATCAAAGATACTCGATAAAGAGTAATAGCAGATTGGACTTCCTTAGTGCCTCCTGTGGGCTGGAGCTAGTTCTATGCACTTAACAGGTATTCGCGTCTTGAGTCTTCACCCTGACCCTAGGAGGTGGGTACTATCACCATCCAACTTTACAGATGAGAAATTGAGGCACAGAGGGGTCCCTCAAGAATTAATGAACTTGTGACTTTAACCTCCAGTACCCCTAGAATTGTAAGATAACACACCACATAAATATAGGGCTTTGAGTTAAGTCGGAATAGTTGGTCATGATTATTCAACAACTTTCTTATTATAAGAAATGTTAACTATAGAAAAGAAAAAATATAAAGAAAACGTATCGTTTAGCTCATGGTAGCGCTTTCCCACTATCCAGAGGTAAATCCCTTTTTTATTGTAGAAATTATTTATTTTTTGTAACACTTTTATTTATTTATTTATTTATTTTTTTTTTTGCGGTACGCGGGCCTCTCACTGTCGTGGCCTCTCCCGTTGCGGAGCACAGGCTCCGGACGCGCAGGCTCAGCGGCCATGGCTCACGGGCCCAGCCGCTCCGCGGCATGTGGGATCCTCCCAGACCGGGGCACGAACCCGCGTCCCCTGCATCGGCAGGCGGACTCTCAACCACTGCGCCACCAGGGAAGCCCCATGTAACACTTTTAATGTGGAAACTCTTTTTATCTTCTTTTGGATGTATGCACCTTTTTAGAAAAACCTTAAATTGGATCTACACTGAATATCATTTTATATTGTACCTCTTGCACGTCCATGGTGTTTTGCCACTAAGGACTTTGAAAATATGACTTAAAAAAGGATAATATCGGGGCTTCCCTGGTGGCGCAGTGGTTGAGAGTCCGCCTGCCGATGCAGGGGACGCGGGTTCGTGCCCCGGTCCGGGAAGATCCCACATGCCGCGGAGCGGCTGGGCCCGTGAGTCATGGCCGCTGAGCCTGCGCGTCTGCAGCCTGTGCTGCGCGACGGGAGAGGCCACAACAGTGAGAGGCCCGCGTACCGCAAAAAAAAAAAAAAAAAAAAAAAGGATAATATCAAAGTTTAACCTCTTGGACAATTTCAGTTATTTTTAGGATTTGTGATCAGTCATTTACTTTTAGAAAGTTAATGTTTGCAAATTGTAAAAAGAGTAGGGTTCATTGTAGACTATTACTTTCAAAAATTTGGAAAAAATTAAAAAGACATAGGAGAGCCTTCCGTGTAACCAAATCTGGTGTTAGTACTTAGACTTCAAGTGGACGAGTCACGGTGCCTGCTCTCAAGGGACTGCCTGGGGGTGGGGTGCAGGTGTAGAAAGAGGTAGACAGAAAATCATAAGATATTACGGGAGGTATTTTTACAGTGAGAACAGCCTCCTCTCCCACTATGGTACCCCAGCTGCCTGCCTGCATCTGTACACCTGCAGGATCTGCCTGCCTTCTTACTGAAGCCCAACCCTGTACCCGGTGTCCTGAATCCCATCCTCTCCTGCAACCCAAGGACTTCACTCCTTCCGCTGCTCCCTCCCTTTGCCACACCTTGTATCATCTCTACTGGATCATTCCCCCGACACCCAAACATGTCTAAATATCTTCTATTTTAACACTAACCCACCACCCCTCCCCCCCACACACACCTTGATCCTATGACCCTCTCCACATCCTACCCATCTCTTTGCATTTTGTCATTGTGGAAACTCTCAATCAATCTTTCCTGTTTTCACGGTGTCAACCCTCATCCTCTTTTCAACCCACTCCCATTGGGCTTAAGTCTTCCGCTTCACTGAAACGGCGCTTACCAGGGTCATTACCAGCCAACATTCTTGGCAAATCCAACAGCTACTCGACACAGTAGTGCAACCCCCTCATTCCTGAAACACTATTCCCTAGATTTCTGTGATGCCTTGTACTTTCCCACCTACTTCACTGTCTACTCCTTACCATTCTCCCTTGCAGGTTCTTCTTTCTTCGTCCTGTTTCTAAGTGTTTGATGCCCAGTCTTATGCCCGCTTCTCAATTTCCTCTTTCCCCTATGAGATGTTTTATCTCATGCCTATATGATTCCCAAAACTGTATCTTCACATTTGCCTCTCTCCTCTGAGTTCCAAACCTAAATGTACATAATCTCTTGACCTGAAGGTTGAATAGATATTTCAAACTTAATATGCTCCATGAAAAATATTTGAGGACAGCTCTTCCCCCAACCTCGCCACCCCAAAGCGCTCTTTGTCATCTCAGATAACGTGACCACCCATCCAGTTGCTCAGGTCAAAACCTAGTGGCCATCCTTGATTCTGCTTTCCTTCTCCTCCCACATCTGACCCATTAGCAGATTCTGCCGGTGCTTCCACCAAATTATACTGTAAATCCTGCAACTTCACACCACGTCCAGAACTGCTACATCCTCAGCCCAAAGCAACCGTCTCCTAACTGGTCTCATTGAGTCCAGTTCCTCATATGATAACCAGTCTATAGTAAACACTAGTCTATCATATTCATGCGTAAAACTCGCCAATGGCTTCCCATTGCAACTAGAAAAATTTCCAACTTCTTTACCACAGTCTACAAGGCCCTTCATGATCTGGACGCTGTCACTTTTCCCCCATTCACTCTGCCCCAACCAAACGAAGCTCTTGTTTATTTCTTGAAGGAGCAAACTGCATTCCTACCTCAGGGCCTTTGCACAGGCCATTCCCCTTCCAGAATGACTTCCTGCTGTTCCAGCTGCTTCCTCCCAACTTCCTGGTTTCTTCACAAATGTCCTCTTTTCAGAGACACCTGTTCCTGAATATTTCAGCTAAAGATGTCCCACTCTCAGCTAAAGATGCCCCATCTCAGCTAAAGAGCCCTAATCCCTTAAATTACACTCTGATTTTCTTCCTAGCACTTATCTCTACCTGAAATTATTTTATTTACATAGTGTTTATTTCCTACTTCCCCTCCACGAAGAGGGTAACCTTCACTCAATTATCGCTGCATCCTCAGCATCCAGAATTGTGCCTGGCACTTAATAGTTAATAAATATAGGGCTTCCCTGGTGGCGCAGTGGTTGAGAGTCCGCCTGCCGATGCAGGGGACACGGGTTCGTGCCCCGGTCTGGGAAGATCCCACATGTCGCGGAGCGGCTGGGCCCATGAGCCATGGCCGCTGAGCCTGCGCGTCCGGAGCCCGTGCTCCGCAACGGGAGAGGCCCACGTACCGCAAAAAAAAAAAAAAAAAAAAGAGAGAAAGTTAATAAATATATATTGACTATTGAATGAAGGGCAGAAGGTATAAAGAGTTTACGCAATGCTATAAGCATCTCAGTTTTGAAGCACAACAGAGACACAGCATTTATAACCCCATCATCCAGACTAGCAACATTATAGTGTATTCACCTCCAGTTATTTTTAATATGTCATAAATGCTAAAATCAGAATTATACAGTACAATTTATTCTGTAGACTGCTTATTTTTAAAGTTACATAATGGTAGCTTTTAAAACTGTATTTTCCTCCAGTTTCTTAATATGCCACACTTTTTAAAAAAATTAATAAACCTTATTTTTTAGAGAAGTATTAGGTTTATAGCAAAACTGACCAGAAAATACAGAGATTATTCATATACCCCCTGCTCCTACACACGCATAACCTCCCCTCGTATTGACATCTCACATTAGAGCGGTACATTTCTTACAACCAATAAACGTATATTGACACACCATCACCACCCAAAGTCCATAGTTGACGTTAGGGTTCACTCTTGGTGTAGTACATTCTATGGGTTTGCACAAATGTCTCATGACATGTAGCCACCATTGTAGTATCACATAGAATAGTTCCACTGCCCTAAAAATCTTCGGTGCTCCAACTAATTCATCCCTCTCATCCCCAACCCCTGGCAGCCAGCTGATCCACAGTTGTGCCTTTCCCAGAATGTCAAATAGTTGGTCTCATAGTATGTAGCCTTTTCAGATAATACACCATAAATTTTAACATTAAGGCTACACTGTACTGAACAGTCTATTTTTAAAACTTGAAATGGACCACGAATATTTTCCCTATATTTATTAAGCAGTCTGAAAACAATTTTCAACGAGGATGTATCATTTATCACTATTCATCTATTTTAGGATATTTAAAATAGTTCTATATTTTAGTGGTAAAAAACACCATGTGGGAGATATATGGGGTTGAGTGGACTTCTAGAAAGCACTGGACCTGAGTCACTTGTCTAAGCCACTCAGCTGTGTGGCCTTAGACAAGTTTTGTTTTACCAACTCTAAGCTTCTCTTGGCTATTCTATAAAATGGAGATAATAACAGTGCTCTTATCATAGAAATATCAGGGTATTAAGTGGAATAACGTATGTAAAGCACTTAGGACAAGTGTTCGATAAATGTTCATTAATATTGTATCAATTCTCTGCCTATAACTGTTTTCTTAGAAGTTAAAAGTGAAATTACTGAGTAAAAGGATCCATACATTAAGGTTCTGAATACATATTATCAAGCTACTTTTCTCAAAACGTGTACCAATTTCTATCCTTATCAGTAATGTACACAAGTGTTCCTCCTACTGCACTGTAGACCATATTACTGATTTTAAAGCTTTGCCAATTTGATGGGCAAGAGGCTGAACACTTACTCTCTAACATTTCTGATTACTAGAGGTGAAATCCAACATTTTCTTTTCTATGTGTTGAAAATTTGAATGCTTTTCTCTTGTGAATTATCTGTTCATGTCCTTTGTTAATTTCTTTAGGTTTTTCTTAATGAGTTGCAATAATATTGATTATTTTATTGGTTAGAAATAGCTTTGTCTTTTAATATTATCTATGGCTTTCAAAAAACAGTGTTTGTTTTCTTCCCTGACTACAAAAGAAATTAGTATATATGTTATAAAGAATTTGGAATACACAGACAAGTACAAATAAGAAAATAAAACCTGGGATCTCAGATAGAAATAACATTAAAATTCTAGAGTACCTCTTTCCATCTGTTTTTCGTTCCTCCATTTATTTATTATTTAACATGTACTTACTGGGTGCCTTCTATGGGCCCAGCACTGTGCTAGAGAAACAGTAGTGCCTATATTTTACATAGGGTATATAATTTTTTAACAGAATCGAGAGCAAACTATGTCTGTGTGTATAGTCCTCAAAAAGGTATATATTATAGCTCAATGAATTTTCACAAATGGAACACAGTCATGTAACCAGCTCCTGGGACAAGAAATGAAACACGATCAGAATTCCATAATTTGGAAATATTTATAAATAGTTGCCTTTGTCTTTGACAAGTAAAAATTCCTAGATGTACAATTAGCACAAATGGTATCAATCTTTTTAGGCTCTGCTTACTGCCAAATGGCTATCCAAAAGTTTATTTCCTGTAGGCAATGTGAGATCTCCTTTTGATCTACCTATATTTTCTCCTTGAGTTTTATTCTTTCACATTTTAACTCTGTAATTTACCTATTTCTGTATATAAATTGAATAATCCATTCCTTCACTGGTTCGTTTGTCTGGTTTCATTTAACACATATACAAAATTTTTCTACAAGTTGGGTCTGTGTCTGAGCTCTCTCTTCTCCCTGTAGTCCAATGTCAAAGCCGTGCCAACATAAATCTTCATATTATTGTCGAATTATAAAACATTTAATATTTGGTTGAGCTGGGTGCTCACTATTACTACTTTCTGTCCAAAACTTCTAGGTATTTTTGCCTATTTATCCTTCAAATGGACCTTACAACAATTTTGTCATATTACAGAAAAGAAAAGGAATGGAAGAAATCTCATTTATTCAAATCTTCCTTTAGATCCTTCAGTAGGATGTCAAAGTTTTATTCATATATTTCCTATAAACACTTCTTATATAGGTTACTCCTTATCTTTCCCTTTAATCTTTTTTTTTGTGTTATAGTTACTGCAGTTACTTAAAAATTATAATTTAATTAAATTTTCTACATGGGTGGCTAGAAGAAGGCTATTGATTTTTTAATTTAATTCTACAGTCTTTTACTTTTCTGAAGCCCACTGTAAATTCTAAAACAATTCCTGGAGATTCTCTTCAGTTTTCTATGTATATCAAATATTATGCAAAAAAACAATAATTTTAATCTTACATTTCATTTCTTTCATATCTTACTGCGCTGCTCCAAATTCCTAGAACAAGGCAGACTAATAGTAGTGACACAGGACATTCTTATTTTGTTTCCATCTTTATGACAATTTGCCTCTATTATTTTATTGCTAAGTACAACGTTGGCTGTTGGTAAAAGGAAAATATCTTTTATTATGTTAAACAGCCACATATTTTGACTCCTAACTTTCTGGTAAACATCCGACAAGGAAGTCTTGGAATACAGGTTTATGTTTCTATTTTTTTGCTTCAGATAAAATAAAGATGATAGAATCTTGTGAGAAATGATGAGACAGGAAGAACACATATACTTATTCATGAGTAACAATAATGGATAAAGTATGGGTATTGCTTCATTTTGATCACCAGTTACAATGTAGTTAAATTCAATACATATGTATTTTGTCTAATAATCATTAGCTGCTTGCAAACTTATTTTGCCTCCTAAACTGAGGGCTTTGGTGTTACTCTTACTAAGAAAATAGATGAGGTCAAGCAACCCATCTTAAAACAGAAAGGCAAGGTCAAGTCCATTGTCTTCCATGGGAAAGGACACAGAAATTGATCTTCTATCTGAGACAACAGATAAGAATTTAATCTAACAAATACTCATTAATGGTCAACATGTATAGGGCAATATTCTAGGTGTTATGAAGGATGTTACTAGGATTTAAAAAAAAATGGAATCCTTTATGTTTGCTAAATTTATCAGAAGAAAATTAAATACATATACAAAAGCCTACGTCCAGAGCTGAAAATGACAAGTGGCATACACATGCCTACGGGTACATTTATGTTTAGGCCCACACACTTTCATAGAGTTGTTTCTTGGCTGTGACATGCACTGAAAGAAGAAAACAGCTCAAGCTCTTCCAGAAGTGTCTTCTTTACAAGCACCTATGGAACCAGAGCATCCCGCGTCTACAAAGAAGCTTGACCCTGGGCATCAGAGTTCATTCTTGTTTAGCAACAAAGCACTTTCTAGGTGAATTATACGTTTCCACTCAAAAAGTCAACTTCTCGATTAGGTTACAACTTTTCCACTTTGGGAAGCACAAGCATTAGGTCACTACAGAACGCTTCGATTGAGATCAAAGCTACTTAGCATTGGCATGACTGACATTCTGAAGGAAGATTTTTTCCTAGCTGAAAATCAATTTATAAACAAGATATATTAAAATGATTAACAGACGATAACCTAAGTTTTAGACTTATAACATATTATTGCAAATTTAAAGACTGAATGAAACCAAGGGGCAAACTAATTTCTTTGCTTTATAAGAAAGCTCATTATAGCTTACATGCTTTAAATTATGGCATTACTTGGAGACTGTCCATGGTGCCTTTCCTTGGCCTTTGACTCATCAAACCCAGCTCTACTGAGACCAGAACCTTTGGTCCCAGGCCTTTTCTAAAGAGAAAATGTGAAAACAAGGAGCTACAAGAGTAGGTGATTGAAAATCAAACCTGGGACAGGAGTCTACATATCAAAGGCCCAAGAAAGGGCTGGGGTATTCACATTGTAAAGCTTGACACCAAAGAATCCTCTGGTCTGTCCCAACTAACCAACATACTGGGAGCGTGAAGGAGAAAGCTGTAGCACAGCTTCACACTTGACTAGGCGAACGTGGTGTGTACAACCCAGAAGACAAGAGGCGGGGTCCCTGCTACTTCCCAACCCTGACCCCTGTGGCCTGAGAGCAGAGACTCTTGGAGGTTACCATGTTGATAACATCAGTTAGGATGGCAACCATAACGCCAGTGAGATGATATTACTTAACACCAGACAGAAAGAGAACATTCGACATCAGCTTGTGCCTTATTTTTCTTTAGACTCATATTAATCTTGATGAAATATCGTCCTTTAATTGTGGAAAAATCCAGCAGAAGAATCGACAAAAGGCAAGTTAAACTGAAATGTTATCGTATTCAGAAGGTCGATCACCTTTCAATAAAAATCCAACAGAAAGAGCTCTTTCTCCATTCAGTCAGAAAGAGACAGACTTTACTAAAGAAGCTGGAAAAAACCCTCCAATTTCATACTGTCATTCATAAAAAATGACTTCCATAATAAGCATCGTCGGATTGCACACGGAGACCTCTTGGTAAAATGATACGCAGGGTGTTAGTCAGACTTGGAAATAGGAAAGCCAGGAGTGCATGGAACTCAAGTCTAAACCCTTCTCTGGGTGGGGGGGAAATATTATTTCCTCTGATAATTGTGTCTCCCTGTCACTCATGGTCCTTCACATGTCAGACATTTTTAATGGTTCGAAAAACCAGCTTTCTCCTTTTTATTTATTTTTTCCTGAAGTGTCAACAGAATTAAATTGTGATTGCTTTTATTAAAAACTCTCACTAACTGAGCTGACAAATAAGACTTTTAAAACTGAAAACTTTTTTATGTCTTAAAATAGTGACGATACTTCTAAATTACTTTAAAACCATATCGAAAATTTCCTAAAAAATACCCTAATAACCATTTTAAGCAAATACTTTGATAACACAAGAACTGTTACTGGAATCTCCTCACGTAGTGTATTTCATTATTGAGAATCTCTTTTAAGCCACAGCTTGAACTAACCAAATTAGACAGAGTAGCTGGCAAAAAGTTAAGATTTTAAAAGAAAATGAGGCTTAAGTCAACAATGCGAGTTCAGAAATCACACTTCAAGCTGACCAACAGCTTGTTAATCTCCTTGAAATTACCTGTACTCTAGATCTTCAAAAGCTAAAAACATGTAATTAAAATATATTAAAATATTCATGTCCTTTACCACAGTACATTGCTAATTGGCATGTGAAACCAAGCATTACCACATCATTTTTGCCTGATGAGACAATTTTGGTTTTCTAAAGGGTATTAAGCTAATACATTTATTTTTGCCAGGAAATAATTTTACTCTATTTTGAAAGAAACTAATATTTGCAATGACCAGTCTCAGGTTTGCTGAATTACAAAAATATAAAATGAAGGATTGAAATAAGTATAAAAACCAATGTATTTTTTAAATATTCCACAAATCTAAAGCAAGTAAATAATTTCCGAAGCCAGAGACTAAGTGAATCTTTCATTTATACTTTTGCTTTATATTATTTGCAAGTAAAATAAAATCAATTTTGGGAAGGTTACAAGCTTAAATAATTTTTCACTATTGATTTTTACATTCGGTTGAATTATTCCTTCATTCTCTTTTCTACTTTACTTATAAGAAAGAGTCCTCATGCCAAGAGGAAAATCTGATATTTCAATATCTGTGTGGATCCCTAGTTCTTCTTTTTTTTTTTTTAATTTGGGCTTATGAAAAAACTACATCCGCTACAAACCTAAACTAGAACTTTTAATATTTACTTTTATTTCAGACCTTCTCTATATAGTTCAGTGTGAATAATGTTAGGAAACAAATAAAAATCTGGCTATATTATATCCAAACTGAGTTAGGAAGCTTTTCTGTCTATATTATACCAAGTTAACTACTTTGCCTAACTTCTCACTTTTTACCACATAGTTTTGGCACTGTACAGTCAAGCTTTGTCATTTTTAAGAGGGTAGAGTTTAAAAACAATAGAAAATTACTGCTAATTTCTTCTTGATGGATGCTATTAACACCTATTAACATCAGTAAGAGTAACAGGTTTGAACCCAAGACACTATCAGCCTGGTCTGTGTCGTTGGAAACAACCGAAACTTAGGAAAGGAATTCTAACATATTAGTAAAATATGGAATTTTCTGGTGCTGTTCTCTTATGAAGGGAATCACAACCATAAGGCAGAAACAGCTTTTGAAAAGAAGTATGATTATTAAGCTTTTAGAAAGGCAATTCTGAACTTGTCACTCACTTGGAATATTTCCACCTTAAAAAATAGTAATGCCTTACATGTAATTTCCTTAAGGAAAGCAAACACTTTAAAATGCAAAAAAAAAAAAAAAAAATTCTGTATTTCACCCTAAGTGTAAAAATAAATATTTCACTAAGGAATGGGGGAAAAATGAAGCACATTTAAATAATTTCATTGCACTGGAAGTTGCCAATTCGTCTGTGAGTAGTTTCATTGCAGATGAAAAGAAATCAAAATACAGGACAGATGTTGAACAAACCGCATTTAAGTTCTGTCACACACTGGCATTTTTCAAATGATTTTGGCTCATCTATGAAATAAGGTGCATTTTGCTTGATTTTGAAAAGGGGAAACATAAGGAAATATTTAAAGGCCAATTGCTGCCAATTAACTTTGATCAGTAAAAGTTCTATTTGAATCTTTCAGATTCTTCTGCTGTCTGAAATAACATACATTTATAAAATCTAGGAAAACAACAACTTGATGATTAATGCCTGTTGGCAGCCCTACCACAAGCTTGCTTAATAGCAGGATTTAAATAAACAACTATCTCTATTATGAAGGGAGTGAAATGTAGTTACAGGCATATTTTCTCATAATGGAGCTATGAAAACCAATATTCTTTATTCTTAAAAATGCTTCTGGGGCTTCCTTGGTGGCGCAGTGGTTAAGAATCCGCCTGCCAATGCAGGGGACACGGGTTCGAGCCCTGGTCCGGGAAGATCCCACATGCTGCGGAGCAACTAAGCCCGTGCACCACAACTACTGAGCCTGCGCTCTAGAGCCCGTGAGCCACAACTACAGAGCCCACGTGCCACAACTACTGAAGCCCGCGCGCCTAGAGCCCGTGCTCCCCAACAAGAGAAGCCACTGCAATGAGAAGCCTGCGCACCGCAACGGAGAGTAGCCCCCCCCCACCCCGGCTCACCGCAGCTAGAGAAAGAGCGCGCCCAGCAACGAAGACCCAACACAGCCAAAAATAAATTAATTAAAAAAAAAAAAAGCTTCTAACCAAGATCAGCATGTTTGTCATTGCCCGTAACACACTGTATCATCTTACAAAAGTTTCCCCCCAGATTATAAAGGACAAATAAAATCATCAGCAGTTTGACATAAGGAATTCTGGCAACCCAAAGAGCAGAGGCCTGACTAAAATGTTATACGACCAATTGGGCCAGCCAGACAGAAAAGAATCTGACCCAATACGGTAAGAGTCTGACATGGACAGCATATGACAGGATCACAAATTCTGTTGGATTCTAAAGGTAACCCATCTCAACAGTGATTATGTAACTGAGAAATCTGTAGCTTCTGATAATCAACACAGTTTAATATAAAACATTCTTGACATCAACTTTTAATCCCTATCAATAATCATGTGGAATCGAACTTTGAAATACAGCAGCCAAAGTAAAGCAAAACAGAAATCCCATGAAGGCAAAACGTACGACCATATAATCAATAATTACTTTATCTCCTTATTCCAATTATATATTCAAAAAATAATATCCCATCGTTATTTTAGGACCAATCACCTATTTCCAAACATGCAACATGAAGAGTATATAAAATAATCAGAACTTACCTCCAAGTCGTTAAAAAATAGATGTGTGTCTGCCAAGTTGAAAATCATTTCTTCCATTCGTAGTCCAAGGGAAACTGAAGTAGGCGGATCCTAAAAGAAGAATTTTACAGGTCAAGAACATACATACTTCAGGGTACAGGAAATACAGTGTCATGCTGAGAGGGAGTTAGCATCGGGAAAGAACAAAAGGCTTGGGTTCCAGCTGCTTTTAGAGTGCGTGGTTTATTCTGTATTTGAACTTCAGTGACTCATTTTGTTTAAAAAGTACCTCTAAGGTTGTTGGTATTTTGCATAATGAAGAAAAAAATTGCTGCTTATAATATTGCAAAATATATAAAATCTAGGGTTACTCAGACATGCAGAGTAGAGGAAATTCAGCTTCACACGTCTGTTTCAGGAGCAAGAAATTCAGTGGATCAGGAAGACATTTTTTTTATGTTCCACCTCAATCCATGAAGAGTGTCTAAAAGCACTGCCACAAATGTCAGAAAATAGATACAATATAGATTAATTTCAGAAGGATAGAAAATACCAATTTCACTCCAGGTGATAACTACCATTATTTTGTATTTATTCAGATTGCCCGCCAATTTTGAATATACTCAAAATGGAAGTGATGGCCACTCTGACCAGCTGGCACCATGCCAGTTCAGGAAGCTGATCTTGACATTCATGTGACACTATCCAGTCATCAAACAGCCAGTAACACACACAGGGGAGCGCAGTGGCTTCTACCCAACGCTTCAAGCCTTCGACACTAGTGATAGACAGTCTGTCCCACACAACACACATCCTAATGACATCTGTTGGTATTGAAGGTGGGGGATATAGAGATATTTGCAAGGTTTTAATGGTGTCACTATATTCCTAATGCATCCAACCCAGGAAGCAACACTGTTCATGGTGAATATCCTGCATAATTAGTGAAAAAGGAAAAATATTCTGTAGAGAAAGTATTCAAGGATATGTGAGTTTTTCAAGTTTTTATTGGCATTTTAATAGCAATACCAACTTTCACCTTTACGGCCTTTAAATTTTTCCAAAGAACAATAATTTCTGATATACTCTTTTATTATCACAGCAAACCTCTGGAATCTATGTGGATCATTTAATTAGAGAAACTGTAACTAGAGAAATTATGCCTTCATGTCGCCCACCCATCTAGCTGGGGTGTACTTTGTGTATCACCTGTCTTTGAGTCTTAGAGTGGAGAAAAACCCAGAGAAAATAAGTCTTGCTTTCTAATACTGTCCAATATAAACCTTGTACATTTTCTCTATTGTCTTCACTTCAAAGCTCAAGACTTGCCTGTGTTTTACCCCCTACCCTCCAAGTATCTAAAGTCCATCAACCTTGAGCCCCATCTTCTCATGGGCTTTGGGAGGCAGCGACAAATGGTGGAAGAAGAGCCCTAGACCCAGAGGTCAAGCCCTATCCTTGTTCTCTTAGTTACTTTGGTGTCTCTATCTCACTAAGCCTCAGTTTGCTCATCTAATAAATCAGGTGGCTAGATGGCAAATATGTTGTTCTCCCATAGAATAAAAATAACACAAAAACCCTCCATCTCTTCATTTGTCACAATCATATGTGTTTATACACCTGGGAGAAAGGAGGGGCCTGGGATGGTGGAGGGGGCAGAGACTCACTGGGTGCCAGCCATGGGCCAATCAACTGTGGCCAGGGAGGCGGAGTCAACACCATCCCTGCACCACCCGTCCCACTAGCTCCGCCCACCCCACCAGCACACCCTCAGCTCCAGCACCAACATGGTTTATCTCACAGGAGTCCCAGAGATCGACAAGAGGAGGTTTTGGGAAAATATGGCAGGATGGTACTGCTGGTCTCAATTCCCCTCCCACCTAGGCCTTCTCTGCCAGCTGACCGGCAACGTAAAGGAGAGAGAAAACACATTATTGCCAAAAATCTGGGGTTAGATTGGCAAAGGGGCAAAGCAAATACCCCAGGGTTTGTAAGAGGGCAGACAGGAAATAAAAACACATAGGCCAACTGAGTGTCCAAGAGCTGTGCAGGGAGGGACAAATAAGAACACTTCCCTAAAATTTCCTGTACAATGATTAAGCCTTGTTAAATCTTCCCTGCTTGACACCACCTAAAATCTATGAAATTTCATAGGTTGTAGAAGAATTAAAAAACTGTTTACAAAATAAGTAAAGAAAAACTCTCATTGAATCTTGGTTTTATAGGAAATTGCTCATTTCCAAGAATTCCAAGTATCAATAAGTGTGCTGGAAAAAACAAATGCCCAAATACATACAGCCTAGAGCAGAATTAACCAGTAGGGGAAGTTCAAACAGCTGTTTCTAAAACAAAACACCTGACTCAGGTGTGTCCTCCTTCTAGTTGAGGCCAATAAAAATACGCTGACTTGTCTCATAACCACATCAATGAATCTTTTCATGTGGGCAGGCGAAGGAGACTCACTGCAGCAATTATTTAATGGGCAATTCTAGAATTGATGTGCCATGGTATTGTGACTTCTGAAAAAGGATTATTTCTCCTTGATATGGTTGCTTATTTATACCACCATCAAAAGAATTACTCCATTGTTTGTGAATATATAGCCTACTCTAACTTTTCTTCATAAATTACAGTAATGTCTTGTGAGTTGGAATACTAATAAATTTTAAAGGCTTGTTCAGTCTTGTGGTCAAATACAACACAGATGTTGGCCTTATTTACCTTTTAATGTTTTTCTCTTTTGTTATTAGCTGTCATTCCTTAACAGTTTTCATACCTGCCACTCCACAGTATTGTTAGGAAACATTTACACCACCAAAAGAACAGCCTGACGATTAACTGAAATGAAAGAATTTTAGAATAGGAAGGGGATCTAGTTGAAAGCAGTGTTTCTCAAATATTTTTTAACCATAATCCACAGTAAGAAAAATCATTTTATACTATGATCTAGTAACATCTCTCTCTCTGTCCCTCACACACACACAGCTGAAATGTGAGCTTGGCAAAACGAGGCTTTCCACACCGTGTGGAGAGTATTCTGTTACTTTCCATTTCATCGCCCGTTAATGTGTCGAAGTCTACAGTTTGAAAAGCAGATTTCTAAAGAACACCTACTTTTGATTTCAGAGACAGGAAAACTGAGTTGCAGCCGTGTTATGATTTGCTTGTGGTAACAGAGCTGTTAGGGTACAAAGCTATCTCACCCTAAGTGTTTTACCTGAAAGGAAACTAGCCAGAAGAACAGATAGGTAACCATGGTAACAGATCTGCTTCCACATTCTAGCAACTGGAGTCCTTCTCAAATCAAGGTTAGATTTGATCTTCCTATTATAATAATCTTTCAATATTTTCATATTTTTCAAACATGGCTGATACAAGTCAAATGTCAAAAAAGCTAACACTGAACAGTTAATAAATTAGTCCTAGCTTGATGGTTTATTTTGGCATATATAGAGGAAGAAAGAAAAAACACATTTTTTAGACCCAAACTGAGACATTAAAATCACCATGTCTTTGGCTTAATCTTACTTTCCTTGTGCTTTGCAGTAACGAATTCCAGAGCTGTAGTTGTGAAATGGTGCCTTTTAAAACACCATTTTTTGCTACATCACTTTTGAAAAATTATTTAGAACTTCGCCTCCACTTCCAAGAAACATTTCATTTTAAGTAAACCTTGTTGCCAAATGTTTCCATTCTTTTCTGAACTTGACTCCTCTGTGGTATTTACCACTTCTAATTTCTTCTTAACATTTCTTCTTCCCTTATGTCTGTAATATCATCAGTCTTTTCTGGGCATCTTCCTAGAATCTGATTATCCATCCTCTATCCCTTCAGTGATGTTGGTTCCTAGGACTGTTTTCACCCATTCCTCATTCTATTCACACTGCCTTACAGACTCCAACACACTCATACCTTCAACTATCAGCCCATTCCCCTCTGTTGAACCTCAGACCTCATTTGTAGGCCCATATATCAATCACCTATTGGTCCTTTGTACTTGATGACCCATAGAGCACCTGAAACTCAATGGGCTGCAACCTGGATTCATCATATTTCCCACATCAAATGAACCACATGATCCTGCCCCTTGGACCTGGAATTCATACCTTCCTTATATTCACCACCATTTTCTTTTCTCCAGCCATGTGTCTCATTTGTAGCTATCTGTAGTAGCTTCCCTCACTGGATAGGTCTCCCCCGGTTACCGACAAGAATACAACCAAGTTTCTGTTCAACCCCCATGCTCAGTCCTGCATCCCACAGAACGCTTCTTTCAGTGCCCCTCCATCAATCCAGAGGCTCTTCCCCGACTCCTCCCAGCCGGGCTCATCAGCCACTGGGTACCACAGCTGTATGTGCTCTTGTCTATGTCAGAGACATATCCCTGTATCTTTCTCTCCATCCTTGGGACCATACACAATGCCTGGCACAGGGCTTTCCCAAAGTCTGGTGGAGGAATAAATGAATGAAAGAAATAAACAGCAGATATTTCAAATAATTGTAATGAAGAAAAAAATATCAAATTTGATCTTTAGTTAGTTATTAGTGTTTAGTGTCAGTAAAAAAAAAAAAAATCCTAGATACCTAGCTTAGGGGGAAAAAAGGACATTTGATTCCTAAAAGTCATTCTATCTACATAATATGGTATCAATATTAAACATGTTCATTCATACTTTGTACCTGATTAAAGAGCACCTCATTCTTAGAAGAGCTACTTACAAAGCCTTACTTATCTATTTGATGCAGTGAATAAGATTAACATAAGATCAGCATACAATTATTTATTTTAAAAATTTATCAGTGATATGCATTACATCTTGCAAAATATATTCTCATATTCTCTGCAGTCTAGTTCCCTAGTAAAAACTGAATAGTTCAGTGAAGAGGCTCAAACAGAGAAAATACAATCAAATGCTTTATCATTTTTCTTGTTTAATGAATAAACAGTGTAAACTTACTATAGTTCTTCTGCCCAGGAAATTCTACTAGCTGTTCCTTAACAAGACAAGACAGATAGCATCCAGCACCGCCCCTCACACACTCACACACACACACACACACACAGGAATTAAATTTAACTCTGATCTTAAATTATTTTGATGTGATAGTAAATTGCAAAGCAACCTAAATGTCCATCAACGGACGAAGATATAAAGATGATGTTGTACAAATATACAATGGAACATCACTCAGCCATAAAAAGGAATGAAATAATGCCATTTGCAGCAACATGGATGGACCTAGAGATTATCATACTAAGTGAAGTAAGTCAGACAAAGACAAATATAATATCACTTATGTATGGAATCTAAAAAAAGATACAAATGAACTTATTTACAAAACAGAAATAAACTCACAGACATAGAAAACAAACTTATGGTTATCAAAGGGGAAAGGTGGGGGAGGGAGGGATAAATCAGGAGTTTGGGATGAACAGATACACACCACTACATATAAAACAGATGAACAGCAAGGACCCACTGTACAGCACAGGGAACTACATTCAATATCTTGTAACAACATATAATGGAAAAGAATCTGAAGAAGAACATGTATATATATTCTATATATATATTCTATATATTCTATATATGTGTATTTTATATATATATATATATATATATATATATATATATATATATATCTGAATCACTTTGCTATACACCAGAAACTAACAGAACACTGTAAATCAACTATACTTCAACTTAAAAAAAATTGCAGTTGTCTGCTTTAAGTCATGAAAATAAGGTGAAGGAACTCGTTGCAATGCTAGGCTACCCAGGGCTGCTTTGTGTAAGTCAAAAATAGTTATGTCTATTGAAGAGAAAGCAACATTATACAGATAAATTAGACCCAAGCCTAAAACAATTGTTTTGCTCTCATCTTCTATCCAGTGATCTTTAATTATCCCATTCCCTCAAGATCTTTTTCTCCTGTTTCTAGAACACAGAGCTGCACACAGAGACTAAAGTTATTATCATCCTGTATTCAAATCATCAGCACCAGCCCTGGCCTGTTGTCATTCTTTTACTGTTCCTTGATTTTTTTTTAGCCTGATCACTGCTATTACACTAGATCCTCATGTGATGAAAATGCTTTAAAAAGAAGAAATTCTCGACAAAATCAGTGCACAGAAATGCCATTAAATTCATATGGAGTCTAGATTGGGATTCTAACTTTGCCATTTACTAGCTGTGTGGTGGGCAAGTTCAGTTACTTAAACCCCTGGACCTCAGGTCCCTCATCAGTAAAACAGGAATACAACAGGTTTGTTCGAAGGATTAAACTGGTAATACATTTAAAGTTCTGAACATAGCGCCTGCCAAGTATTAAGCTGCTGCTGCTGCTACTAGGATGGTGGTGGTGATTTCTACTATCACTATACTACAGTTATAACAGCAGATCTGAACATGGGACACCATGTCTCCACTACAAAATCATGCATTGGCATTCTGCACTCAGATTGGATGTGAAGTTCATGCTTTTTAAAGATAAGGGCAACCCTAAATTCCTCACGCCAATATTTTTGAGGTGACTGTGTTTTTAAGAGACCAATCATCAGTAAAGCTGATTTGTGTGGATGTTAAATGGGGAACATGCAGTGTGACCACTCCTAGGAGGAGTGTCATTGGTTCTCCCAAAAGATCTCAACCAAGGTTCTCATCACTAGGAGAGATGACCCAACTCTTGCCAACTGGCAAAGGTGTTGTCCCATACTCTGAAGATCTAGGAACTAAAGGGGAGGAAGTGTCATTCAGATAGGATCCAAATACTGCACCAACTCAGTAGAATCCTAGAAGTGTTCTTTAAAAAATAAACCAATTACTTGCACAGCCAAGTAGCGTGATCTCCATGGGTGGGTCACATACCTGTTAGCTTATACCCTTTAATCATTAAAGGGTCAGATTCGTGAACAGGCACTTAAGCATAGCCCAAATCCATTGCTTACAGTCAATTAACAAATGACTTGGAAGAACAGGTCTTGGAAAAATCTTGACTCTGCCCAAGTTTATCAACAAATGGCTGGTAGTGATAAACGGCAATAAACGGTTAATTACTGAGGTACATTCCAAATTTAGTACCTTCAATGTACAGTCCCTGAAAAACTTCAGTATTCACAAAATGATGTTATGTTTTCGCATTTGAGGAACAACATAATAATTCAGAGAGGTCTTGTTTGTGGTAGGGTCAAAGGATAAATTTGTGGGACTACTTTAAGAATATCAACATCATATAAAATTATCAGCTAACATAACAAGAAAGAAAAGTGGAGTCTTCTAGTATTAGTTCTTCCACAAATAGCAACTCTGATTGTCATGTGATTAACTACCAGGGAAAGGTATTCCATTTCTCAGCTCTCTGATGTGAGCATAGCATTCTTTCCCTAATGTAAATAGTTGATCACTTCCAAGTCAAGATTACAATGTATACACATTGTACATAAACGTCTGTTAAATAGTATTCTTACACTGAGATTTACAAGGAAACTGCCTGTAGATTAAATGCCTAAGGCTAGACTTAAGCCTCAAGGGGCAGAGTTGGATTTACCTTTGAAGTTACCCACCAAGCATCAAGCAAACCTATAGATTAATCACATTAGTTCACTGACTCAGAACTATGGCTGGTAAACTGAAATTCACTATGCTGTTGAAAAGATAATAAAGGAATGTGGCACCTGCATGAGCCACTGAGGATATCTATCTGTCTCCTAGAGGTGACCAGGAAGCCTTAACAAGGATATGTACTAATACTGGAGAGATATTCAAGGAGAGAAGATATTTGAGAAAATCTCTAAATTCAGAAAGTGGTTTAGGTTTATCTCAACACTTTGCCTCACCAAAAGTAACTATGGGCTAGTTATTTGCAACAAGCACTGTCACATCTTTTTATTTCTGATGTGCATCCACATATACTTGGTTCTGCTGAGTTAATGAACTTGTGGTTTAACTCCCCTCCCGCCCCCACCCAAAACTCTAGAGTTTTCTCCTTCCTAATCAACTAACTTTGAGCCAATAAGAAAGGATTTACAGGATAATTACAATAGATTGTTAGAGGAGACTGTCCAACCAGCAAGCTGAAGTTTAAAACAAGAACAACCAGACATTACACATCTCTTACTGGAAGGATATACCTCACCTACGAAGTCTTAACCAAAACAAACAAACTAACCATTAAACCTGAATCTAATTAAGCTTCTGGATCTAGCTACTAATTCACAGGAAATACAGGGGACAAAAGAATATGTGACAAAGGAACACAATGGAGATGCAATCAAGAAAACCCAGTCTCAGACCCTCTATAAGACAGATGATCTGGTTATTTCAACAGAAATACTCAAGGTTAAAAGAAAAGATTGAGTGAGAATGTACAGCTTAAAGACATGTAAGAGACATACAATAAACTGTAAAAAAAAAAAATTATAAAACCACTGGAGAAAAACACTTTACAAACTAGGAACAGAGAATAGAAGGAAACTATCTCAATACCACAAAGGACATATATGAAAAGCCCACAGGCAACATCATACTCAGTGGTTAAAGTCTGAATGCTTTTCCTCCATGACCAGGAACAAGACAAGGATGCCTGCTTTTGCCATTTCTAGTTGACATAGTACTGGAAGTCTTAGCCAGAGCAATTCAGTAAGAAAGAAAAAGAAATAAAAGGCATCCAAATAGGAAAGGAAGAAGTAAAATATCTTTATTCACAGATGACATGATCTTATATGTAGAAAATGCCAAAGAGTTTCTAAAAACTGTTAGAACTAATAAATAAATTCAGCACAGTTACAGGATACAAAATCAAGACACAAAAATCAATTGCATTTCTATATACTAATAATGAACAATCCAGGAAGGAAGTTAAGACAATTTCATTTAAAATAGCATCAAAATGAATAAAATACTTAGAAATAAATGTAACCAAGTAGGCAAAAGACTGGTATACTGAAAACTACAAAATGTTGCTGAAAGAAATCAGAGAAGACACAAATAAATGGAAAGGCAGTCCATGTTCATGGATGGAAGACAATATTAAGATATCAATATACCCAAAGTGATTTACCCTATCAAATTTTCAATGATGTTTCTTGCAAAACCAGACATAACCACCGTAAAATTCACATGGAATCTCAAGGGACCCCAAATAGCCAAAACAATCTTGAAACAGAATAACAAAGTTAGGTCTCACATTTTCTGATTTCAAAACTTAATTACAAAGCCACAGTAGTCAAAACAGTGTGGTATAGAGTGATATATAAAGACAGACATGTAGACCAATGGAATACAACAGAGAGCTCAGAAATAAATTCCTACATACATGGTCAAATGACTTTCAACAAGGGTGCTAAGATTATTCAATGAGGAAAAGACAGACTTTTCAACAAATGGTGTGGGGAAAACTGGATATCCACATGCAAAAGAATAAAGTTGGATCCTTACCTTACACTGTATACAAAAATGAACTCAAAATGGATCAAAGACCTAAATCTAAGAGTGAATCTATAAAACTCTTAGGGGAAAAGCTTCATAACACTGAATCTGGCAGTGACTTCTTGGCTATGACACCAAACGCACAGGCAACAAAACAAAAAAATAGATAAATTTGACTATATCTAAAAACTCTGTGCATCAAAGGGTCCAATTAACAGAATGAAAAGGCAACATATGGAATAGTAGAAAATATTGAAACTCATATCTGATAGGAGGTTAATATCCAGGATATACAAAGTACAACTAAGCAACAAAAAATGAACAACCCGATTAAAAAATGGGCAAATAACTTGAATAGATATGCTCTAAAGAAGATATACATTAGAAACATCGTATCACTATGTTGTGCACCAGGAACTAACATAGTGTTGTAGGTCAATTATACTTAAAAAGAAAACAAATAAACTCATAGAAAAAATCAGATTTGTGGTTACCAGAGGTGGGAAGTGGGGGCATGAGGAATTGGATGAAGGTGGTCAAAAGATACTAACTTCCAGTTATAAAATAAATGCTAGGGATGTAATATACAACACGATTAATATAATTAACACTGCTGTATGATATATATGGAAGTTGTTAGAATAAATCCTAAGAGTTCTCATCACAGGTAAAAAATACTTTTTCTTTTTTGTTTATTTAACTTACTGTGATAATTATTTCAAGATGTATGTAAGTCAAAGCATTATGCTGTACACAAACTTATACAGTGCTGGATGTCAATTATATCTCAGTAAAACAGGAAGAAAAAAAAGCTAAAATAAAAAGAAGATATACAAATTGTCAACAAGCACATGAAAAGATGATCAACATAACTAATCATTAGGGAAATGCAAGTCAAAATCACAATGAGATACCACCTCACACTCATTAGGATGGCTACTATAAAATAAAAAAACTATCTGGAAAATAACAAGTGTTGATGAGGATATAGAGAAACTGGAACCCTTGTGTGCTGTTAGCACAGCTGCTATGAAAAACAGTATGGCAGTTCCTCAAAAAATTAGGCATAGGGTTACTATGTGATCCAGCAATTCTACTTCTGGTACCTGAAATAATTGAAAGCAGGGTCCCCAAGAGATATCTGTACACCCATGTTCATAGCAGCCTTATTCACAATTGCTAAAAGGTAAAAGCAACCCAAGTGTCCACTGACAGATGAATAGACAAAATGAGGCATACCCATACAATGGAGTATTATTCAGCCTTAAATAAAAAGGAAAGGAATTCTGACACATGCAAACAACATGGATGAACCCTGAAGACATTATGCTAAGTGAAGTAAGCCACTCACAAAAAGACAAATACGGTATGATTTTACTTATATGAAGTATTCAGGAGAGTCAAAATCAGATTATCACACTAACTGAAGTGAGACAGAGAAAGACAAATATATGATATCACTTACATGTGGAATCTAAAAAATAATACAAATCAACTTATTTACAAAACAGACTCACAGACATAAAGAACAAACTTATAGTTACCAAAGGGGAAGGATAAATTAGGAGTATGGGATTAACAGATACACACCACTATATACAAAAAGATAAAAAACAAGGATTTACTGTATAGCACAGGGAACTGTATTCAGCATCCTGTAATAATCTATAAAGGAAAAGAATCTGAAAAAGAACATATATACCTGAATGACTTTGCCGTACACCTGAAACTAACACAATATCGTAAATCAACTATAGTTCAATAAAAATAAATAAATAGCAGAGCAGTCAAAATCATAGAGACAGAAAGTAGAATGGTGGTTGCCAGGTGCTGTGGGGAGGAGAGGACGGGGAGTCATTTAATGAGTATAGACTTTCAGTTTTGCAAGATCAAAAGAGTTCTGGAGACTGGTTGCACAATAATGTGGATGAATTTAATACCACTGAACTGTATGCTTAAAAACTGCTAAGAGGGCTTCCCTGGTGGCGCAGTGGTTGAGAGTCCGCCTGCCGATGCAGGGGACGCGGGTTCGTACCCCGGTCCGGGAAGATCTCACATGCCGCGGAGCGTCTGGGCCCGTGAGCCATGGCCGCTGAGCCTGAGCGTCCGGAGCCTGTGCTCCGCAACGGGAGAGGCCACAACAGTGAGAGGCCCGCGTACCGTAAAACAACAACAACAAAACACAACAAAAAAAACTGCTAAGAGTTTATCTTACGTGTATTTTACAATGTAAAATCAAAAAAAGAATCGGAGAAGTGTAACTGTTTATTAGACATTCAATGATATTAAGAAATTATTATTAATTTTGCTAGATGGCTAAAGTTCTGAGTAACATCTACTATTTCTAGTCTAAAAATTCTTTTAATGGAGTCTTAAATACATACTGAAATACATACAAATGATATAATATGATCTCTGGGACTTGCTTTGAAAAATAACCCTAGGGTAGAGCAGGATAGGGGAGGGATGTGGTAAAGGACATACATGCAACAAGATTAACTAGGATCTGATCATTGTTAAAGCTGGCAGAGGTTACACTGGGTTTTGTTATACTATTTCATCTACCTATGTAGATGTTTAGAAGTCTCTATAATAAATTAAAAAAAAATTTATTCACTGAGTCCAGATTGGTTATCTTTTGGTGGTGAAACTATAGATTAAAAATATTTATTTTGAAAATGTAAAGCACACTCAAACCATACTTTTAAAATGACAAAAGAAATTTTTAAGTCAAAATTGCAAAAGTCTTGCAAAATTCCTCAGCATCTCCCTTTTATTGAAAAGATGCTAGGAGTTGCTTGGTAATCTGTACTCAGACTTAAGTGAGATTTGTCATATACAGAAGGATGTAGGTCAGAAGACAATGCTTTTCCTGTATTAACTCTACTAATTTTTTATCATATGGGATGGTCTTTTCCAGAAAACCAGAGAAACTCCTACATTCATAATGGAAGCCACAGGACCTATGTCTCATACGTTTAGGAGCAGCAGTGTCACACTGCAATGCTGATCGGCTGCAAAGGAGAATTCCCAGTGTAACTTAAGAAGAGCAGTAACCCTAGAAGCATCTCATTTAGCACCTCTGGCATTTATTTTTTGGTTGTGCAGCTCCTGTGGATCCTGATCTTTTTTTTCTGGCGCACAGTACTAGTGTTATCATTTGACATCCTATTATTGGCTCTTTCTTACTAGCTAAGTAATTGTAGCTATTAGAGAACACTTGTCACGAGTAATACAGGAAGACTTGTTTCCTTCCTAATATTGTTATTCCTTTGGAGATTCTGTGGCTTCACTCTTCGTGGATTTAGAGTGGCGTTAGCTTAGATCAGTTTTGCCCCAATGAAGGACTGCTGTTGAAGACTCATCCATTTCCTACCGACTGCCTCCTTTATTAATTTATAAGCTCCCTGAAGGTGGGAATTACGGCTAGGCACCTATTACATTGCTATGTATGTATTCAAGAAATTAAAAAGGACTGACATATATACACTATTATGTATAAAACAGACAACTAATGTACAACTGCTGTATAACAAATAAATTAAAAAAAAAAGAAATCATAAAGGACTGACATTCTGAATGACTCATTGGTATCAGACCAGGAGATAAATGGTGACTCAGGAAGGAGAGGGGTGCACAGCCAAGTGTGTCTTAGGTACTACAGCCTGTATAACATGGGTGGTTTTGCGTGTGCAACTTGGAACGGTGCTATTTGGTTGGTACGATTTTCTGAATTACTTAATGGATGTTTTCAGTGATCATTACTCACAAGGAAACTACTACAGGCCAGAAGGCTAAGGAACTGCGTACCATCTACTGCTTCTACAATGATAAATTCTTTGGATGGGGTCTTAAATTTTGGTTAGTCCTAACATGGAGACCACATGGCATTAGCGTGGACTCTTACCCAGATGTGTGGGGAGGAGCAGCGGTGGGTACTTTCTGACATGACTTGTGCTTTATTCCAGGGACCAAGATGAAGTTCATGTTGCTCAGATTATTTCGTTGGCCATTTACGTTGAGAAATATCATAGTTACATCTGCATTGCTAATTCCAGTATTTGTACATGATATTTGATCTTAACTATCTGTAAAACTGTTTGGAAGGATGGGAGGCACTCAGCCCTAATTCTCATTTCGTGGCTTCAATGGCAATTTAATCTACTTTTAATGGCAAACACGAGCACCCCCCCATACCTACCATCCCTCGAACTGAGAGTGATTAAAAAATGCTTTTCTTGGGCTTCCCTGGTGGTGCAGTGGTTGAGAGTCCGCCTGCCGATGCATGGGACATGGGTTCGTGCCCCAGTCCAGGAAGATCCCACATGCCACGGAGCGGCTGGGCCCGTGAGCCATGGCCGCTGAGCCTGCGCGTCCGGAGCCTGTGCTCCGCAACGGGAGAGGCCACAGCAGTGAGAGGCCCGCGTACCGGGAGAAAAAAAAAAAAATGCTTTTCTTAACCCATTTTCATTACTTTCTCAAAATTCTATTTTTGGCTCAGAGCGTCCATGGCCCTTTGAGCCTCAAAATAGATAGTTTGAGGAACACCTGTTTATCTCTTCTTGGGTTTTTAGAATAGGATCCAGAATGTTATTCTGAGTACAAAAATAAAATACTTTGTCCTTTCTCTAGAAACCTTAAAGCTAACCATTCATCTAGCCATAAAAATATCTTTTTTTATATGACTATTTTAAAAGATACATCCCAAGATTTTTAGTTTTGGTTTAACAATGCTCCAATGCCAAATATTACATTAGATCTTGTGTAGTCCAAAAAGAATAAGTCACTTAAGTTTTACTGTTAAAACAACTAAAAATAGCTCCAAATGTTAAAAAGAAAGCAATTTCTCTTTATTGCTTAGATATACCAGTAAAATATTAAAAGAAAAAATTGTTCGTATTGTTAATATAGCTCTGGTTCCTATTTCCACACCCTTGAAATTTTGCCCTTTTATTCCTTTTCTTTTACCATCTTAGTTTTCTACACTGAAAAGCAAAAAAATTTAACAGTGAAATAAACCAAGCAAAAGTATAAGGTAATATACATTTATCCAATTCAAATTATTTAAGCTGAGACCTTTAAGAAATATTTTAATACCTAAGTCATTGTTCTAATATTAGATAGCTGCAGCATTCCTAGTAATAGGAATTCTACAGTAATAGTAATATAGTATAGTAATATAGTAATATTACTGTAGTAATTCTACAGTAATAGTGACAGGGTTCTACAAAGTACCAGTGATGCTGGGGGTTTATTTTACTGAAAGCCAAAAAAATTAATTTTGCTTTTTAAGTTTTATCTATTACTATTTCCAATTTCCAAGTACCTTTTAAATACATGATAAATGTCTTTTGCATCTCTCCTATCTGAATACATACCCCACTACATCTATGTGATCAAACCTATACAGAATCCTGGCAATTGCTATTCTAATACTTTGGATCAAAAAGTAGAATCTATCATTAAAATGCTATTTAAAGAGTTTATCTTAGGCTAGAAAGACGTGCCAGAAGGTGGTTCAACTATTTCAGAAAGTCTGACTAGTTCCCTGGGATGTGGTACTTACATTTTTAATTTGTGGACTAAAAGGTAAGGTTCTAAAAATTCTATCTGCTCTGATCCTATGTGGGCAGCTAAGCCTCCCCTGGCGAACAATTACTGGGATTGAAGTGGCCCAGTGAGATGTGATGCAAAGGATGTGAACAGGTTTTTGAGGATTTTTTGGTCAATGTGAAAATCTTGTAAAGTCTCCTCAAAGCAACAACAAATCTTGGCCAGTCTCAATCAAAGGAAAGAAAAAAAAAAAATACCCATTTTGGACCCCTTAAGCAACTCCTTATTTAGAATGCTAATGTTACAGCCACAGACAGGGCCCAAATGCCATTTAAAATAAATTCTCCCCATTCAGGATCTTTTGTTTTGGAGAAAAAGAAGCTGAAAAACAGGAATGGGCAGGCACTCTGAGTCCAGGAGTGGCTTATTTTCAAGGCCCCATGCTGGTTGCTCACAAGGGAAGGATTAAAGATAAGATGAGAAAATTAGCTCCCTTCTTGGAGAGAAGGAAAAAAAAAAAAAAAGCTAAAATGTTATTTCATTTAAAAATATTTCTAAAAGTGTTATGTAAACGATATGTACAACCTATGAGACCCAAAGATTCCACTGTTTTCTTTCCTTTCTCTAACCTGTCTAAAGTTATCTACCGTCAATGGTATATTAACTTTTTGCAATTTTATAAGGCCCTATCACTGAACAGCTGGTGTGAAATGCCAAGGTTTAGGAGTTGGGCATAGTTCTGATGCCAATTAAGAAATAATCTGGATTACCAGGAGAGAAGGTACACACATGAAACATAAATCACAGCTGAATTACTCACTGAATGATTTTAAAAAGAAAAAAGTCCAAACCTGTGGTAGGGCTAATCAGGTCATTTTTACTGATTAGATATGTGACACTCGACTGCTCTAATTTTCTCCTATTTAAGAGACTCTCTTTCAACATCATGAAAATAATACCCAAGTAGAGAATAAGGGTAAGAACTTCACCATTCCAAAGATGAATTGTGATTGTGGAGAAAACCCAATGAATCCCAAACATGGGACAGATGCCAAGACATGGTACAAAGAGGGAGGAAGGAGAAGAAAGCCAGAACAGATCCAGCCAAGTTGGGGCCCATGCAGTGCCAGCAAAAAGCCTACACGGCTAAATCCAATCAAAAGACATCTAGATTTCACTTGTAACAACTCTCCTATCTCTCTCTCCTTCCTAGTATTACAGCCATTCTCTTAGACCTTTATTATTTCCTGCGGGGAGGACTGTCATAATCTCTGCTATCACATCAATCTTCCAAATGGTACACGTCCATCATGTCGCTCTCCTGTTTCAATATCGTTCATGGCATCCCCATGCCCACATCACAAAATCCTGGCATTCAGGGCTCCTGGCACCCCCCTTTTGAGGGCGATGGGCCCATCAGAAGACTAGATGAAATTCCTGACGTTGTCAGTTAATAGATGTGCTTCCTTGGGCCAATCATTTAATCTTCTGAGCCACAGCCTCCTCATTAGAAAAAAAAGAAGGAACCAATTGGATATTTAATCAATGTGACATGGCAGTGCAGACTGTAAAAGCTGAACAAAGGTGAAGTATTTTTATTACCATTTCAATACATATTCTGCTACTCATCTTCTGCAATTCCGATCCTCTATATATACTTAATAGATATCCAGCCACTTTGCCTCTCATTTCCCTAAACGGTTACACTCTCCTTCCACCTCTCCCAGTATGCTACCTGGAATGACAAAGTATTCACTATTGCTCACTCCCTCCTCTGAACCCCCCAAAGTAAGCAATAATAGCTCTTATTTACAAAGTGCCTATGAGTATTTTTCTAGGTGCTTTACATCGTTTTCCCAACAGCCCTGTGATTGCTCCCATTTTATAGATGGGAAGATTAAGACAGAACAAGTGAGACTTGCATTATCTCCAAGGGGCTTTTCCAGGCCTTAGAGCAAGGGAGGTCCAAAGCTGGTGGTGGCAGGCCAGTACGGTGGTTGGAAAGCTGTGATGATTCATGTTTGTTCACTGCGCTCCCTTTTACATGTATGAACACGAAAAATAGGCTTCATTCAATAAGGTAGCAGGAACATACATTTCAGTCTATGTTATAGCCAGTAAGGAGGAAGAGGCCGCCAGTTAAAGGGAAAGAAAACCACTGTCAGGATAAGGGCAAAAAAAAAGGGACGAAGGAGGCTCTTTCAGCTGGAAATCCCTTTGATAGTCAAAAACATTGTGTTTTGGTTCACTTTGAGAGTTTAGGTTCCATGTCAATTCACAGTATCCAAAGGTTATATTGGGAACCCTAATTTATTTCATCATTTTGATCTAACTTGGCATTGATACACAAAGAAGAGAAGAAAATCAGGGAACAATCCTTTGGGAGTTAAGTGGCCACTCAGCACACCTGTCACATAGCCCTAGGGCACTTCTCTGCTGGGATGACCAGAGCCACCACAAAGGCTTTGAAAGTGTGCTCTGGGTTTTACTCATTTGTCGAATACATCTTAGCTGAGAACTGTGGCTGCCACTGCCACCCATCCACCAAAACCCATTCTCTGTTTCTTCCTGGGCACACAGCTAGGCTACATCTCCTGGTCTCCTTTGCACTTGGCCGAGGGAGCAGAGGTTACGTACCCTTCTAAGCCTGGCCCATAAAGCCTGCCACTCGTGCTCCCCCCTGCTTTTTCTCCCTGTGGGCTAGAAAGCTGATGACAAGGATCACAGAAGCCTCAGAAGCTACACGGTGAGACGGTACAACCACCATCTGCAGTGCCAAAGCCTGCCTAAACCAAGCACCCTGGGAGATCCACTCAAGACCATTCAGTAGGAAACATCAATTTCTGTTGTGTTTGAGCCATGAGATTTGGGGCCTACTTGTTACCACCATTTTGCCGACCCTGACAAACTCATGTGCTAGCTTGTGCTTCACTGGGGCCCCAGATGCAGACACACAATGCCTGCATTGAGTTTACTGTCTAGTGAGCCACACTGTGGCCGTCACTGAATTGTCCTGATGTCCTGAAGGCAGGAGTAATATTAACTAACACAAAGTTCAGAGCATGATCTAGAGCAAGGGCAGGCAAACCTTTTCTCTAAAGGGACAGACAAAAAATATTTTAGAATTTGCAGGCCATATACGGTTTCTGAGACAAATTCTTCATCTCTCTCTCTCTTTTTTTTTTTTATATATATAACCCTTTAAAAATTCAAACAACATTCTTAGCTTGGAAGCTCTACAAAAACAGGCCACGAACCAGATTTGGCCTGTGAGATGTGATCTGTCAATCCCTGGTCTAGATTTTCAAAATCCAGTGGAAGGGTCATATTTCATGACATGTAAAAATTACATGAAATTCAAACTTGGGAACTATAAGTAAAGTTTTATTGACATTTATTCAGTTACATATTATCTGTGGCTGTTTTTGCACTACCAGGGCAGAGCTGAATAGTTATGACAGGATACGGCCTGCAGAGCCTGAAATATTTATTATCTGACCCTTTATCAAAAAAGTTTATGAAACCCTGGTCTGGAGGTTCCAAAAGAGAGATCATCCTGTTTGAGTAACTAGATCCTCTATAGCCCAAGGAGGACACTGGATGTCCGGCTGCTTGGGTGCCCTGCTAAGAACTTGACATCTCTAGCCACCATGGAAGGTGGCTCAACAGAGTTGGGAGTTTTAGGGAGTTCTTACCCTAAAACAGGGTAAGAACAGCTATCGTTACTGGATACCTAGAGTGTTCTGATGAAACGGGTTAGATAAGCTGCTGTCAAATTTTTCTTTCATCAACTGAATGACCACGGCAACACTAGGGAGTTGTAAATGACCTCACTAGGGAGCTTCAGTTGATCCAAATTCACTATGACAACGGGGACCTTCCTAGAAGCCTGGTACGTTAGAAAACAAATGCTTAGACAGCAGATACAAGATCAATCAGTGACATATGCTGTTTTTATTACTGGATTATTGCTATTAATAAGGCCCTTCAAATCCATGACACGATTTACATCTTTTTTTTTTTCCCCTCCAGCCTTATCGTGAAATCATTGGCACTTAAAGCGATCTTAAAGCAATCATAAGTAGTCAGATTTATGGATATGGAAACTAAGGCTCAGCATGTATAAACAATTTGCCCAAGGTCAATGAACTGAACATCAGAGCTTAGATCCGAGTCTAGCTCTATCTGAATCCAAATCTGATGCTCTTTCTATTACAACATAAGGCCTATCACATATTGGTACTTCAAAAATTTAAAGACACTACCATAATTTACTCACTAGCTATGCCAGGTTCAAGGAGTTTTTTGTTTTGTTTTGTTTGACAGCCAAGGTTCAACTACATTAAAATACAACTAATACATATTTTATGCCAGACATGATGCTAAGTGTTTTTCACATTTGGTCTCTACCTCTTCAGTTTCCTCATCTGTAAATGGGTTTGGCAATAGCAGTTTCAGAGCACTAAAGTTGAGTTAAATGAGTCCTGGGCACACAGGAGATTCTTAATAAGTAGGGCCTACAATTAAAAATGCTAAACTTTATGCTGTCCTAAGTGTTCACACATTTAGGTTTCTGTATAAAATGAGGAGTGACGCTCAAGACTTTGAAGATCTATTCGAGCCCCAAAGATGTTAAAGCAAAAATAAAAAGAAAGTATTAAAACAATCAAGATACTGGGTATCTTGGGAAGTCCTCCCACAAAAAGGGAATAATGCTTGGGACATCAGCACAATACTTATTTTAAATACAAATCTGGGGTCTGTGCTTTGATATCAACAACTAAATTATTACATCGTCTATTTTAAAGAGAAAATTCAACAAAAAATATCAAGAGTAGTTTTCTTCAGTAAAATCGGGGAATTTGAATTTAGTTTGAAAGCAACTTAAAAAGAAGCATTAAACAAAAAAAAGCTAGGATATTATTAATGACAACCTAATTTACAGTAACACCCATGGACTTCATTTCCCTAATATGCTCTTTCTTTTCTCTTCCCTAAAATCTGAACTGTAGCTAGCACCCTCTTTTTGTTCCCATCACCTTTGTTATAAAACAACACTTCCTTATAACACCCAGCAGGACTGCTTCCCACAGCTAGGATTACATGGAAGGTGGGACATTCTCAGACTTTTTTGGGGTACATATTGCTGTAACATGCCCTAATTTTGCATTATATCAACCAGATCCTGTATCCCCTTACTGAATAGCCTACTCATCCAGGAGCCCAAGCTACCGTGACTAAGCTACTTCTCAAGTATCTGGTTCCCATAGAGACTGGACAGCGATCACATTGTCGGGTATTCAATGCTTTATATGCCTGAAGAGTAAGGCACAGACACATGCTCCCTTGACAAAGCCCAGTAACATCCCCGAACCTGTGCTCCAAGAAAGGCGACCCGCCCCTGAACTGCTTTAAGATTTCTCTCCTGTGCCCCGAGCAAACAAGAGGGATGAGAGTTCTTGTTCTTATTTTTTTTTTAATTTTATTTATTTTTTTATACAGCAGGTTCTTATTAGTTACCCATTTTATACGTATTAGTGTATATATGTCAATCCTAATCTCCCAATTCATCACACCACCACCCGCCTCCCCACCACTTTCCCCCCTTGGTGTCCATACGTTTGCTCTGTACATCTGTGTCTCAATTTCTGCCCTGCAAACCGGTTCATCTGTACCATTTTTCTAGGGGGATGCAAGTTCTGATCAGCTTGGTTATTATTGTTGTTTGGAAGAATCCTTGTTGAGCCACGGTTTTATAAGACGTGATTATCAGATCTGAGAGCAGTTCTGCCAGACTCTAAAGTTCTCTAATAAAGAGAACATGGAGCAAGCTTTCTTGCATGCCTCAGGCTACAGTTCAACATCCTCAGCAATAGCATCTTCAAAAGTCAGGAAGGGGCGTGTCCCAGCAATGAGACCACAGGCTGACCAAGAGTGCCCAGCTCAAAGAAGGTGTTTAGGAAGAAAGCAAGCTAATAGTGTCTGAGGACCTTCTGATCCTGAGCTGTGCACTGTTGACTAAATCTGACATCTCCTGCCCCGACCACTCCCCCATGCCCCAGGCTCACCTTCCAAGTATCTCCTTGCCTAGTCCAAGTGGATGTCTGATGGGCATTTCAAACCAGTATAACACTGAACTCTCCATTTTCCCTCCAAATTAGTCCTTCCCCATCTCAACAAATTTATGACTATTCTCCCAGTTGCTCAGGACAAAACCCTGAGCCTATTACTTATTGCCCACCAGCACAGTCCAATTAAATCCTAATTCTCTATCTGCAATTGTAATAGGGAAGAACCTTTTGTATTCCACTACAAGCTCATCACTAAAGGGATGTCACCTATAAGCTTAAATTATACATAATGGCCCATCTCTGGGAACCCTGCCTCCCAGGTAATGAGTATTAAGCTAAAATACCTTGGTTTAGCTCACAGGGAACATCCTGTGCGGGCCCACCTGTGAATGACTGCAGGGAGGAAGGAATGAACACACCCCTTCCAGAGGCTGCTGGGAACCAGTAAATGTTTGACTTTACTCCCTCTCCTTTCAGTATAAAAGAAGACTGAATTCTAACCCAGGCAAGATGTTTCTTTGGGACACGAGTCCACCATCTTCTCGGTTTGCTGGCTTTCTGAATAAAGTCGTTATTCCTTGCCCCAACAACTTGTCTCTCGATTATTGGCCTGTCGTGCAGTCAGGAGTACCAGCTTAGACTCAGTGACACAATAGAATCCATCATCCAATCAGCTTCTCCATCTGTGCTGCTAATGCATCAGATCACCCCCTGAAACCTCCCCTCTGTTCCCCCCCCCCTCCCCGTACCATTAATTCTCCACACAACCAAGGTAGTCTAAAAATCTAAATCAGACCTTGTCACGTCCCCGTTCGAAGTCTTCCAAGGATTTCCTACGGCGCGTGCAATGAGATTAACCCTGCTGACCATGGTTGGGAGGCACTTTGTACCTGCCCTCATCCCAGCCCACACCTCTCTTGACTCTGCATCTCCAACACTAAGCTAGGCAACACCGGCCTCTTTGTCTCTCAAACAACAAACCCTTTCCTGCCTCTGTGCTTGCTGTTTCCTCTGCTTAGAACACTCTTCCTCCTGATAGGTACATTCTCAACTGGACCCTTCAGGTCACTTTGACCTCAGGCTCAAAGGGTCATGCTCAGGAAGATTTTCCCCAGCCACGCTTTCTGAAGTTGCTCTCTTCCCAACCCCCATCAACTTATAAACAAAGGGTAAGCTTACATTTAAACGTCTCAAATCATCCATAGTTGAAAGAATATATACATTTGGCTTTGGGAAATTACAGAAGGTAAAACTTTTTATCACATGCCCTAGTATGAGAAAACTAAACATACAAACAAAATACTACCGGTTGAAGTCTCAAAATACTAATGGTTGACACTTGTAAAAATAAAATTCATGATATTTGTAATGTTTGGTTTAGATCTTGTCAAGAATCCGAATGAAAAATTCTAAGCTGCCAGTGGCTTCTAGGTTAGGTGTGAATTCCATGTGTAAACCAATAATTTACGGCCAGAGATTTACACGAGGTCGTGCGGTCATGGGATGTTCACCACCTCTCTCTAAACTGACCCCTTTCAATGGCTAACAGCACACTGATCAAGACAACTCTCTTTACATCAATTTGGCCTCTAGTGACAAAGCTTTTAAAGACTTGAGACTTTCTGGGTGGTTTTCAAATGTTGGTTTCCTAAGTGCATGCCCTTTTCAACACTCTTCCATGAGTTCCAGGAGCCAGCTCTCTTCCTTAGGAGTTAGTTGTAGGGAGATTAAAATTGTTCTGTTAAGATGATCTTCAAGACTCTTCATATTCATTGCACTTTGATATTTCAGGCTTTTAAAGTAGTAGTTTTTGTAGAAATAGGGATAGTAATAGTATTGATAGAAGAAATAATATAAAAAAATCACAACTAATATTTATTGAATCCTTATTATGTGCTAGTCACAAATAGAGACTTATTTTGAATGACTGATTCTATGACCTTATTTTTTTATAATCTGTGTTTTTGTTAATTGTCTTCTCATAGAAAATTTGTTTAATAAGATGGGACATATTGTGTTTTACATATATCTTATTTCTGACAGACATTCAAATGGTGGAATATTCTTGCTTTTATAAATGTGCATTTTTCCAACCCTTTTTTGGATTAGGTGTAGCTTTAGGGTTAAAAGAAGGAAGATTGCATTGTGAAGCTCACTGATCATTTCTCTACTTTCACCTTCAGACACCTACATATCAGGCACTCAATATGTATTTATTGAAATAACTATTTATTGAAAGAATGAATACCTGCATAAAATCTGTAAAGACAGCATGACCATTTTACATGTATCAATTTTAACATTTAACTGTGATACAAATCTGGAGTCACCAAGACACAAGAATTCACTTACTAAGGCTTCAAAAAGATTTAATCTTTAAATCTTTCTTTAAAGATTAAAAAGATGAAAAATATCATATTCACAGGATATTTCAGAAATTACTTAAACGCACTTTAAATAACATGATTTTTGCATGGGAAAGGTTTATGGAACCACCAGGCAATCAGAAAGGATTTCCAAGGTTTTGAGAAACCCAAATGCAGAGCATTGAAATTGAAGTTGTACTCATGGAAGGTGATCTATAACATTATTCTGTACCTATACCACCAAGATAAATATTGTAATGACTCAGAATTGGACGTATTAGTCCTTTGTCATTCAGAGGCCCAATTTTACAAACCATTCACGTAAATTTAGCTCCATAGCAAAGGGACTAACAAAGACATTCATAACACATGCTTTGAAAATAAAATACTAACACTGGTAATCACAGAAGACAATATCAAGCACAATATTTGCTCCATTGAATATGTTGGGAATAAAGAGAATAAAAGGATGTGACAAAAAAATACAACGCAAAATACCTTTCTATATCATCTATATATTTTACTATTTCATCCTAGAATAGCATCCAATCACCTGTATTCATTGGGGTCTGAAATAAGAATGAATGTAATTGCATAAAGTTTATCTCATTTTTAAGAGCCTAAAAAGAACTCCTGTTCATATTTATATGTCTTGTCTTACATATATATTTGACTATTTCAATAAATCAAGTTATCTTCCTTTTTATATTTTAAATGTATTATTTAAAGTTTAGCCACATTCCCATTTGGATAAAAAAACTCAATTCTAGGAATACTTACTCTAAAGAAATTAAAAACTGATGCCTCGTGGTACTCACCCTCCCGTATCTGTTGGCATAGGACCCAGTGAGCAAGGAGTGGAAAACGATGATTGTCTCGTCCAAGTCCCAGATGAACACCCTCTACAAAGGAAGAACCAATCACTGTGTCTTTCTCTCGGTTGAGAAACCTGCTATTCAGCTAACTTCAACATGAAAAGATAGTCTTTAGATGGGAGACAAATGAAAAATGTGAATTTACTATTTTTTTTAAACACAGCTGTTCCAAAGGGTATCTCCTAGCTTTCCTCAGATATAACCTCAAATGAGGTGCAAGAGGATAAATACACTAGCAATACTGACATAAATACAGGAAAAAAGACTATCGGTCCTTCCTACTTCTGTAGTTTTCTTAGTCATAGTTCTAAAGAAATGAAACATAAGCTAAAATGAGTTTGTTTATAACTTCGAAGACAGAGAGCGGCAATCAATGAAAAATCACTCAATTGATCTTTTCCTTATCTCTGCTCTCTGTTCATTAAGAAGTGTTAAAATAACTAATCTTGTGTTTTATTCTTATCATGCCAAGTATTTTAAAATTGCACATAAGAACTGAAACTACATCATCTATTCACCTTAGGTTATCTGCTACGATGTTATCAAATGGATGATATATTGTTCCTGCCCAATTTTCTTCACATTTCAGAGTTAACAACTTAAGCAGACGCAACACACATGCTCCTGACACACTCTTGGGGTATTTGGAATCGAATTATTGAAGGAACTCATTTCAAAAAGGTCTTTGAGATACCACTAAAGGCCTCCCAAGCCTGCTTTTCTTCTTCTTACCAATCCCACTTACACCAGTACATATTCATACACACGAGTTCTGCTGGAAATTTTCCATCTTTTCAGCCAAAAGAATCATGTTTTCTACCATCAGTTTCACTTGGGCAATAAAAAGAAACTTAATTCCAGTGGATTCAAGGCTATGAAATCTATCACCCTTTAAAGTTTTATTTAATCCCTCCTGCTTTGAACTCCACCAAAATATGTCTCGTAAGGTGATAACCACTTCTGTTTAGAATATCCTGGGTTTTCCTTTCTCAATATACATAGCGTGTCTTTAATTTCCGAGTGGATTTTATTAAGCATTTTTCGTACAACACTGAATTTAAATGGCAATGACAGCAGTACAAGAGAATTTTGTCAAAGCAGGATTATATAATTTATGATGTTTCACTAAAGAGGAAAAAAATGCTTTACTACATAGTTAAAGTGGAAGAGAAAACAGAAATAAATAACTGCTCTATCTTCAATATGGAAAAAAAAACTGGCTTACTTATAGTTAATATGGAACAGAATGCAGTAACAAAGGCATTTGGACACCTTGCTCACAGCAGGTATACAGAATCACCAGTTAGCTACTAAAACACCTTGCTATTTACTCGGGCCTTGCCAATGACATACCTCAAGATCAGAATCTGGCGGAGGAGAAGGATTATTGTTTCTTCGGCCCCGTCCACGTGACTTCCCATCTGAACCTCGACGCAATCGATCAGAATCTGAATCTTTAATGGGTGTTGACGGGCTGTGGATTGTACTGTACTCTGTGGAAATACAGCAAGGACTTTCATCTCTTGTTCTATCACCACGGTGCCAAGATTATCCTTGTTTTAATCCATAGGGAAGTTGGAAAAGTAAAGCACATTTCATTCTGCTCAAATTCTACATTATCTTTTACAGACATCAGTAAATAATTTAAGAGATAGTTGATGCTAGACTTGTTTGGAAAGAACGTGTGACTAGAAATAATTAAAAATTAATGGAAGGTGGGAGACAACAGGTTGTACCAAGTGGGGGAGATTTTCTTTGTGGTTCTCTGTGGTGAGACAACGTACCCCCATCTCCAGGTCCACTTGCTTCTCTCTCATCCCACAAATAGCTCCTGGCCATACTGAGAGGTCCACACAATTGCCTTACCAGCCATGCTCCTGCCTACAGAAAGGTTTCTGGTTCATGGAACAAAATGAAAAGAAAAACCCCTGGGCCAGGGAAAATGGAATCAGATGGATTTTTCTTTGAAAATTTAAAATTCTCCATTTTCTCCCTCATTTTATGTGAGAACAAGGGAGCGGCAAGATGAGGAGAGCTCATGTACGAGCAATGCTATACTCTGTAAGGCATTCATCACAGGCTCTTCCTGTGTCTTCATCTCTTTGAACCGAATATCCCAAACCAGGCAGCACATTAAAAGTACTCATCTGGGAAACTCAGAAAAACCACAGAAATAATCATAGAGAAACCACAAAATTAAAAACAACCCCCAACCAGCTCAGAGGAAGAGCTGGGCAGTGGTTGTGGAGTCGGGAAGAGACTCTTATCCTGTTTCCGGAATAAACAAAAAACCCTCTACTCTTAGCCCTAGGTATGTTCTTTTCATAGTCCTACCAGTTCACCCATCAGACAGTCTCTACCTGCCCAAACTCCAGATGTGCCGGTGTGCTGGCTCTCCCCCAACCTCTTTGCCAGATCACTTTACTAGATATGGGTTGGAATCCTTCAGTCTAATAAGAGGAATGATTATTCTCACGAAGACGCTGATGTGACATTTCACCAAACAGAGAACTGTGGAGAACAGCTAAAGACGTGGTAGCCTTTATTAATGTACTATCAGCCTTGACTCTACCAACAAGGCCTTCCATGGGTCAAACTGTGTGATCTCAGTATTACCTCCAAGTTGAAGTGCTTCTCCAAAGCCTTATGAGTCAGGGTAGATAGGAATGGACTCTGACAGAGTAAATACTGTTTCTAAATCACATGAAACAGCCCTATGTCTCTTGTTTAACCTGAAAACCTAACTGATTCCTATCACTTTTAGATGTAGCTTTTGCATGTCCTCTGGCATAGCAAACAAGATGGCAAACTTCCTCATATAAACTGGATATGTGATCCTTGAACCTAGAAACCACCATGATGACTTACAAGGCTCTTGGTTAATTACGGCCAGAAAATTCAAAACAACTCCACTCAATGCTCAATTTGTGTTAATCGGGATGATTAACGTAAACTCTGAGCTGACTCATCTCATAGAGCTGCTAGAATACAGTGCCCCCTGGTGAACGATAAGCATTCTCTAAATCTATATTAGATCCTTGCAGAGGTAGATGTTTGTGGCAACTTCTCAAGGTGTTCCAAACCAAGCATCTCTCTTCCATGTTTTATAGAGAATCAGGAAGTCCAAATGAATTTATTTTTTATGGAGTTCATTAGATTCAAAGTTGTGTTTTAAAGAAAAAGTCTTGACTTCTTTTTTCTTTAAATATTCTGTGATCTACATCTCCATACAGAATCTTTATAGCCACCACCCTATACAGAACACACACCAATCTCTTTTAACAGTTTCAAAACGGAGCTGGACTTCAAGTACTTGTCTGGAAAGTCTATCTTGAATGGTGCTGAGCTCTCCAGCTCTGGAAGTTCATATCTGAGAAGAAGCTAAAGACACCAAGCAATGTGTCTTATCGCATTAACTTATCACCTCAACTTCCAGATAGTTTAGAGATAATTTTGTCCTCAAAGTCGTTTATCTTACCTAAGTTTTCTAAGCCTAGATTTCCTCCAGTTGATTGCCTATTCCTTTATTTCTTGGTGTTTACTTCTTTATCCCTTTTTTTAAAAACTCAATTAAATCTTTAAAAATACATTCCTTCTCAATTTGTTTGGAAATAGAAAAGCTATAATGAAATCGATTACTTACTTTTGTAAACCTCCCCCCAAAGAAAACAAATTCAATGATCAAAGTCTATGAGAAGACTTTTAAATCATGCTATGTAGTTTTTCCAGGTGAAGAAAAGAAGCCCTAAAAGATGGACAATCTGACAACTTATTAGAAGGAATATGAAATTTGAATAATGCAAGCTAGTTTTTTTCAAAAACTCCTCCTCTTTGTTTTACGAGGTAGAATTAAATGCTTCTACTCTCCTAACCAGCTTTCCTGTCTCTTAGTTCTCCTTCCTCCTACAAGTACAAAACAACAAATAATTTAATCTTCTAATCCACTAACATCTCATGTTTCATTAAAATCCTCTCTAAATTGTTCAACTTTACCCCCACTGAGATAATGGATGTGAAAACACTCAGAAGAGCATTCATTTCATTTAACAAACACTGACTGAACATTCACACTATTCCAGGCACCGTACTAGGAGCCTGAAGTATAATGATGTATACCAAACAGATATGGTTCCTGCCTTCTTGGAGTTTAACATTCAGAGGAAGGCACTGATTCATGAATAAAAATGAGAGATCACAAAACAACTTGGAAAAGGTTATGAAACGGGAAAAGCAGAATGCTAGGTGACCACAGAGGAAGTGCATGTAGCTCAGATTTGCAGGGTCACAGAAGGTTCCTCACGATGGAAGACAAACATGCCAATAAAAAGGGTATACAAATGTGCTCCAAGTAGTCACATTAGCACGTGCGAAGGTGCAGAAAGAGAGAGCATGTTGCAGAACTGAAAAACCATCAATGTGACCTGACTCTATAGAGATAGAGTACACAGATAAGGCTGGAGTGGCAGGCAAAGAATTCAACAAGGGGCTGATGTCATCAAATTTACATTTTTAGATGGAGGACTCTAGCTCCTGTGTAGCAAGGGTCCTGGAGACAAATGAAGACTGAGAAAGGGAGACCAGTCGGGAGGATAACTCAGTCATCCAGGTGATGCATATGCTGGTGGCCCAGATGCAGGCAGTGGGGATAAGGAAGAGTTACAGGTTCAAAGAGTCATTTGGGGGCTTCCCTGGTGGCGCAGTGGTTGAGGGTCCGCCTGCCGATGCAGGGGACGCGGGTTCGTGCCCCGGTCCGGGAAGATCCCACGTGCCGCGGAGCGGCTGGGCCCGTGAGCCATGGCCGCTGAGCCTGCGCGTCCGGAGCCTGCGCTCCGCAACGGGAGAGGCCACAACAGTGAGAGGCCTGCGTACCGCAAAAAAAAAAAAAAAAAAAAAAAAAAAAAAAAAAGAGTCATTTGGCAGCGAAATCCATAACTAATGGAATAAAGAAGAAGGGGGAAGGTTGATGCCCACGCTAGTGGTTTGGCAACTAGGCAGACTGTAGTATGAGCATGGGGCTTAGGAAGGAGGGATGGAGGGAAAAACGTAGGTGAGAATTTGGTCCAGCTTTGGACATACTGAAATTGAAGGTCAGCACATTTTTTTGGCAAAGAATCAGATAGTAAATATTTTAGGCTTTGTGGGCTATGTGGTCTCTGTTGCAGTGACTGAACTCCGCCATTATGGTGCCAAAGCAACCCCAGACGGGATGTTGGCGAAGGGTTATGGGAGTATTTCAATAAAACTTTATTTATTTACAAAGCAGATTTGGCTTGTGGGAGGATATAACTGCATTCATTAATGTAACTGTGTGACTATGAGATTCAAGTAAGTGACCCTGTTGTGACTGAGATTCAAGCAAGTGACTGTCACCTGACTTTTCTGGGTGGTATCACTTCTTCAAACCTGTTAAATGGTAAACGGTAAAACTGTGTAGTAAAGATAGTAAGTGAAACATGTTGCTGAACTAACTGGAGAACAAGGTCCAAAATACGGAGCTAATTTTGGGGGAGCTGATAACAAGCAGGTAAGGAGTTTAATATCTAATTTTTAAAAGGCCCTATCCCAGGTGCTAAGAGAGCTGAGCCATCATGCTGTCAAAACATCCCTATCTTGAAAATACAAACAAAGCAAGAGGAGGATAGGATTTTGTTTTTCTCATGAATACAGTAACCTGACATGCAAAACAGGTTACAGATTCTCCTCGGGTTGATACGGGCACACCGACACCTCCATCCTGGGAGGGATTCTGTGTTCTCGTCTCCAACAGAACAGACCTCCGTGCAGGCACCAAGCCTAACGAAACCACTGTACGATGGGCACTGTTCCAGGTGTGCGACCTTGGGGACACTTGTTGACTGGGCTCTTTGCATTTAGTGAATCTGGAGGACACAGTCACAAATGACAGTGACACTGCATGAGGAGCTAAGTTTGTTTATGAGAAAAGCAAAACTCAAAGGCCCTGCTTGCCATGGTCAAGCCATACTGTTCACTAAACAGTCAGTCCTCTGTATCCTCAAGGGTAGCACATCCACAGATCAAAAATATTTTTTAAAATTCCAGAAAGTTCCAAAAAGCAAGACTTGAATATGCCACGTGCTGCCAACTATTTACATAGCGTTTCCATTATATCAGGTATTATATGTAATCTAGAGAGGATTTAAAGTATAGAGAAGGATGAGCATGGGATATATGCAAACAACTACACCATTTTATATAAGGGACTTGAGCATCCGTGGATTCTGGTATGGGGCGGAGGGCGCGTGTCCTAGAACCAATCCCCCAGGATACTGAGGGATGACTGTACAGGAGAATTAGGAAATGAGGTGAAAGGGCAATTGGAAAAGGAGCACATATGCCTGGCACACCAAACACTTAGATTTTCCTTGACTTGCAGTCACCTCTGATACCTGAATCTGACAGCTATTCCCTCCCAGGTTCTCCCCCAGTCACCCAACAACACTCTGTAAAACGGATTCTCCTCTCCTGTAAGTCAGCCTGGAATCAACCTCTCTAGTCAGAGATCCTCAGAGTTGAAAACTGATACTCCTGGAAGTTTTCTGACAATGGTTTCTGACCAGTTTGAATTTGTAGCACACTTGGTAAGCACTGATACTTCTTTTGAGATAATGATTGCTATGTATTCATGTATTCATTGCTTCCTATTCATGAAGAGGAAAACCAGTCAATGTTCATTTTGACATGGTGTATTGAGATAGAGAGCTAGCGATCTTTTGTCAATGTGAGCATTATATATAATGTATATTTGTGAACACTGCATACAATGTACAGTAGACATTTATACATTTGGTGAAAAGACCTGATTAAATTTGATTAGGCTCTTGACTTTTTTTTTTTTGCCATACGTGGGCCTCTCACTGTTGTGGCCTCTCCCGTTGCGAAGCACAGGCTCCGGACGCGCAGGCTCAGCGGTCATGGCCCATGGGCGCAGCCGCTCCGCGGCACGTGGGATCTTCCCAGACCGGGGCACGAACCCGTGTCCCCTGCATCGGCAGGCGGACTCTCAACCACTGCGCCACCAGGGAAGCCCCTTGACATTTATTTTTAAAGCTTGATAGTCTTTGACAGTAAAACAGAATAAATTAATGTTGTCACTTAAAAAAATACAGCTGACAAGGCTCGTGTTACTTTGGGAACAATTAAAGATATAAAACTGGATAACTAGTACAATTAGGTAAACTAATTGCTCTTGATCTAATGTTCTAAACTAATGCTCTTGATCTTTCTTGATGTTCGCTTATTAATAGATTGAAGTCATCCTGAATGAAAATGAAAATAAAGCAGTTTCAGACAATAAAAAACTCCCCGAAATTCCCATTACTCTCCAAACTCTAAAGAAATTCCAGTGGTGGCCTAAACTTCACGCTTGCACTGTCCGGTGACAGAGTCACTACCATAGAAGACAAATGCTCACAGCAGAGCACGGATGTATATACACACACTCATTCAGCTAACTTGCTTTTTTCTGCCCCCCAATAAAAGGGGAACAATGTTGGAAAGGTCTTCAAAAAGACCTTTGAAACAAGTCAATTTTAAAGCAGCTAAAAATTGGTCATCTTATCCCTGCCCTGGATCTAATCTTCTATTCATACTATTCTTCTCTGCTGGAGTTTGAGGAATGAATGGGGAGGATTTTCTTATGTCTTTTCTTTTTAAATTAGTCATTGATGCCACATCTATACTGATAATGGACTGTAAACTCCATTGCCGAGTTTCAGTTCTTCCTACCTTCCCCTTTCCACTGTTGTGATTTGGGGAATTCTGACTCAGGAGACACCGCTAGCAAATGTTTTTGGTGATAAAGGTTTCTAAACAGCCCATGCATCTTCCACTCACTTTCTTAGAATGCTGCTATACCTTCACCTCTCTCCATCTGTGATGCCAGCAGCTTCTCTTTCGGATTTGATCTTTCTTAAACTTCTGAGAGAAAGGTAAACACATAATGCTATCTTCTCAGGAAGTCCTTGGCTCCAGCCAGTGCCCCTGGCCTACTGCCCACGGATGTGCTTGATCAGATTTGACTGGTAACTGCGTACCAGGCCAGCTCCATGGACTTGTGGCCTGAGCGGTCACAAGGCTGTGCTCAGATGGGCCCTGCACGTGGTTGAAGGCTCTGCTGTGTGGTTTTGAAAGTCTCGATCTATGAACAAAGGGCCTGCATTTTGTGCCCTAGGGCCCACAAACCACGTAGCTATCCTGCCTGTGGCTGCCACGAACAAATCCCTGAACCAGTGGAGCAAATGCCACTTTAGGATTATGTGCTGAGACCAAGCACCTACTTTGCGCCAGTCGGCGTGCTAAGCACTGGGGACCCAACTGAGCCGGATGGCGGTTCCTGCCTTCACAGAACCTCAGTGCTGCCTATAGTCATGACATACTGAGGCGTCGCAAGCGACAGCATGGGACAGCTTGACCCTCAGGACCAAGTCTCCTTCTAGCCTCAAGCAAGACACCTGCCTACCTGCCCCCTCATTCACTGAAAAAATAGAAGCACCCACTCTCCACAATTTCCGCGCCTGGGTAAACCCCCTGCCAGCACTTTTCAGGAACAGTCTCCTCCCCTCTCGTTAGGATGGATGAATTTCTGCACTCCCATGGCCAGCCCCTCATTTGGGCATGAGACCCCAGTACCCTGTCACCTACTTCAGCCAGTATTCTTCCAGATCACTCACATATGTATACAGGCTGGATATATTTCCTGCCTAAAGATACTCCCAAATTCTCCCTCTAGTTTCTGCCCCATTTCTCTATTACCCTATAGTGTACAGCGAAAGCAACTGAAAGAATTGTATTAGCTGCATCAATTTCTCCCTGCTGGACCACTCTTCTGAAACAGTTCACCTGCCCTAACTCTCTTCTCTTTACACACCAGGTCCTCCTTCCAGGCACTTCTGTCGACGAGATGCATTTTTAAATTTACTATTGTCTGTGTGCTCCGGTAGAAAGTAAACCCCCAGAGGGCAGAGACTTCATGTTGCTCACTGCTGAGTCCCCCGTGTCAAGAACAGAGCCTGGAACATTCTGGAGGCTCAAAAAACATTTGTTGTTGAATGAACTAACAACCTGGCACATGGACATCCCTGGTTCACAAAATGTACATGATCACCGATAGTCCGTAGAGCAAAATTTAGTTTTAAACACTCTCTTAAGGAATGTGTCACAAGTGAGTACTTATCAAGGTGGCGTCACACTCAGGGAGGATCTGACAGAAGGAGAACTCAGACACACGCGGTTCCTTATTCCATCCTCTGGGTTCAGCTGACTTCATCCATTACAGAGCTAGGGGTAGACCTTACCCTTCACAGTAAGAGAAAAGCGAGGTCATATTTGGGTTGAAAAGTGGAGGGTAGATTGAACAGGGCTTCTTCTAGGCTTTGAGATGACTTCTCTCATTCTACCTGCCTTCTCTGCCTCATACACTTAACCGGACCTGCCTTGACTTTTCTCAGAGAGCGCGTCACTTCTCTATGCCACAAGCCTTGCTTTGCAGTGATGAGAACAGCGTCAGGTGGTCCAGACCCTGATGGGCTCCTGGATGCGGAGCTTTGGCTGCCACCTTCTCCCAGGTGTTTGGGGCTGGGGGAGGGGAGCTGCCCAGGACCCAGGCTTGGCCACATCAATTATGGAACCTGCACCGACTCTGAAAATATGACCTTCTTCTCTTTCAATGTTTGGGAAATAATCCACCTGTGGAGGGGGTGGATCCTGCAGGCTTTGGTCCATCTCCACTTTTCTCTAACTTACAGGACAGAACGTGGAAAACTAAGCAGTTCAAATGTCATCACAGTGGACAGTGTAACCTACAGATCCAGACAGTATGATCTGAATGGGCGTGGTAAGTTGTCATTTAAATAATTACCTGCACGCTGTCTGGACTTCAGCTTCTTCAACAGTAAAATGAGGATGACACCATTATGAAGAGTAGGTAAGATAATTTTATGCTGCAGTATTTTGTACAACGTGTTAGTGCCGTCGTGTGAAGTGAATTGTTCAAAGTCACCTCCCTGGATCCAGGTGTCTTATTGGTAAAGACAGTCATAAAGTGATCTTCCAGCTTAGAAATGCTGTTCATCCTTCAGTGAAATGTAAGTATAGTTTAAGTTTGTTCTGATGGAAATGATACCATCATTGAGCTCATTGCAAAGGGTCTGTATCCCCAGCCTTGGATGAATATCCCTTCCCTATGCTCTGTCCCTCACTCATTCCCATCTTCTGATGCTGAGGATAAATTTTACCCCCTTTATTAGTTTTTTCCCCAAACACTTTACATAAGAAATCTCTGGTTCCTGCATTCTTCTGGAGCACTTTGCTGCTTCTCCTAGCACTACATTGTTTCAACTCAACCTTTCTTAGGTTTGACTGTTCACACAGAATGCTCCTTAAGGACAGAGAATAACCCTGTTGCTCTCTGTATCCCCACTGCACCTAAGAGTACTTTGTAATTAAGAGATGCACAATGATTAGCTAAGGGCATGTTGGAGAACATCGTCAAATCCTCATTTACAGGTGGCAGTAGAAGAAACCACGCCTTTTGCCCTTTCTTCAATTATGGAACAGTGTAACAAAATTTAACAGCCAGATTAAGGAATAAATCTCAAGAGAAACATACTTCCTCTATAACCTTACTCAACGTCACAGCTGAGTCAAGGGAGGTAATTAGATGAACAAATGTACTGAAACGGACACATTAGGGAAAACACTAAATGAGAAGCTGGAAAGAAAAGGGATCCCTCAGATAGAAAATTCTTAGAACGCTCAGAACATTTAAAATGTCATCGGGGATGGAAAAGAAAAGAAACTACAGAAGTTGAAAATGATGTCAGAGGTAGAGAAAATGAACTCTGACCTTTGGGAAACATATTACAATTGGCAACATACTTCTTTATATAAATTAGCTGAACTGAAATGAATACAAGCCTATGAATTAGATGGGGAGGTATGAGACTCTGGGCAGAGAGAAGCAGAGATGGAGACACGTGTGCTCTTGGGAGGCTATTATTATGAGAATCCTGAAGAGGTTTTTGTGCATACATTAACCAAAATGGCAGCATTTAAAAGACGGTTGTCACGTCGTTTGCAAAACAGGTGCTTCCTGAGCCTGAGTAGTTGTGGTGAATCTTTTCTCTGGCCCTTATCCTTATTGAATCAAACATTTAAATTCTTTATTTTATTTTCTGAGTAATTTATAGCCTACCTTTCTCCAAAAAAGGGTTTAAGATACACACCAAATCTATACACAATAACTCCACAGCAGTCTTTTAAAACAATGAACGAGTGCATGAGACGAAACACTGGAGTGGGGAATGTAAATAAAATAAAGCTGGGAGGAGAGGGGTCAGCACAGGTCTGCTTGCCCTAAGTCTGCAGTCAACACAGGCAGAGGCACAAATAGTTCAAAGACTCATGGGGCGTATAAGGTGAGACGAACCAATTTCTCTACAGAAACGAGAAGGAAACACCTCATGGGACTGCTCATTGAGAGGGTGTGTATGATGCCAGGAACGTACCCTCCCGGTAAATAGAACAGCACGTTTCACAAGACTCTGACGCCTAAGGCTTATTACACTGGACTCCATATGGCCGACTCGGCGCTTCAGAGCGCAGAACATGGACGGCAGGCATCTAGCTTATCTTAAGGGTAAAACTGAAAAGATCTAGAAGAACGAGGCCATTACTTACCCTTCTGGCAGCTAACAGAAGCAAGTTTCCACTTGGGTGTTAGACGGCAGTGAGGGAGGAGGTTATACGGATGAGTTACCCGGAGGAGAGTGATTCTTGGCTGCTGGCTTGAGAGGAGGCTTGAACTTTCTTACTAAGTTAGCTGCACTGAGAATGGAAATGATATTCCTCTATGAAAATCAAGAGACATGTCCAGGGACGATTCCCAGATGGAAGGCCGCAGCCCTGAGGGAAGGCCAGTGACGTTCCTCCAAAAGCTAATTTAGGACCCACAGAGACCTACAAAGTAACGGGCCAACAAGCCTCCAAAGTGACATGCCAATTTTATGCTGGGAGCTTTTTAAAGTGGGAGCTATCTATCCTGGCGACAAACAAACAAACAACCTCATCAAAGCCTTGAACAAATTACATTACATCATATAAGACTCTCAGTGAATATTACCTCATCAAAGGATAAGAGAAGACTTAAAGAAACTTTGATAACTTCAAGTGACCAGTCATAGAATCTTCCCATAAAAACTTGTGTAAAATAAGCCAAGGCAAGTATACTTGTTGACTAGTCTCACAGAAGTAACCAGAAGTCAGAGACCAGTAGGTATTAATTAATTTTAGAGAACTGCTTTGATTTCTCTATCTTCCTTGACTATTGCTTCCCTTTCACGAATTACTAACGCAGGTAAATTAGGTCCTCAGACAAGGTCTAGTGACTAAATTAAGAGAACTTTATCATCCCTGGAGTCAGGCCATCATCCACTCTCCAGTACTCTATGGAACGACCTCGTAGAAACATCTATCATCCTCTCCCACGCTTCAACCTCTGGCTTAAATCCCCGACAGCCATTCTATGTGAAGGGAACAGGTGAGACACACTCAGAGGGCTTTATCTCTGAAATAACCACAATGCACAACACACTACAGCGAGGCTGGGGACCTTGCCTTTCTTGTCACCTCTATGTCCCTGGCACCAGGCGCAGTGCCTGGCACACAGCAAGCACTTGTACAGGTCTGTTGAACGCATAGCTGAAGAAATGAATGCCTGAAAGCGTAGTATCTGTCAGTCACTTTGCTGGCCACCACATAATTTCATTCCCTCGATTATCTTATACACAAGAGTGGTATCATCCTCATTTCATAGACAACTGATACACTAAAGAGCTAAGTGATGTGCCCAGAGTAAATGACAGAACCAGGATTCCAAGCCGGGTTAGCCCAACTCCGAATCCCTAGGTACCACTCCAGTTTCTCTCAATTATATTCCAAGGAAGTGTGTGGTGCCCAAGGGAAGTTCACAGATATGCCCTGCGTGGGTGGGTGGAGAGTGGTACCCAGGCAGGCGTGATTAGGACACTGTGCCTTATATTCAATTCTCAGTGAGTATTACTGTATCAAAGGATCACAGAAGACTTAATGTAAAGGAACCCTGATAACTTTAAACCTGACATCTTGTGTCTCTAACTGATTCCACCTTGGAACTCATTAAAGGACATCCATCTCCATCTTCAGGAGATAGCAGTGCTGCCTGGGGCAGTGTGGGAAAATCCATACCACGTCATATCTCCCGAGGCTGCCACTCCAACTTGCCATAAAGACATGTTGCTGATGGCGGGCCACGCGGCTTTGGAAAAATTTAACCTTTTTGGATCCCTTATTCATAATCAGTAGAGTGAAAGTCTTAGGCAAAAGAATCTATAAGGTCACTTCTAACTTAAAAATTGTTCAACTGCTCCAGGGTAAAGTTACTCAAGTGGATTTGTAGATAGAAAAGAGTTGCCAATTTTCAAATCAGCTATGTTCTAAATATTTTTACATAAGCTGTCTGAAACTCAGAAACTATTTTCTCACAGAAACAATGGTAGACATGATTTCCAAACCAATCCATGATTATCAAGTCAATCAATAATCCAGGTGAAAACGGCACACACGCGACGTAAAACATTAGAAAACTGTACTCAAATATCGGCAGTTACGTAAAAGTGAAAAATAGAAAAATTTGTCTTACATAATGGTTCTGAAGAAAATGCAATTTTCATTTTATAAAGTTTCTAGAGGGGGTCACGTAAATATTTTCAAAAGTGTTGGAAGATGATTGTACTGGGTTAAGATGCCTGCTTTCACTTTAAAATGAATGGCTTTCCTTGAGACAAGAATATCATGATCCCTATACTTAATACACATCAACCGGGAGCTGTGAGTGGAGAAATAAAGAAAAAGTTCCCAAGGTAGAGAATGAGGCCCTTGCAGGGAAAGGGAAAGGAAAGGGTAAAGGGCCGTTGTGAGTAGCGTTTCCTAAGCAGGTCCACAGTAGGTAATTATTAAACAGGATAAATAGCGAGTAAGGACAGAACAGATGCAGGGAAGTGGAAGATAAGAAAGTGTACAACTGGTTGTAGGATCATTCAAGAGACCCACAAACTGATCTTATAATTCAGGAAATACAGTAAAAGATCACCTTAGATATATTACATACCATGTCCCTATAATTTCAGACAGACCTACGTTATTTTTATTAGCAAGTAGAGCTCATTCAAACATTGAACATATATTTAACTGAATGCCTCCTAATAGATGCCTTTGCTGAGTAATTATGCTCATATATGCTATGAATGATTAAAGAAAATGAACACCACATAGCTACTACCTTTTGTGACTCTTTGTTTACATTTTCATGTTTCCGCTTGTTTGAAATCTCAAACATGCTTTCCTGATTAAGAACTCAAGTTTGAAGCCAAGCTTCCAGAGGTTAAATCCAGCACTGCAGCTGACCTCTCCTTAGCTGCCCTTGCCTGTAAAATGGGGATAATGATGACATTGCCTATTCTCTGGGACCTGGTAGAAACAAACTAAGTCGTGCACGAACAGTGCTTAGAATGTTGCTCGGTACATAGTAAGTGCTCAGAATATATTCGCCATTGTTATATTTGTATATGAAATATAAAAAACAACAAAATTACATATTGAATTTTTCTCTGTATATTACTAAGAGAAAAATGTAGGGTACAGAATAGTATGTACAGTATTCTAATATCTTTAAGGAAAAAGAAAACTAATTAAAAGTATACATACTTGAATATGCAAAAAAAAAGTGCTCAGGGGCAGGTGCTATGTCTATGTTTATATAAGCAAAGTGTATCTGTAGAAGGATACACAGGAAACTCTGCTGAAAGAAACCAAGGAGCTGGGTGTAGAAGATGAAAGGGGTTTTACTTTTCTCTGTAAACCCTCGTGGACCTTTATAATTCTATCCCATGCTCTTTTGTTAGTATTCAACAAATTTAAAAGACATTCATTAAACTTAAAATTTTTTTTTGGCTATGAAGCTAGGAATAAAACTGATAGCCATTAATCATCAAAACTACCTTTATTGAAAAGTTAATCCCAAACTCATCCACTAAACCATTCAATCCCAATTAAATGAGGTGGAGGGATGGCAAACACAGGTAACTTTCAAGGTCCTTTTCCCCAGCAATCTCCAATTAAAAAGTTGAATCAGTAAATTCTGATGTCCTTCAACTTAAACAAGGGAACTTATTACATTGATTTGTGTTGGCCCCATAGGATGCTTAATACCAATACTTTACAAAAACAATGACTCAATTAGCTACAAAAGAAGATGAAATAATAAATGTTTGGGAGGTTAGTAAACTAATTTAATTAGCTCTATAATGTATGCTTTCTGATTTTTATTATTTATATTCAAATCATCTGTTATGTAAAAATATCAGAAAGAATGACATACTGGAATCCAAGTGTACTAAAATTGACTCTATAAGGGATCCTGAGTTCATGCCAGCTAACTGAAAAAATTAGTGAAACCAGTAACGAGGCACAAAATGGGTAAATGCTAAAACACTGACTTTTTTGCTTCTTAGAAACGAGTCCAAAATTCACAGGTATGGCAATTCATTTTTATTACATTCCTGGCAATATAAAAAAAGAGTGAATTTTATTTCCAAGAATTTCATAATCTCATTAAGGTTAATGCTGTACATCCCCTGGGGGTAAAAAAAAAAAAAAAAAAAAAGAAAGAAAACAAATGGCATCAAGACAACCAAACACAAGAACGCCAAACAAACATCTGTTTTGTTTTCTCACATCTCAATAGCCTGGCTATTTCAGATACAAATATTTGTTTTGCTGACAAATGTTTCCAAAATGTTAGTTAAAATTGTTTTGCTGAAATAGTTGCTTTTCGAGCTGAACAAATTGCAAACTCTTCCAAAGTCCACAAGGCATCTGCGGAGCAAATATGGCCTAAAGATTTGCAAAACCGCTCACTTGGCAAAATATAGGAGTCAAAATGGAAGCTTACTGCAAACCTCAGGATCATATCTATAGCGAACAGACGTAGACATGTTAGGTAGTATAGATGTGGCCCAAATTTCCTACATTCACAGGGAAGACTGCCGGCAGTTTAGTTTTTCATCCTGTCACACTGAATTCCTGTGAGAGCTCAGAGCGCTCCTGCCACTTTGCACAAGAATGTTCCCCTGTTTTTCATGCGCTTTGCTCTACTTTCCTGGGCCTTGGCAAGGATCAAAGAAGCAAAGGGAACAAATGGTTTCCCATGCATATTGAATTCCCTCTTATACTGATTTTTCCTCTGTCACTTGAAATTCAATATTGGCAAGATTCCTGTACATCACCTTAACCAGTAAATTGTCTGCATGCAGTCAGAGCATGAAAAGGTAGATTTCAACATCAAGTTTTTTGTAAGAAATTCAAATGAACAAATCCTTTGAAGAAGGAACTTTTCTATAGCATCCGTGCTAAAGTTCGTTCCTGATACATAATTAGCTTTTATTTCACATTAACCTAAAATGATGATTTATCATTTACTTTTATCCCTCTCTCTCTGATTGCTTTGTACTATTTTAAAAATACGATGTTACAGGTGAATAGCCCTTTCATAAGAATTTGGCCTCAAAATTCCTGATTAAGTTAATAACACCTAACATTTACTGAGCATTCAAGAGCTATGTGCCTCTTTTTCCTCATCTGTAAAATGAAGACATATAGTACCTAATTCATGGTTATATTTATAAGGTTGAAGGTAATATAATGTAAAGCTCTAAACGTAGTAATTGTGTTTTTATTATGTATTATTATTATGATCACTGTCATAATTATTATGAGATGTTCTAAGAGATCTTGGACAAGAAAAATGTTTTCAAGCCAAATTATTTAAATATAGCACAGTAATTGGATTACAAATGAGTGCTCATATTTTGACATATGATAAAGAAAAACATTTTTTAAAGAATGGCTTAAGTGTTCTTTTGATAAACATCAATTTAAAAATTCCTTCATGAATAACTCTCGAGTGGTTAAATTATTTTTTACCACTTTTAAAAAAAATACATATTCAATTATGTTGGTAACAACATGCCTTAAGATTTTAGGGTTCAGTACAAGGAAATAATATACTCTTTACACTTCAGTGGCTAGGAGGGATGAGGGTTTAGATATTAGCACAAAAGGGAAACATCCTAAAATGTCTTTTTCTTTTTTTATTTCTTACCTCTATGTTTTTAAACATAGAAGAAAATCAGTAACTTTGCAAAGAAAAATATTTTAAAAAGAAATTTAAAAGAAAATTTTCTTTTAAAAGTTTAAAAGAAATTTTAAATGAAATCCATCATTTAAAAATTAAAGTAATATTGGATTTAATTTTAATATTACTTAGATTTGGATAAGGAAAAAAAAAAAGAGTTGACTGTGGCCAAAATTATCTTATATAGACTGGATAAGGAAAAAAAAAAAAGAGTTGACTGTGGCCAAAATTATCTTATATAGACAGTAGAATTTGAATGGACCATGTAAGAATACCCTTCTCTCAGAAACTAAACACATTTTCTAAGAACTGAAAGCCATTTAATTAGGAGGATGTGAATAACTATACTGTAACAAATGATTCTTACTGTATACCATCAAATTTCTAAAATTTTTCTCTGATAGGATGTTTATAAATATACACCTCTTTTAAAGGGAGGGCTTCAATGGTAATGAAAATAAAAATATTTTGAACTAAATGAAAATGAAAAAAAAAACCCTATCAAATATTGTGGTATGCAACAAAAGCAGTGCTTAGAGGGAACTTCATAGCATTGAATGTGTATATTAGAAAAGAAGAAAGACTTAAAATCAATCATCTAAACTTCAAACCTTAGAACACTGGAAAAAGGGGCAAATTAAATCAAAAGTAGGCAAAAGAAGGGACTTCCCTGGTGGCACAGTGGTTAAGAATCCACCTGCCAATGCAGGGGACACGGGTTTGAGCCCTGGTCTGGGAAGATCCCACATGCCGTGGAGCAACTAAGCCCATGCGCCACAACTACTGAGCCTGCACTCTAGAGCCCATGAGCCAGAACTACTGAGCCCGCATGCCACAACTACTGAAGCCCGCACACCTAGAGCCTGTGCTTCTCAACAAAGACAAGCCACCCCAACGAGAAGCCTGTACACCACAATGAAGGGTAACCCCTGCTCGCTGCAACTAGAGAAAGCTCACGTGCAGCAGCAAAGACCCAATGCAGCCAAAAATAAATAAATAAATTTATATATATATAAGTAGGCAAAAGAAATACTAAATAACAGAGAAGCCAATGGAATTGAAAACAGGAAAACAACAGAGAAAAATCAATAAAACTAAAAATTGGCTCTTTGAAAAGGTCAATAAAATTAATAAAACTCTAGAGGGTTAACCAAGACAAAAAGAGAGAAGATTAAACTTACTAATATCAGAAATGAAAGAGGGGGTCCATCATTAGCAAGCCCATGGACGTTAAAAGGATAATAAAAGAATATTATGAACAACTCTATGCCCCCAAATTTTCTAGATCATAACATTAGAGAAAACCTATGGTTTGGCAATGAGTCTTTAGATACAAAACCAAATGCATGTTCCATGAAAGAAAAAAAATGATAAGATGGGAGTTCACTCAAATTAAAAACTTCTGCTCTGCAAAAGGTAATGTTAAGAGAATGAAAAGACAAGACACAGACTGGGACAAAACAACATATGATAAAGGACTTGTATCCAAAATATACAAAGAACTTTTAAAATTCAACAATAAGAAAACAAACAACCTGATTAAGAAGTGGGCAAAACATCTGAACAGATACCTCATCAAAGAAGATACACAGATGGCAAATAATTACATCATATTTCATTAGGAAAATGCGAATTAAAACAATTAGATACCACAACACACCTATTAGAATGGCCAAAATTTGAAAACTGACACCACCAAACCCTGGTGACAATGTGGAGCAACAGGAACTCTCATTCTTGCTGGTAGAAGTGCAAAACAATACAGCCACTTTGGAAGACATTTTAGCAGTTCTTATCAAACTAAACATACTTTTACCATACAATCTAGCCATCAGACTCTTAGGAATTTGCCCAAATGAGTGAAAACATATGTCCATACAAAAACCTACACAAATGTTTATAGTAGCTTTATTTATAATTGCCAAAATTGGAGGCAACCAAGATGTCCTTCAACGGGGAGTGGGGAGGCTGGCACTACTAGCTGAAGAGTAGGCACTATTTTCTTGAATCCAATAAGTAAATTAAAACATTGGCGAATGATCAGATAAATCTCACTATGTTTCTCAAGTAGATGGATTCTTACATATCTCCAGATGATGTAAATTGTATTTTATTAAGACAGTCAATGCATGACTAATAAACTCATTTTTTTAAAATGAATGCAAAGGCACTGTTTTTAGTTTTTAAAATTTGAGAGTAAGCTTTCATATGCAAGTTATGTTATTTTTAATGTATTACACATGCCTAATGAAAAGAGGATAAAGTTTTCAATATTTAATTACAAACATATTAAAATAAGTTTTGAACATGAGGAGGTACGTATTTATAAGTAATACTGCATAATATCATGGACTTGAAAGATAACTATTGTTCATACCAATTTTAAAATGCACAATTAAAAATAAATGAGTCCCTACATGTTTACCCTGAAAAAGCCTTACAAGGCTATCTTATTTGTTCATTATGACATAACGATTCTATGAACAATAAGGAACAGATATAAAGTATGGAAGAACTCATGTACTGTGGATTCATCTATACTGCGTAATTCCATGAAACTGAAAGGCAGAAACCTGGTCATACATAAGATCAGATAATGACTAGAATTTAACTTTCCAGTTTTAGAAAATACTGACTTTAAACCCAATAGACTATTAAAAGAAAAAAAACACCTGAAATAACTTCAACAAAAATAGACATTCATTATTTTAACTATTTTTTATTTCAATCTTGAAACAAAAACATTAGGTTATATGTAATAAATCATTCCTTCTAATTCTTTAGTTTAATGATTTTTATGTACTTTATCACCAACACTTACTTTTCATCAAGAAGGATAAGTCTATAATTTTACACATGACTAGTAAGAAAGGAAAGTTAATGCCAAACAACTTAGGCTGAATCCACAATCTTACCACAAAGTTTAAAAAAAAAAAAAAAAGACTAAATTTTCCTTGAATTTTTAAAGGAATCCACATTTCTTTTTCAATGTGTAAACTCACTGAACTTTCCACTCCTAACTATGTAAGACAAGAAAGGCTGATCCTTACACATGCGTTTTAGTGGGAAGCGGTGAATATAAAAAAATCTGAAAAATACTATTTTCTCCCCATTTCAATTCATTCCTATTCTGTAGCCATAAAGATACTGAAATTGAAATAAGTACCTAAAACACTAAGCATTTATTCAAATAAAACCTAAGATAGATCATTCAATCTTAAAATTATATATACCTTTCAAAAATTATAATTTCGCATTGTTTCCCATCTGGCGTGGCTTTGTGCCCAGTCATCTCCACTTCTCTCACACAGCATCCCTTTTATAAATAAAATTCACTCAGAACAGTGTCAAGTTTCAGAGATAAAGTTTTATGATATGTCCAAATGGCCTTTTTTTAAAGCTCTAATCAACCTTAATTTAAGAAACATGATTAAGTCTTCACCAGTTTGTTTTATTCTGTTCTCTTCACAACGAAAATGTCATGAATTAAGTAAAATTATTCTGCTGTCTCCTTTTCTCAATCTCTTATTCCACAGACCCTAAAGAGTTTTTCTATTTCTCATTCACATAGCTATCCTCATTTCAAAATTCCATTTGATCCTTGAGAAGCTTGCACGGACCCAGATGGTTCATGTAAAACACTGGGATACGATGGACAGTCCTACCAAATCAAACTTCTAAGGTTTCTCAAACCTTAGAAAACTAGAAAAAGAGGGGCAAATTAAATCAAAAGTAGGCAAAAGAAGGGACTTCCCCGGTGGCACAGTGGTTAAGAATCCACCTGCCAATGCAGGGGACATGGGTTCGAGCCCTGGTCCGGGAAAAACATTCTAGTTTTCTAAGTGCGAGAGAAAACGAAAGAAACCTAGTTAGAGACCAATTCAGGAAATTAAGCATACAATATTAAGAGTTCCAGAAAGAATTAGTGGAGGGGAAGAAATGCTAAAAGCATAGCAGATAAACTTCCAGAGATGCAGAGACTTGCATTTGAAAGGGCCCCTCAAAGGTTGTGCAGGAGTACAAAAAATGCCCACCCTCAGATACATTGTTAAAAAGTTCACAGCAAGTCAGGAGTGGGAAAGGTTAGGCCAGGAGAATCACTATTTTCCATGATCAACCCGTTGATGCTATTTGATTTTTTTGAAAAACATTAACTGTTTCATGATGATAAACATTAAATTCGAGGTGATGTCATTTATCTTCATATTCACATGTCAACAGTTATAATTATAGGTCAGCATTATAGCTAAACATTTATACTTATGCATCTAAAAAGCTATATATATCTTGAAAATTGAGTATAGGTACGACTAAACAAAATCTCTATTTCATGTACTTTTGAAGTTATGCACTTTGTACTAAAAATTTTAAGCAAGTAAAAATAAAGCTAAGGTCACCATCACGCTGCTTGACTTAAGGCCTTGCCAAAACTTGTCAAAGGTGTGCGACCACTGTTGCGAATATATGACTGTGGAAAAATGCATCTCAACCACCAGAAACATAGCGTGCAGGACTAATAAAAATGCACGTAATTACCTGCTGTGGGATCTGTCACTGCTTGGCTGGTGATGCCAGATGGTGGTTCCTGAAGCTGGTAAGTGGCATTCGTGGACGGCGTCGTTGGGCTGCTGTTGCTACTTGTCATGTAATGTGCCGGGTACGGCGAGCTGTTGTAATACTGTGCATACTGACCCTGGCCGAAGCTGGGATACGATGGATAGTCCTACGAAATCAAACCACACAAGAGCAACCTGTCAGAATACGGCTGATGCTTAGCGTTTTCAGAATGTAACCGTGAATGTGTTTGCACTTGCATCTTCTCTGACTTCACAAAGGGACACACAAGCACACGCTGACTGAAGTGAGCCGACTTGCAAACCAGTTTTAGGTAAGATCAGATTCCCTCTTCATATTTCTATTCCATGATTTCTAGGTAAAATTCAACCAATCTGAGAACCAAACGACTCACCATATAGAACCGCTAAAGAGATTTTTGAAGGAGGAAAAAAAAAAAAACTATTAGAAGGCTTAAGAAAGGTCTCGCTTATAGTGTAATATAAATGGATCTTTCTTTACCTAAGAAAATCATCTGTTGCATTTCTTTAAATTTCAGAAGTTAAACTGGCTTTGAAAATTACCTGCTGTGAACTGTTAAATCCAGAGGAATTCGTGAGTGAATTATTTCCTGTATATAATCCTGATGATGTTGTAAAACTGCTACCTAAAAAATGAAAAGAAATACGGTTGACTAAGCCATGCCAAGTAATGTGCCTATAGGAAATTATTATTTAGATAAAGCAGGGTTGGAGTTCACTGCAAATGTGTTTGGTTTATCTTTTTTTTTTTTTTTTTTTTTTTTTTTTTTTTTTTTTGCGGTATGCAGGCCTCTCACTGTTGTGGCCTCTCCCATTGCAGAGCACAGGCTCCGGACGCGCAGGCTCAGCGGCCATGGCTCACGGGCCCAGCTGCTCCGCGGCACGTGGGATCTTCCCGGACCGGGGCATGAACCCGTGTCCCCTGCATCGGCAGGCGGACTCTCAACCACTGCGCCACCAGGGAAGCCCTGTTTGGTTTATCTTTGAAACCAGAATCCATTGCCATGGCTAAAATTTTGTTTTCTTAAAATGGTTGACAGGGGCTTCCCTGGTGGCGCAGTGACTGAGCGTCCGCCTGCCGGTGCAGGGGACACGGGTTCGTGCCCCGGTCCAGGAAGATCCCACATGCTTGCGTACCGCAAAAAAAAAAAAAAAAAAAATGGTTGACAATTTTAGTTTCACTATACTACAAATAATTAAAAAGTACAGAGGTTTACATTTCTGAGGACACGAGGAACTCATATAAACTATGGACAAAATTATACATTTGTGCAAAAATATTAGACACTGAGCTTTCCATTTCAATTTGTAAAACACACCAGGATTTTTCATGTCTTTACATTAAATACGCTTATTGTAAAGTAACAGGATCAGACTGAATGATCTTTAAAGTTCCTGCTAGCTCAAAAACTATGATGCTACTTCCAAAAATGCAAAATGCTTTCCAACTTGTACTTGCCATTTGAATGGCCACCGAAAAAGCTGGTTATTTCATTTCACAGAAGAATGAATGGAAGCACTTGACGTATTTGATAAAAACAAAGATCAAATAGGAACATGACCAGTGTTTTATGTATTACATGTGCTGTGTAGGCAACATCCTGTTTGCTGAATGTCTCTGTGTCAAAAGATACAGCAGGCGTTGTACAGGATTCAAGCCAAAGAGCAAATCTTGGTCCCCTCCTTCAATGGATTTACTATCTTACTGTTTAACCACGCAAAGTGACAACACACCATTTTCTTCTTGAAGTATAGTTGATTTACAATGTTAATTTCTGCTGTACAGCAAAGTGATCCAATTATACATACATATACATTTTTTAATATTCTTTTCCATTATGGTTTATCTCAGGAAATTTAATATAGTTCCCTGTGCTATACAGTAGGACCTTGTTGTTTATCCATTCTATATGTAATAGTTTGCAACTGCTAACCACAAACTCCCACTCCATCCCTCCCCTACCCCCCAACCCCTTGGCAACCACAAGTCTGTTCTCTATGTCTTTGAATCTTTCTGTTTCCTAGATACGTTCATTTCTGTCATGTTTTAGATTCCACATATAAGTGATATCATATAGTATTTTTCTCTTTCTGACTTACTTCACCTAGTATGATAATCTCTAGGCCCATCCATGTTTCTGCAAATGGCATTATTTTGTTCTTTTTTAAGGCTGAGTAGTATTCCATTGTATATATATATACCACATCTTCTTTATCCATTCATCTCTTGATGGACATTTAGGTTGTTTCCATGTCTTGACTATTGTGATAGCACTGCTATGAACACAGGGGTGCATGTACCTTTAATAATACACTATTTCTGATGAACATTTTGGCAAAGATTTTTGAAAAGATCAGGGACTTGCAAACGTGTAAAAAATGGCATTCATACACAACAAAATGGGAATTTAAATAAGACAAGCTATTGGGCTATTTGCTCATGATCAAGAAATTTTATATATCATTTAACCCAGCAATTTTATTGCCAGGCTATCTAAGAAAATATGGATTTGTACAATGAGGTAGTTAGTAAAGCTATTCTTCAGTGTTATTTCTAATAACAAAACATAGAGAGCATCCCCAAGTTCTAAATAGGTGTTATTTGGAAAATGGAATACTATGAAGCTGTTGAAATAGTATCATAATGACGTTTAAAGGCACAGGAAACTTTTTCATACTAATTTGTTAAAATAAAAACTGAAGCAACAAAAATGTTCTTTGTGATCTCATTTGAAATATTTTTAAAGCATAAAATATTTCCAGAAAGCACAAAAATCTCAGAATCTTTGGAGGGGTGCAATCTATGGTCACATAATATTCATGGAGCCAATGTACATTTTTAAATTTTCTACTCAGAACTGTGTTACTTCTGTAAACAGAAAAACCATTTTTTTAAATTAAAAGTTTATGGCAAATGAGCAGTCTAGGCAGTAAATGCGTGGTCAGTTTAAGGAGGACATCTTCGATGTGAACTGCCTAGTCACAGATGCCTTCAGGTACAATGTGGTAGTTAATATATGCCAATTATTTACTTGCTACTGAACATTTAAGTACTGGCTAAAGAGTCAGAAAACAGAGTTTCCAGTTCATTACCTATGAGCTGTTTGGACTCTGGACAAATCACCTAACTGCTCTAAGAAATAATATCCCTTGCTGTAGAAACTCTATTTCATAGGCTTCTTAAACAGATCAAATGAAGTAATGTTTTGGAAAACATAATGAACAAGCCACAGTGACACACAAATGTTCGGAACCGTTACTGTTTATTCCAGTAAACGTTTCTAAAATTCTCCGCCGTATTTATCTTTTCCCTCTTTTGATTTTCCCAAACTAGATAAATATGACTTAATCTCTTTGCATATCTAAAATTCTTTTCCTACTTATTTATCAAGCATCTACGCACTTTGAAAACCCAGTCAGAGGATTTGTTATTTTTGGGTGTAGGGTATCCTTTCTGGTAGGTTCCAGTACTTTTTCGTTCAGCAGTTAGTTGTGATTCCAGTGTTCTTGTAAGAAGAGGTGACAGCACGTCCTTCTACTCCGCCATCTTGAGCTAATCTCAAGGATTTGTTACTTTTATTAAGAGGGGAAAATATTTCCTAAGATAGTTTTAAATGTAGTTATTACAGACTCATATTTGAGGTTTCCTCATCTGTAAATTTTAGGAACATCGGTTGTTCAAAGCGCCCAGAACACCTATCACAGATAAGCTGCGAGCTCTCACACAACCAATACTTGTTTCACCACAAACGTAGGGGCAACAACAGACAAGCTTTTCATATTAATGATCATTTGCACGTGGCAGCCACATACTTAATAAGCAAGTATTAAATATAGGGCTTGTGGTGATAATTACGTGAGGACGGAAGATACAGGCTTGGACTTCTAGGACTTACCAGGTTAACATTAGTTCTGTTTTGTTTTTTTTAAACATTGGACTTCATGGGCATATGATTCATTCATTATTTGTATATCAGTGAACAATTAACATTAAATCTGTATCTATACCTACATATCACAAACTTATAATGAGCATTTAAAAAATTCCTTATAAAAATTCAAATTTATTCTGGGTAAGAGTGTGAAGATCAATACTTTTGAAAACTGTATTATAGGAAATACAGGAAATTTTACAGGAAATTTTATAGGAAAAATTACTTTGGGTTATGACTTGTGACTTTCATTTAAACTACACATTTTTAGGTTATGACTTGCTACTTTCGTTTATACTACACATTTTTGAACAATAAATAGTGACCTCAATAATCCCCATCCACCAAGAAAATGAATTAAGATATAGAAAATATATTTTAAAAATGGACGTTTTTATTCCATAACTTATTCCCTGGAACAAAGTAGAAAAGACCATGGAAGCTATATTGGCACATATAGGCCATTGGGGTCTGACCAAGTAAATCACTGTTCAGTACTCTAAATGGTACCCCAGTGACTTCCCAGACTTCATGCTACTTCGACAGCTGTACGTTAGCTGGAATTCAACATAAGTTATACTCATTTACTGGCTGACTGCACACTGAGATTCCATTCCATTTCACATGCAGGAGTTTAACAGCACTCCAGTGGCCTACGAGACTTAATGCAACTTCCACAAGGATCTAACTTACGTCAGGCAGAGATGGACATGCGGGAGAATCAGGCTCAGGCAGTATTAATTTTTAACCCCAGAATCAGATCTGCAGGGCTGCCCCACCCGCCTCCACGGAGGACTTAGGAAAGAGAGCTGGTAACTTTTAGTCCAGGCCACCAGCACTGGACTTCTTCAACAGCCTGCTTCCTGGTCTCCTGCCCATCTTCCGGCCCCTACAGCTCATTCTCCACACCAGCAGTAGAATACTTTCTCTAAGGTGCATATCTCATCTTCTCACTCCCTTGTTCAAAAAGTAACTGCCCCCTATTAGCCTCAGGATCAAATTCAAACTCCTTACCAGGGCTTATTTATTAGGCCCTACTCGGTCAGACTGTAGTTTCTCTCTTAGATTTCTTTGATCTCTTCCCAGGAACTCCCAGCCCTCACCCACCCAGATACACATTCCAGCCTCATACAAGGGAAGCAACACGCGGTTCTCTGAAGGTTACTCTTTGCACCTCTCCCTCCCTCCCCACTCCCGCTATATCCTGGCTAACTTCTAATCAGCTTCCCAATTCAGCACAGACTAGAAACTCCTTTCCTCAGAAAAACCTTCCCTGAATTCTCCTCTTCTCCTCTTTCCTCCTAAGCCTGGGTTACTGAATTTCTCTCTGTCTCCTTGTCCTTCTCTGTGATGTTTATATTTTATATATATGACATATATGAACAATAAAAATGGAAAACATGCATTGAATGCTTACTATATGTTAGGAATAAGTTCATCTTTCACATGCTTTATCTATCAAAATAACTCCATACTATAGGGAACCAGAGGGTTAGGTTAGGGTAATATAGCTTCCATGGCATGGAAGTAAAATTAAACATAGCTCCGTCTGGTTTTAGCGTCTATACGATGCTCTCTCGTGTCCTCTTACCCTGTTCTGTTGCTTTATGGGAAGATCTGAAGTTTACTAAAGTGTTCCCAGGGATCATTCTACAAGGATGAAAAAAAACAAACAAAAAACCATAGGAAGCAAACACAGAATCAAAATAGAAGTGACAAGAATAATCATACTTAAAACATATCAAGGGCTTACTCTGAGCCAGGCCAATCAAGTATTTTACATGTTACAACTCACGAGCTCTCACAACCACCCCTCAGGAAGGCACTATTATACCCCATTTTACAGATTAAGAAGCTGCCCAAGATCGCAAGCAAGTGTGGCAGACCTGGGGTTCAATCCCAGGCCATCTGGCTCCAGAGTTGAAGTTTGCCGTGTATTGCCTCTCAAAGTAACCAGGGTTCTTTTTCCTTTAATATACATTTTTTAACCAACATATTCAACATATGGCTAACTATCTACCACGGAATCACCAGGAGGTGTTTGTTAAATGGCACAAATCTGGGCCCCTCCTCAGACACAGAAATCACCATCTTACTGAGGCAGGAGGGGTAGGATGTGACCTGAAAATCCACAGGTTTACTGAACACCTAAAGTCCCTGATTTCTAGCCACTATGTTTTAGTACCAATTCAACTGGTGTTTCAGCAACTGCTTCAAAAACCCCCACTACTATAAGTTTTGTTTTTACACTAAGAAAGTAATCACACTCACCAGGAATTTAAAGAATGGAAGCGTCTCAGAGACTGTTTTGGGTATTTGTGGCCCTTGAGCTGGGCTAAGGGACTAAAGGGTCTGATAGCTGACCTGACGCAGATTGGGTGCCAGTATTACCAGATGAATTTCACCGAAGCTTAGAACACCACAAAGGCAAAATAGCAATGACAATGTTCCTAAGAAAGCGTCCGTGTGTAGCTACTAAACCCACTTCCTACTCCACACAGGCCTGGCAGACGAGGCACATTTGTGTAGAAGGCCACCACGTACCAGACTTCAGCATGTATGCTACAGGGGAGAAAGGGCAGGACATGACCAGGAAAACGAGACCTCCTGCTTCCATTAAGATCCATCCTCTTGAGAGTTTCTGTTCGATTCACAAGAGTCTTCACTTACAACGTTCGGTCACAGAATTGGGCTTAGTATTGAGAATTCATTTATCAAAATAATATAGAAGTATTTTCCTTCCTAGATCCAAAAGATTTTACATGAAAAGTCACCTCTAGGTAAAGAGAACAGAAATATTCTATGATAAATTGTTTTACATTTTATGTAACAAATCATGAAAATTCCCCAAAGTGGAAAGAATTCCCATTGTAGAGTTTGGAATTAAGTTACCTTCCAAGCAGGGTGGCAGTGGTGATACTTTCTCCCCCACTAGTGAAAAGGAAATCTTATCTGTTTAAATAGTTCACTATTGTGAAAAATCATAGCCATTCTTCTTTTCTGGCATGGAGGGGAGACACTCATTTCCAGACTAGAACACTGGAAAAATCTTTCCTTTCAGAACTTCTCTAGGAGACAAAATTATTTTTCATTCCATTGTCTTTTTAAAGTTGAAAATTTTTATATTCTGAATGGGAAGATTATATATGTTATATTATGAAAAAAAAAACAACAAACCTTTCCAAGTTAGTTCAGTCCACAGCAACTACTGGCACATCTAATTGGCACGCTTACTACTCTAGAGGGTGTTTTGGACCAAAAGAAGTGGGTGTCATGAGTCTATCCTTTGAGGAAAGTTTAAAAACACACAATCTCATGAAAGCACCACCAGGAAACGTTAGCTTGTGTTACCTACATGAGCATCACAAGTTCTGACATGGAGCTGCTCAGTCAGTGAAAACATCTGATTAGACTGAGAAGGACAATACACAGAAAATACACAGAAAATGTAAGGAGCGTATTCCTGGTACACAGTGAGTATAAACTATCCAAAGGAGAAGATGTGAGAGTGAAAGGTTTATAGAGAAGTAGGGAAAGAGACTAAAGGTAGGTGACAGAAGTTTCTTGATCATTTAAGAAAAGGATAACAGTTCAGCAAAATGACATTCTTTATCAGAAAAACCCAGGAATCTGAATATTGATCATACCAATATTAGCATATTGGGACGTGGGAAATGTTATGATTCTGACTTTCCTTTTAAGGACTGGAGGAGGTGTTATAAATGCAAAGATATTTTTGTTTATATGACTAGGCCTGGAGATGGGGGTGGGTTAGCGTTTGGGGTGGAAAGGTGGGGATGGAGGTGCCCAGGAGAGGAATATGCTCACCAAGCTACTTTCCAAGGCTTGCCTGTCCACAGCTCACTACATGAATTCAGGATGGGGTCCCCGCTATCCTGAAAACTCATCTTATTCATTCTTGCTCCTCTTATTTAATGCTTCTCTCCGTCAATCCCCATTTCCCATCCTTCATGATCTGGCTAATGTCCTATCTTCCCAATAAGCTTTCCCTGACTGTTCTTCTCTGCACTGATTTTACCTTCTGGGAACTCGAGCTCACTAATAATTGATACCATTGTTCTCAGAACAGCCTTCATTGGCCTTGCTTTTATCCTGACCATAAGTTCCTTAAATTCATGTGTTTTACTTATTCACCTGTCTCACATGGACAAGGAGAAACCACGTCTGACTTTGAAGGGTTTCGTGTAGGCTCCAGTAGGAGACAGAACTGGTACTTGAGTTTCAATCCAGGATGGTAATGACAACAGGGTCCAGTGAGAATACGACTGTCATAAAGAAGCAGGTGTAGTAACAAGAGGAAATCTTTCCACAATTGTGTGTGTGTGTGTGTGTGTGTCTGGTAATGATGGCAGAAGGCTGTTTGGAAGAGCGATTTGAAGGCCCATCTCTCAACTTCCTTATTTGTTTGGCAATGAAAAAGACAGTGGGGAAAGGAAAAATAACCAAATAATAATTGTTTATTTCTCAGATTTTATCTAAAGGACACACATTTTACTGGTTTCTTTTAAACTGGATGATATATGAAGGCCTAGCTTTAAAAATTAGATTATAGGGGCTTCCCTGGGGTCGCAGTGGTTGAGAGTCCACCTGCCGATGCAGGGGACGTGGGTTCGTGCCCCGGTCTGGGAAGATCCCACATGCCGCGGAGCGGCTGGGCCCGTGAGCCATGGCCGCTGAGCCTGCGCGTCCGGAGCCTGTGCTCTGCAGTGGGAGATGCCACAGCAGTGAGAGGCCCGCATATCACACACACACAAAAAAAATTAGATTATAATCACTACTTTAGATGTAAATTACATGAAGAATATTAAATACAGGACTTAGAAGCACCTTCTGGAAGGATTTAAAATATGTCTGAATTTCCAGAAAGAAAATCCAGCAGGGTTTTAAATCAAATAAAATATTAAATTAATTAAGCATCATGAATTTCGAACCGCTCATAAAATATCACTGATCTAGCTCAGATATTGGTATTTCATGGGTACATGAATGAAAATAAAAGCCTTGCTTGCAGATAAAAAATCTCAAATTTCGAACACAATAACATCCTACGATTTACAGTCCATTTATATTTCAGTATTTCCACATCCATTGTCTCAGGTTATTTCCCATATCAGTATGTGAGGTAGGATCCTCGTCAGAGAGAGAATGGTGATTTCCTGGCCCAAGGACTCTGAGTCAGGGAATGGCCATTATCTCCACTTCCAGGCCACCATTTACCATTCTACCACACAAAACGCACCCTTTAGATGCTCTGATTCAGCGATGTTGAAAGTGAATTATATATTGTAAAAAGTCATATTTTTAATTTAACTTCAATTTTTTATTATTGAAGTAGAGTTGACTTACAATGTTGTGTTAGTTTCTGGTATACAGCAAAGTGATTCACTTACACACATGTATATATACATTCTTTTTCATATTCTTTTCCATTATAGGTTATTACAAGATGTGGAAAATAGTTTCCTGTGTTATACAGTAGGTCCTTGCTGTTTACCTATTTTATATATAGTAGTTTGTATCTGCTAATCACCTGTATGTGGAATCTAAAATATGATACAAGTGAACTTACTTACAAAACAGAAATAGACTCACAGACATAGAAGACAAATTTATAGTTACCAAAAGGGAAAGGGGTGGGGAGGACATAAAAGTGGTATTAATTTTTTTGCTGGAGAAACATCACAGACACACAAAGGGTAGAGACAAGGGCATCTGAGCAATTTCATAAATAATTATCTCATTTCTAAAAGACTTCTTCATTGTAACTCTTTTGAGGCTGGTAAATAATTTTAAAAGTAAATTATATAGTCACCCAAGGACAGTGTATCAGAAATACTGGCTTTCTTCTTGTCACCATCAGGGGTTGCTATAGGGAAAAGGTGGTGGTCTCGTCAACCAACCGTAACAAACAAGAAACAGTCTTGCTAGAAGACCCTGTGTGGCCACCCAGTTCTATAGATGCTAAGCGATCGTAGTTTAAAAATAAACCAACCCCTCCAAACCTTTATTAATAAATCCTTACTACTGTTTCATAGTTAAGAAGAACCCAGCCTATGTTGATTTATAACATGATTTAGAATATCAAATCAAAGTTTTGTGTGTCACTTAACCTGGAGAACACTGCCCAGCTATAACTTCAAAAAAAAAAAAAAAGGTAACATGTAGGTCAAAGGTCTACTGAACAGAGAACAAGGACTCACATTAAAAACCAGAATCCCAGCCAACATAAGAATGCTGGAACCTGCTGGGGCCTGTCTGTATTTCCCATGTTTTAGAGCATTTTCTAGCACTTACTCGGCAAGCAGGATGCTATCTGTCCCTCGTGTATTTTCACAGAAGTCCATTTGCTTTCCTTCCCTGGCCTCTTTGCCATGGGCTATGTCCATCATCGGGCGCAATCTATGTGGCAGAAGTCAGTGGAGCTCCCTGCGGAAAAGCCTCTGAAGGCCAGATGGGCTATTTAAAACCAAAGTTTTCCCCTTTTCTTACAAGAAGGCTTTTAAATGACCAAGTTTTCCTTTTTATCTCAGTAATAGTTTTTCTATTTCAAAGACAATTTGTAACTAGGGTAATAAAGACTACAAAACCTTGTTATTTATCTTTCTTCATCTATTTCTCTATATTTTACTAAAAACCAATTCATACCGACAATAATTTGGGTATTGATCTCTGATTAATTTTCGCTATTACTGGATTTCAAAAGACCTCCATACAATTTTCAACACTTGTCATTTGAAATAACACAAGATGCCAAAAGAACTGAAACAAAATATTACTGTTAAAAAATCAACTTAAGCCAAAAAAAAATTCTAGAATGCAAAAAATTCCACAAACTAAAATATAAATGTGAGTAGAATGGCAAAGAAATTAAGAGAAATTGTGAACATCAATGCAAGCTGCAATAGCTTTTCTCCAGTTGTAACTCTCATCTGTCATTTTATGCCAGAAAGTGCACATCTCGAAGGCTTTATCAGGGCAGATTATTTAAAAGGTTTAATAAATATTTTCTTAAAACCATATATTTGAAGTTAGGAAAAATACCATTTCTATAGATAATGAAAAAACTTTAACAGTACATTTTGGTAAGCAGTTTTGAGGTTCTAAAAAACTAATAACTGAAAGACTTCAACTATATATTTGAAAAGCTATAGACAGGCAGACCAACGGAAGTCGGGGTGGTTGTCCTTATTAGATTATTATTGGACGGTTCCCGCTTCATAACGAGCCCCAGATCGGCGAGGTGCAGAGAACTGTGGAGCTGTCACCCTTCAGCGTCCCATTAACAAACCCCTGTCCTTGTTTTTTGTCTCTCCTCACTGGTTGGAACTCCAATCTCTTTAACAGAGCAAACAACATTATATACAAAGACGGAGTTAGAATTCGTGTGATTTTCTCCTCTAAAAGAGAGCAATAAAACCGAAAGGAAAATAAACCAAGCGGGGTTTCCAGAGCCCTCTGGGTTTCGGGCATGCGCATCTGTGTAGTCCCTCCCATCCATCGTGGCAAATCCTGACACCTTCTTGCTGCAGAATGACAGGAATGTCCCCACCTCACTGCTTCTCTGGGGCAGTAAAACACTCAGAAAGGCATTCCACACAACCACCGCGATTCTGTGATGTCTCCATTCAGCTCCACCTACTAGTGTGAACACAGGGGAAGACTGCTTTCAACAAACTACGATAATAAAGTAACCAAGGATTTTACGATGCTAAATTCCAAATACGTTTCCCCAAATGAAGAGAACTAGAGTTCTTATGAATCTTAACTTCCAACTGCTATTGTGAAACAGACCTCTCCACTCCCAGCAAAACATTTGTGTATTTCAGACATACTACCAAATAAAATGAAAATATGAGAAGAGATGGTCACCCCCTGCAACTGTCGATCAATAGAACTAAGTTATTAGGGAAACCTGGGTTTGCCTCAAAGCTGAAGCTTAACCAGTTAAGAGACCAGACTTAACTTGAATTACTTTTCGTGTGAAAATTGTTTGCACTTCCTTATCTCAAACAGATTGCTAAACAAAATGTCATTTTCTTCCTATGACTCAGCCTCAAAATTTTGAACAGTTTCTTGTTTTCTGTGGTTGATGGTACTCTTAAGTCTATAGTGTATAGGATGGGGCGGGGGGTGGGTAAATGAATGAATGGGGATGCCAGCAATAGGTCTGGAACTTGTGTTTTTAAGAAATTATAACGAAAAGCTTGATTTCAAGTCAGATGCCTCTTTTACATAAAAGGAGAATAAAATTTGCTTATGACAAGCTTGGCAGATATTCTGTGAAACGGGTCAGTGAATCATAGGCTAAAGCAGTTTCTCCTAAGTTTCTTGCCCTTGGTACATGTACGCACGCACGTGTGCACACACACACACAGACATACACATAAACTCACACGCCCCCCCTTCATTCCTGTTGTCAGTGCCCTTTGATTGGCAGCATTGAAAACACTATCTACAGGATCTGCACGGTTGACCCAGGGGTCTCCAGGCACCCTCTGTCCGTCCACACTCCCTCATTCAACTCACTCATTTGCATGTTTGTCAATGGCGTGTGAAGAAAAATCTCACACCATCCATAACTTCTTCCAGAAACACTGAAGCTGACCCTGGGGAGCAGGCAGATGTCAAAAACTACCAGCAAGGATTTCACTTCCTCAGGGTGAACTCTACAGTTTTCCACGAACAGAAACATCTTGTCTTTCTCTGTTAAACTTAAGTTTCTAATCTTTCACTGGATGTACAAAAGAGATCCAATAAAAGCAGAAATAGAATTTTCCAGAATCTTGCAGCAAAGATAAAAGCAATCAGATTTTCCAGTCCCTGAGGTTTTACTCTGTGGGCTTTTAGTATTAGTGCATTTAAAAACTAGTGCATTTAAAAATCTGATCCTTGTTTGCCTTAAAACGGCATGTGCCAGATTGACCGAACCCTGCCACGGACATAAGTGTTGAACATTGGAGCTGGAAGGATCTAGAAGGTTCACCTGGACTAAACGAGGGCACCAAGGCTGGCCTAGTTCACAAGATAAGGCAGTGCCAAAATGCCCACAAATTACCAGTTCAATCTTTTCCTTAAGTGCCATGAAAATGTTAAAACACAGACAGTGCTCGGAAATGAGCTCTCTAAAAAAAGTTTTCTAAGCTCCACAGGCTGGTTTTTTTTTTTTTTTTTTTTACTGCTTACATAGCTAGCCGTGTAATGCAGTACCTCAGTTCCCAAAGGAGCAAATCCACCCTTCGGGAAACATACTACAGGCAACTACATTTCGTTGTTTTTGTAGTTTTCTGTAAGCGCCTCCCCTATAGGTGCGGTCATTTAAGCGTATAGAAAACATGGCAGGGTCTGACAGTTCTAAACCATTCTCCATTTTGATGTATTCGTCAGCATTTTCAGATTCTTAACCTTCAAAGCCATTGCTCAGGGTCGTTGCAGGGATGAAATAATATATGTAAAATAATTAGAAAAGTGCTGGGCATATGATAAGTGCCTACGATAAACAGTAGCTGTTTTTTTGTGTTATGGGCAGCAGAGTTTTCCATCTCGATAGAGCATAGCTTGTCACGTTCCCATCTTCCTCCCTAATCTTGGTTTCCGAACTAAATAATTTGGTGTTTACACGGCTATTACCTCCCTTTTCCCCACCAGTTCCTCGCACTCAAGTCGCACTGTGGCCGCAGGGATTCGTGGGGCGTAAGGACCTGGTTGATGCCGCTTTCTTTCCCATCACTGCAGAGCTGAGTTTATTTCTTTGTCCGTGTGGCCCTTCTGTGTTACCCACTGCTCCTGCTTTCCAGCGCCCACCACCGCTGCTGCCAACACAGCCATTTCTCTCTTCTGATTTTCTTCTTCACGTTCTCGGCTGCTCTCTCTTGTTTCTTCTGTACGTTTGTATCGTGCACACAAAGCCTGACCTTTGTTGATAGTGATTCTCCTTCCTTGCCGGCACATGAGTTAGATCTGGCTCTTTTTTTGCTATGCTTATTTGGTTACTGGGTTCTTGGAGCTCTCTTTGCTGGTTATATATATATGTGTGTGTGTGTGTGTGTGTGTGTGTGTGTGTGTGTATAGACACATATATAATAGTATATATATTAAATTTTTTATATTTATTTCATATAGAGAGAATTTTTTTTCCTCCTGGGGAATGGGAGAGAAGGAGAATTTAGGTAATGCTTCCTAATCTGGAACTATTTCAGAAGGCTGGATGATGATGATGATGATAATAATAATCACCCCTCCCCCACCACTACCACATCACTGCCACAATGAACACAGTAAATAAAAATAAGCCTTTGAATGGGACTACGTGCCAGATGTTGGTCAGAGTGATATACACAGATAATCTCAATGAAACCTCACAATACTACTGTGGGAACAGATAATATTATCCCCACATTTGAGACAAAGAAATGGAGACATGAGACGTCAAGCCCCATGCTGAAGTCCCGCGGACAGCAAGGGCAGGGCCGTTGGACGGGCAGCCTGACTCTAGAATTTACGCTGTTAGCCGCAGTGCAAGATTTCACCGTACCTTTAAGCCCAACCTTCTAAATCTCACAGAACCAAAGAGGTGATCATCAAAAATTTTTCCTGAAGTGAATCAGTATAACACCCACTGAGTCATCTGGGTTACTAGAAAATTCCTTCTAGTATCGTGAAATCCTAACATTATGAAATCTTAGTAACTAAATCTCTGAATAACTCATCATCATACCTTATATTTCAAAGGTAGATATTTAAAAGGTCAAAGGATACTGGAGAAAGTACTAGGTAAAACGCTCCCAAATCACTAAAAAACATATACTGTCATCCAGGATTCTAAGATCTTTTAACAGATATAAGATTGATATAAGCAAAAATCACTGTTATTCATTAAGGATAATAGAATTTAGAGAATTTTGACAATAATTTCAGACACTGTAGAAAGTTTTATATTACAAAGAAGTATTGCAAAGACAAAGGTCAATAGATTCCCATGACTGGGCACAGTGGATAAAATCATTTCATCCACTTCATTTTCTACAACGCACTTAATATTTAAGAAATACATATTAATCAGAGTTTGCTTACTTATCCACATTTGACCACAAGGAGTTTACAGCCTATTACGTATCATCATCCAGCATCAGACTGGCAACTTTCAAGTTGATAGCGTATTATTCTTTGGCTTGGTGTGTGAAAGTCATATTTTGGATTATTCTGAAAATGAGTGAGGTGCCATTATAGAAATATCCATATGAAATAATACCTCAGTCATGGAAAAAGGGCTCTAAAATCCCACTGGAAAGGCCATTCAACCAGGGGACGCTTAAAAACACAGAAAGTTGTAATGCAACATCCCAGATGCAATGAAACCTATAACTAGAAAAGCAACGCTATATTGGCTATATTTGGTGCTACACATGTCCTTATTTCTGCTTTAAAATAGGCTTTTTTCCACCTCCAAATTAACGTTCTTTTCTCCTCTTTCACGTCCACTCCGCTCTCTACACTGACGCTACGCTTACAACTCTGACAGCTAGTTAGTCCTCTTAGGAACTTTCTTGCCACATAAGCTTTGGATCTGCGAGGACAGAAAGATAAAGCTAAGTCAAGGGCAATATTTCTCGAACTCTCTGAGACACACAGCACGCTTCTCTTCTCCTAATCCTTCCCAGGCTGAAAATTTAGCAAAATATAATAGTTATGTATGACTAAAAGAATGAGATGAAAAAAGAAAAGACACAGAGTGCATGTCTGATTTCACCACCATAAGATTTACTACGGACGTACCATGAAAGTTTCTAAACACTTAACTCGCAATTTCTGTACTCAGCCCATTGTGGATGGTAACCAAAGGGCTGCACATGGGCTCAAGCCAGGAATCACACGTGTAGTTATCTCTCCTCTCCGGAAGGCACTTCACCTGTTTCATTCTGACCTTTAGGATCCACTTCTCTTTAAAGAGACTGGATGCCTGGAGTAGAACGGAACCGACCATAGTGCCAGATTTTTTTCCCCATAACTCTCCTAAGACTCTGCAATTGCATAATGTATCTGTCTGTTTGTCTACTGTCTCTCTCCTTGACACAAATGAAAGCTTTAGGAGCGAACAGACTTTGCTTGCCTTATGATCCGTTTCATTACTAAAGCCTAAGACTATTCGATTCTTTAATGAAGTCTCATCAATTTTTGTTCTTTTTATCCCTTTACTTAACTGATATTCAGCATGTGGAGAAACACAGCTCTTTTCCAAGAGCAGCTTTCAAGTTTTGGAATCAAGCACATGAGTAATAACCTTCTAACACTAAATGCTATCTGTCATAAGGTAATTTTAATTTTGTAGCCATCAAATATATCAAAACTTTACAATCCATGCCTTTTTATACCAAAGGCAAAACCAAGTATGAAAGGATTAATGAATCTGGTCCCACAAAATTTTAGCTTCCCGTGCAGGAAAAAAAAGCTCTTAAAAATGATAAACCGGAAATACATCTATAAAACATTACTAAAGTTTAAGAGACGTAATATAAGAAATAATAAGAAAAGACAAACACCACCATGCAAGAAAAGAAAAACTGGTTTATCAGCTCAATTTTCTAAAAATACACATGAAAACAACAAGAGAATCTCGGACCTTCCAAAATGACAATTTTTTTAAAAAGTAAAATATTTAATGTGTTCATGCTAATTCACAGCCCTTCCTTGTGGAAATATATAACAAATCCCTAAAAGAGTTGAAAACAGTTTACCTAGCAATTCCACACTTAAGTTTACTCAAAGGAAATAATTAAGCATGCACATAAGATATTCATGGCATTGCTCCAGACGTCCAATAATAGGGGGGTTAAATAAGATATATCTGTGAAACCATGCAGCCATTAAAATGATGCCATAAAATAGATTTTATTGACGTGAAAAGGTGTCTATAACATATCTGTTACTTAAAAGAGCAGGTTGCTAAGTCTACCAGAGGATGAATGGATAAAGAAGATGTGGTATACACACACATACAATGGAATACTACTCAGCCATAAGAAAAGAAAGAAATTTTGCCATTTGCAGCAACAAGGATGGACTTGGAGGGTATTATGCTGAGTGAAAAATGTCAGCCAAAGGTGGACAAATACTGTATCACATCACTTATATGTGGAATCCAAAAAATAAAACAAATTAGTGAATATAACACAAAAGAAACAGACTCACAGATACAGAGAACAAACTAGTGGTTACCAGTGGGGAGAGGAGAGCGGGGAGGGACAAGATAGGGGGAGGGGATTAAGGGGTACAAACTATTATGTATAAAATAAATGAGCTACAAGTATGTATTGTACAACACAGGGAATATAGCCAGTATTTTGTAGTAACTATAAACGAAATATAACCTTTAAAAATTGTGAATCATTATGTTGTACTTCTCTAACTTATGTAATATTGTACATCAACTCAATAAATAAACAAATAATTTTTTTTTTAAATAGCAGGTATTTAAATCTACTATAGCTTGGCACTACTGAAAGGATGCATATCATTTGTTAAACTGATTAGCGGTAAAAACAAAATATTAGGAGAATGTTTAAATTATGCGAGAACAATTTTCAAGTATTTTAGACACATTTTCACGATAATAATCTGCTAATTACAGTAATGCCTAATCTTGAAACAGCTCTGACAACGTAAACTTTCAGCTGTCATCCATATGACTTGCACTTACATTATGTTTTGTCTATAGTTTCAAAATCAGAACCCAGGGATGCGTCCTTGGAAGCAATAGCTTGAAGATGCATTGAGTGGCTGTCAATTTGATCTCCTGGTCTTTGGCAGATCATTTAGTCAACACCTATCACATGCTCTATTTCCAGAGCCGTGATAATGAAAATGAAGAAAACATACCCCTTTGAGACAGGCTGATTGGCGACACCAAGTGCCAGGGTTTTTAGCATGTATCGTACTACAACCTCTTACATCATTGACTTTGCTTTTTTTTTTTTTTTCACTCTTTTTTTAGTTGGTAGAAGCAAAGGCAGAAAACTTCAATGACACAAAGAATTCTAGAGCTTTTTGTAAAAGAACCTGAGTGATCATCCAGTCTAACCCCTGGATGTTATAAATATGGAAATTCAGGCCTGGAGAGCAGGGAAGTAAAGAACCAGACTAGAACCAGGTATCTTGCCTCCAAGCCCAGCCCACTTTCACCATCATCCACTACTTACACAGAACATCACGTGCCACTTTAGAAAGTAATTATTGCCCCACAGGATTAATGAAAAGAGCAATGCCAGTGTGTATACAGACCTTGCATCTGGTAGCTGTATGGTGCCTGTCCAGGTTGAGGGGTCCCAAAGCTTGTCCCATAGCTGAGAAATCCTGTCTGTCCAGGTGACTGAGACTGTGACAATCCACCTTCAGTCTTGATGCCTGCCCACAATGCACCTAAATCAGTTAGTGATAGCTTATCTATCTGTTCATTTTCAAAAGCTGGTCCATATACAAAAACACTCCCACAACTATCCAATTACAAACGCTTCCCCCCCCCCAGTATTATCTCAATAACCAAGGCCATAGAGTGAAATACCCTTCACTGTAACTTCAATTAAAAAGAATAAAACCAGGATTATTACAGATTTCAATGCCTATCCGCACTATTCTTTTCTTTTGTTTTCCTGAATTCCATTTTCTATAAAATTTAACTCCAGTGATATCATTTCTATAATTAGTTGTATTGCTTTACAAGAGTTTAAGATCTTTACGGTCCAGAAATGGCCATAATTAAACTTGAACATTATTCTAAATGTTGTTGCATTAACATCAGAATCAAAATATTTTTTCTAAAAAGTGATTAATTAGAGTCTCTAGCCTCAACATTAAAAACATTTTTTTCTTTACTCTTTCTACCACAAAGCTGATTTTAGTACACAACGCAGTTTGAGGTCAGAGGTAGCAATATTGGGCATAGAACTAAGCAACACAGGGGGAAACCTTCTCCCAGATATCCAGATCCTACCAGGCAGTAAGCACAAGAGAAGGATAATAATAAAGAACTCAATCCTATAGAACAGCATAGTGCTTTATAAACAGCACAGAGAAATTGACAAGTAGTTCTTTTTGTCCCTTATAGTTTCAGGTTTTTATTCAAATATAATTGTTTTAAGTGTAACATAAAGTACACTTTCTTTTCATCACATAATGTAAAAATAATGTATTTGTGGCCCCCCAATACTTCCCAAAGTGCCAGGCTGACATCCTAATTTCAGGACTTGGGTTTGGAGGTATCGTTGTACTAGGGCTCAGCCCTGGATCATAATTAAAGACACTCATGAAAGTTAACAACTGTCCTTAATTCCCACAGAGGGAGGGGATGAAAATTTCTGCCAAGGGAATTCACATTTTGGAATAATTTTACTTTTCACTTAAGATAAATAATATCTTTGGGATCTAGAATACACAGTAGTCTCACTGTTTATTTCCATTTTAGGGGAATTTCATCAGTAGAATGAAGTTAGGTAACTTTCCTAAGGCAGTGGAAGAATCTGACTCTTGGCGAAGAGAGCCTACTCTAATTCCTGAAGTATCTCTAAGTAACCTCATAATGGCCTTACATTTCAGTCTTAACACAACCTTAGCATTTTTTTTAAATGTGACTTTCCCTGTACAGGCAATCCCAAACCAATGAATAACCCACACTTATAAATGGTCCCTGGAAAAACAAGTGCCCAAGACAGGTGGTTAGATGGCTCTAGAAAACTCCCTTCCTTTTCATGGTGTCACAATAGAGATTTTCCCCCTTCTTTCTCCATTTGATGCTATAATGATCTGCTTTCAGGCTTCACCTGTGCCACCTCTGTTTTTAGCCTGGAGGCTCAGAATGGGCATCTTTGTGATAAGAACAGGTAAGGAAAAGCAGGAAGAGGTAGAAAACACCCATAGCCACACCTGTGTCCATAGCTTCTATCCACAAGCTGTCCAACTCATCTCACTGGTCGACTCCATGCAGATCCAGTGAAGAATGGCACAACCTCTTCCTCCTCGTGGACCCCTTGCTCTTACTATGAAAAGATTTGCCTATCTTTTCTTACTGGGTCTAGGTGAAAAGTCAGGGGACATAAGTCCTTGGAGAAAGTCTTCTAGAACTATCAGGACCTTAACTATCAGCAGTTAAAACCCCTAAACGATGTGCTCTTCCTTCAGAGCAAGCAATAGGGGAAGGCTGCCATATTTTTCCATGCACTGGCCCAAGAAAAAGAGAATGGCTGGTCGGAAGCACTGGGGCATCTCCTTGTCCTCAAGGTACGAAAAGAGAAGAAAGGAGGTGATCAGAAAAATACTAAGGACTGAGAATTATTCCCAGAAGATTTATAAGCATGGAAGGTCCTGGGATCAAAGCCCTTTACACTGAGACTCCCTCTCACCACCTCCCCGATCCCCACCTACCACATGAAAATCCCCATTTTTCCGAACCTCTGCTCATCTCACTCTACTGGAACAACTATTTCAGACAACAGGGCCACCTGTTGATGGTTTAGAACTAGAGAAGTCCCTACCCCGCAGCCCAGAAATCGGCAAAGGGCCCTTCCATGACTGAATGGGGAAGAGAAAGAAAAACAAGAGAGCTGTGTGAGTGGCAGCCAAGGCGGTAACAGGAATGGTACTCTTCCCCTGGCAGCACTGATAGGTCTACAGTACTTGAGTATTGCTTGTACTGGAAAATACATTTCTACTTCAAATAATCAGCTTACAAATAAATTTTGAGGATATAAATTGGGGACTGCCTTAACTCACATTATAGGACTGAAGTTACACAATTCAAATCATAGAATCTTTTCCCTCTTTTAGCATAAGGATAGTTTAAAAGTAAATTACAGACAAATTTAATGTATATTTAACGTTATTTTGAGAAACGACTAAAAGTCATGGAAATGAAAGATAATTCTAGAAAGTCCATTTTATGGCTGTTTTTAAAGTCTGGTTGAAAAACACCTCCCTAGATCACATTCAGTTGTGATCTTTTTAAAATAAAACTATGAATGTTGAAGTCATACATAATTTAGATTTTAATTTCTATATATTTGATAAGAAATGTATATATGGCCAATTTGATTTGGGGTAAAAACAGAACAAAAAAGCAAAAAATAATTTACCTTCTAATGATTAACGAAATGCTTAAAGAAGAACATTATTTCTTTCAATATACTGAGAAAAGTTTATGAAATAACGATAGCAGCAGAAGCATAACTAGAATATTGATCACAAAATACTCCACCAGTTTTTTCTATCAGTCTTGCTCCCAAACTTTCATGTATTTTTTTCTGGATCACTAGGTTTTATTTATTTCTTAATAAAATGCCAATAATCCATATTTTTCTCTTCCAACAAGCTGCAGTTTGTTTAAAATTACAACTACCATTCAATGGAAGTGAAGGTATTCTGGAATCCTAAGCTTTTAAAAAATTAAACTTTGAGGTTTGGCTGGATTTATTTTTAATTTACAGGTATTGACCCTGTAACAATTGAGTCAAATTACACTAAGATAAAGATAATCTCCAGGTGGGAAGGAACAAATAGGGATGTGAGCTTTAAATGTTTCCTGATTGGCCTCTTTAAAGTGCAGCCCAAGCCATGATATAGATCACTTTTCCTAATGGTTGATAATGCTGAAATTTGAGACTACTACCCCCCCCCTCAAGTTTAGAGCCAGGGTTTGTTGAACTGTGCTTGTACTTCTCTAATCATAGCTCAGCATCTGATAAATAGGAAATGAATCTTCACCCCAAAAGACTCCATTCACAGAAGTTTTATCAGAAATATGCACCAAAATACTTTGGATTCCAGAGCCAAGCGCTCAAGTGGCAAATTAAGAATTGAGATATAAATGGAAAAAAAACAAAACAAAACAAAACGAGAGCAAGAGGGCATGTGAACCATGGTATTTGCCACCTCTGACCTCAAGATAAGTAACTACCAGCTCTTCCAATGTTCATTAGAAACGATCATTTTAAGAATTTAGACACAAAAGGTGACCACCCTTTCTCAAGTGGCCCAAGAGGATCGTCTTTAAGTACCACTCCTGTGAAACTTTCACAGGTACAGGTGTGCCCACTAGGCAACATCAGTGCTAAAGCCGAGGGATTACTCACCATAGGAGGAAATTCCATAGGGCTGTCCCGGCTGTGGGTACGTGGCATAGGCTGTAGCTTGTTGCATTCCTGTGGTAAACTGTGTTTGCCCATATGCAGCCATAGTTTGTGAGGAAGGGGTAGGGAGAATATGTGGGTATGGTCTGCTATTTGTCAGAAATGACAGAAAATAGAAAGCCCATGCATTAGATGGAAACATGCAAGGTAACTGATTACCAACCAAATCACAAATTCCAGTTAAAGACTGTTTCTTAATGTAAAACTTTCAAGTGTAATACACAAAGAACCGAAATACTACAGTGTCCCTCCTAGGTGATGCTCCAAATAAATTTGCGTAAATACATTTAGGTCTCTATGAAACACGCTTTAGTTTAAATTAAGATGTAACGTGTGGGCACCAGACACGACTTGAAATAAGGTAAAAGACTACTCAGAAAAGTTATTTATTAAGAGAAAATATATCTTACTTGGAAGGATAAATCTGTGGTGGGGAGAATTGGTGAGACGGTCTTGGGCTGAAGCTACTGCTCCCAATGGCTGGAAAAAGAAAAATAATGCACAATAATCCAAGCAAAATGCAAAATATAGATAAAGCATTGATATAGTTTCAACTATAGGTTGTGGCCACATGAAACCGTAGACCTTTTGGACCCGCAGAAATGGCAATTTCATAAGTCAACCTAACAGGAAGTTAAACCATATTAAGGAACCTATAGGAACTGATCAAGTGATTCGAATTTTAAATCAACTCTTAGAAAACATAGTCATAATATTCTTAAATACCTGTCAGTGATGGCTTTTACAGTGGCAATACTTTAAGAGCACAGGGAGTCCCGGCCACTGGTTGGAACCACCACGCTGAAAGGGGAGGGATGAACTTGAATTACAGGGCTGGGCGGGACCGGAAGGTCCTCTGGTATATTGTTTGTGTTCAAGGGGACACACGCCCCTGAGACTGTGTTACCGAGAAATGCAGTCTAATCTCCTCTCAGGGAAGTAGAAATAGGACAGATCCTCATTTGCCTGCATTGATTCAGCAATTTTTTAAAAATAAGAATGCATTCCTACAACCATCTAAAATTTCTCAAGTTGCAAACTAAGCCCGTTTTTTCTTGCATGGAGATGGATATTCCTTTGCCTTTCAGTTATATATGCTCCACTTCAGCATTCAAGTCACAAAGTTTTTTTTAAAGAGATTTAAGCATTCAAGCAGAATCTCATTTCTTTTTAATCACATATACTTGATTCAATAAGTCTCAGAAATGCACGAAAGTCTTCTATCAAATATTCTTTTACAATCATTCTGAACTAAAGAAGCAAACAAAAAACATGTTTGTTTTTCTTTTTTTTTTTTTTTTTACTAACATGAGGCCTTAAAATGGTGATTCTCAGCTTCTTTCATTGCTAACATGGGCCATCTATTTATGTACATAAATATCGACACACATTTACATATATACACATTTACATAAATATATACATATATACATACACACACACACACACATATATATATATATATACATATGTATTTCCCCTTTTCCCTTCGAACTCATCCTATGCTTTTCCTGGCTAAGATGCATATGCTTTGGGTACAATTATTATAAGATGTAATATGTTTATTTTCTTCTACGAATAATCACTGTCTGCAGAGGCTCTATTATTTATTCATTATATTCTACATTAAAACCTTTCATAAGCTTCCATGAACTCCAGGTTTTATACATTTTCATGATATCACATCAGTACAGTTATGTTTCTCAAATGTAATTTTCTAGCTTGTGTTTGGGGAAACAGTGGTGGTTTTGGGTTAGAATCTCAAAACCTATGACTAATCCTTTCCCGGTAAAGCAAATAGGCCTAACCCAGTGACAAGAGAATAGATGAAGGTCAGCAGCACTCATGAGACCTGCCAGACTTCAACCCTCTGGCTGTTGGTCTGGCAGAGATGGAGGTCATATTAATGAGAGAAGGCAGGCCAGCTTGGCTGGTGTCCCCCATCTCTTGGCACATGTTGGGTCACTACTCTGTTCCAGGCATTGCACTCCATGCTGAAGATGCAAGCATGCAAAGACAAGTCCTGTCGTCGCACGTGGGGAGGCCAACATACAAATAGCTACGCGAGGATTAAATACAATTTATAGAAGGGAGAGAATGCCTGGACCACAAGCGCTGCCACTTGCCCAGGCCACCTGCGATTACAACCTTTCTAATCCCCTCTTCTAGGCCTGGAAAGAGACCAAGGGCAGAGAAGATTTATCCAGCAGAGCTGCTGGAGGGGTAATACCTTCCCTGGATCATCATAGATAGAAAGAAGTTTTTTAAAAATGAAACCACAACACAAATATGTACTACCACACAAAAAACCCCAAAGCCATCTGAAGATGGAAGCCGCAGAAATCCCTTTTATTCTTTTCTTGCTCTATCCCTGTGTTTTTCAAATTACGGGTCACAACCCATGAAAAGATTGTGAATTCAACTTCATAGGTCCTGCTCAGCAATTCTTTATAAACAAATAGAATAACAGAATAGAAGATATCAGGGTGATTGTACAGCAAAAGGTAGGTTCCACGAAGCTCTGATTTAGATTATACGCATAATATATGTGTGTACACATGAAGAAAGATTTGGGAGGTTGCAGAGTGTGGTAATACAAACACAGTTTCTGGAATTAGAATTTAATTTCAGCTCAGATTCAAGATCCAACTCTTCTGCGTGGTCTTGGTCAAGTTATTTGATCCCTCTAAGCCTTGACATGTTCTCATGTAAAATGATGGCAGTAATACTACCTACACCTCATAGGATGGTTGTGAGGAGTAAATGAAGTAATGACATAAAGCAAATAATACTGTGTTTGTGTAAGAAATGTTTAACATCTCAGATTCCCACTATCTTTGCCCCCACATTTGCCCTTTTACTGTATTTTTAATTCTACTCGATGGACAGCATCACCATCTATCCAGCAAAAGGCTTAAAAACAGGATTCTTTATCCCCATTTTATATATGGGGCTAGAAATTAAGTAACATGTCCAAGCAAATAAATAGGAAAGCTGGTATCTGAACCCACATCTGCCCACTCTTTCCACCAAAACATACTATCCCCTGACCCCCCTTCATAGAAACTAGAAACCTCAGAATCATCTCATTTTTTTCTCCCTCTGTGACTCTCAAGTCACCCATCTCCAATTCAGAAATTCCCACTGAGCTGTGCTGCATCCTCCATCCCTACCCTCCTGTCCCGGGGCGGGTCCTCATTATGTCTCACCTGGACTAGAGAAACAGCCATCGAGCTACTCACTCTGCATTCCACCCACTGCCCTTTGACTCTCACTTCTGCCACCACACTGATCTTCCTTACCCGGAAACTTCTTCACGCCCATTCTCCAGTTTACAATCTCTCATCTGCACTTATACTATCCCTAGAAAAAAATTCCAAATTCCTTGGAAGATTATATAAAGATATTCAAGCATCCACCCTCCTGTGGGTTTAGGTTACACAGCATCCCTGGACTTGAGGACTGCCCGTGCGTGCCATGCATTTTCCTGTCTGTCTTGGCTGGTCTTCATGTCGGAGCCTACTGCCATGTTAATGCTCTTCTTTCCTCTGCCTGTCAAACACTCTTCCACTGGGACTAAAACATTATTTTCTCTTTAGGATAATATCTTCTTTCTCTGTACTTTTTGGAATGTTGTAAACACTGGCAAAGTTGCACTCACCACACTACATGACGGTTAGTTTATGTAGTGTATAGATGGTAGTTTCCTCGGCTACCCGTGAGCTTCCAGGGCCAAGGACCTCCTACTCTCCTTTGTTTCCTTGGCACCTGGTAGGGCCTGGCATGTGGTAGGTAATCAATAAATAACATTTGTTTAATAAGACTGTGAGGTTTAGGTCATAAGCAAAGTAGATATTTTTAAACCATAATAACTTGAAAGATGGTTAAATTATTTTAAGTTATTTATAAACACACAACAATAAACCTGATCTTTGGCAATATAAATGGGTCGATAGTTTTCCTTATGAAATAGATGTGAATAAGAACCCATGATGCTGCCCGAGTATGTTGCTGCTACTTACCTGTGTGCACCTAAAATTATTGACTATGTAATGCCATGTAAACAGCCATACCCTTAGGGCTTTCTCTAAATTCAAACCCCTGTGATCTCTGTGTAGCCTAAAGTCAAGAATCTTCCACCTTCTACCTCAAGTACTTTTTTCCTTAATTGCCTAAAACACTTTAAACCTTTTAATAATAATCTAAGAATTCAGATTATTTTTAATTTCATGAGGCCAGAATAACCTAAGGCAAAAAGAATGCTCCCAGGCCATTTATCAAGGTAAATAAATTGTTTCTCTTACCATTAGTAAACTCCAAAGGCCACATGGCAGAGCCCTGGGCATGTAGGGACAACAGGTCCTTCTTTGTTTTAACACTCTTGTTTCCTATCATTGCATTCTTTCTCCTACCTCTCACATGTAAGTTAAAGAAGCTCCCCAAATCTTACTGCAGGAAGGGAGAGAAGGACCCATGGTGAATTAATATTCACAAGCTAGAGAATCCACTGAGAAAGTCGATAGAACTCTAAAAATTAGCAAGTCCTCAGTTCATGGCTCCCCTGGGCTCCCATCTCATCCATGTCAACACCATTCAGCTGGACACACAGGTCAAAAGCCTAAAAGTTAAGTTTTGATTCTTCTCCTTTCCTCATACCCTTTTATCCTAAGTCCAGTCAGCTCTCCCCTCCAAATATAGGCTAAAAGTGACAACTTCTCGCTCTCTCTTGTCTGCCACTCTGTTCCAGTCACCAACGTTGGCCGTGGCCATCAGAGAGGGCAGCCAGGGCACCACCCCCTGACCTCACCTTCCCTCCCCTCCCAGATAGGATACTGGCACACTGCACCCTGCTTCAGTGGTTCCTCCAGGAAACACGTGGGCTAACACAGTCCTCTTCTTCTGCACCAGGAAATTCTGGTCTCCCTGCTTCTCCTTACCTTCTTCCCACCCTTCTCCCAAAGAGAATTTTCCACATGACAAACAGTGATCTCTTAAAAACATAAATTAGATCATCATGTCAAACCCCTCCTCGTCCTCAACTCCAAACCCTGTTATCCTGTTTCATTTTGATTAACCCAAACTTATTCCCCTCACTTCACTAAGACCTCTGCTCAGATGCCCTTTCCTTAGAGAAGCCTTCCTTCTAAAAGACACCCCTACCCACTCTTCACCATAGCCTTTGATCTGCTTTCGTTTTCTTCAGAGCACTTTTCACTGCCTATTTACTTATATTACCACTTACCTATTTATCATTTGTCTCTCCCACAAGAATGAAAGCTCCATGAGAGCAGGGACCTGTCTACTTTTTCACCTCTATATTCCCACTGTCTAGAACATTTCCTGGCCCACAGTAGGTGCTCAATACAGAACTGTTGAATGAATGAATCAGATCCCAAAAGGTAGATCTTTTCATGAACAATTACGAAAACAAAGAAATCATATTTGTCAGATATGATTTTTTTCTCCTCTAGAAATCTCCAATTTTCGAATACCCCCAGACATCAATGTTGAATGAATCCATATCAATTGACATTTTATTTAACAAATGAATAACAAATTTGGGCTTTGTGTAAGTGAGAGCCGCAGCAGGCAAAGACCAGATTTTGTAATCCCTCAAAGCACATTATTTTTCAACCCCAATTGTTCTTAACATTTTAATCATTAAAATATTGCTTTTCATTGGTCAATGGTAAATGAGCAGAACGTCACTGTGTTTTAAAAACACAATAAACAACCTTGCATTTTTCAATTCAACCACATGCCTTGGAAAATCAACCTCTCTCCTCCAGTTTCCCCACACCAGGATACCTGGAGATTTCACTGGAGAAGAGTGAGCCTCACTGCCTCCTTAATGCTTTAAGATGCTAGGGTTCCTTGAAGGACAAAGGTGGAAACAGCTATAACCAGTGTCAGGATGACTCCATATCTTCCTTATCCTTGCTATTTCCTTAAGATACCCAGAATATTAGGGATGTGAATTTTTAAGTTATCATAGAGAAGGAAGGTAGGCATAGTGACCACAGAGGTGAAGACCATCTTGGAGTTAATTCTTGGAGATTGCTTTCTCCAGCCTCCTCTTCCTCTTATAAACCCTAAGTCCTATTTAACAGCCACTCCAGCAGGCCATGGTTTTCACATCTTTACTTATGAAAGGTGGGGGGAGAGAAGGAGATGTGGAGGAAGGGGGGTAGAAGAGGAGGGGGAAGGAGAAAAAGAGGAGGAGAAGAGGAGGAGAGAAGGGAAGAGAAAAAGTAAAAGACAACAGTAAATGAAGGTCCATCCCCATGGTGCTCTGTGCCTCCTATGCCTTGACCCAGTTCCCCAGGTCACCTGATCCTTTCCTCTGCGTCCAACACAGACCATCAATCTATGGCAAATGAGATTCTCTACAGCTTCAGTCTCTTCACCAAACTATTCCTCCACCTTCCGCTAAGCCCTCCTCCAAGGCCCTTACTTCTCCGGCGTATCTTTTCCCAGTAGAGGCTGCTCATTTTCTCAGATTCCAGGATAACAAAGACCTACAAACACACCCTCCTTGTTGTTTCTTCCAAATCATTGTTTTTCTGTTCTCCCTCGAAACCCTCCCTTCTCTGAGGTTCCTGACAACTCTTTAACACTTCCATGAATGACCCACCTCCTAAGCACTTCCTGGCATTTATCAAAAAACTTTAGTATTTGACTGTGTCCCCTGACACATCCCAACATCAATCATCTTGGGTCATGCATCCAGCGCTTTTCTCACTTCTGTCTTGGCCTCAACTCTGGCCTTCTACATCAACCAACAAGCTCAAGACCACATCCTGGACCTCTTTCTCCATTCCAGTCTTAAACCACAACAGCACTGATTGCATCTGTTTATTTACAAGCATGTACTGACCACTGCGTATGAGCTCCATTCTATGACGGCCACTGGGATTGTAAGTGTGAACAAGACAAACAGTATCTGTTCTCATAGGGCTACAGTTTAGCAGGAGGAGAGATGATGCAAAGTAATTTTTAAAGGAGTGATAAAGGCTGAGGAAGGGAAGTACAGAGAACCAACTCCAGAAGCATCAGGTGGAGGCCTCACTGAGTTCTGAGATTAAGGAAGGAACATCCTCTTTTTCCAGAATTTTCATTCCTTTATTCCCATCTCATCTATTCTCCAACCCATCAAGAGAGGCAGGCCCCCGACATCCTTATCCCCTCTCAATTTATTATCCCCTTCCTTCACTTTTTTCTGTCTATCCTAGATACATGAAGTTATTTGAAACTTGTCTTGTACTGGTATCCTCAATTTTCTTCTCATATTGAGTCACTTCAGAGAAAAAAGTAGAAGCCATCATTCATTCATTCATTCATGTATTCAATAATTTAGCTAGTAAATATCTGAGTGCCTAACACATGCTGGATACGTTTTCAGGTGTCAGGGATACAAATGAACAAAAGAAGACCAGATCCCTGCCATCTCAAGCTTACATTCTGGTGGGGGTGAGAGACCAGCAATAAACCTAATACACAAGTGGATGATATAGTTTGTAAAAGGTTCAAAGTGTTATTGGGTGGGTGGGGGATTCTGGAAGTCTATAGTAAGAGTTTTGTAACACTGAGTAAGGTGGTCAGGGTGAGCCTCAATGGTGGGATTTGAAGGTGGTGAAGCAGTCGGGCAGGTGCAGAGACGTGTTCCAGGAAAAGGCACTGCCCCTGCAGAGGCCCTCATTAGAGGAACAGGAGGAGGCAAGGGAAGCAGGCAGTAAGGTCTGATGGGGCTTGCAGGCTAATTGTAATGAATTGGCTTTTACTCAGAGATGAATGGGAGCCACTGGAAGGTTCGAACAGAGGAATCGGGCAGGAATTCCCTCAAAGTCTTGTCTCCTCCTCCTCCACTTCAAACTCATCTGCGTTACTTTCCATCAATCTTCCCTGATAGTTCTGTGGAAAAGTTATTCCTTTTCTAGGCTGACCCACTTCTGTTCTGAATTTAAGCCATTGCTGCCCCATCAGGGTCACCTCTACCTTTCACCCCTGCCTCTACAAAGTTCGTGCTGGCAGCCCAAAACACCCTGACCTAAATGCCATCCCCAACCCTCCAGCCCTCTTTCTAACAGACTACCTTCTCTTCTTCTCCCTTCACCACTTATCGACGTGAAAGACATTTTTCTCTTTCCTGTCTCCACTTCCTCATCGTATTCATTAAGTCATTCATCCATTCAATAAACTTTACGAGCACATACTATCTGCTAGGAACGATGCTGGAGACACAGAAGTAGGGCATGTAGGCCAGCAGGCACAAGGGGAGATGAAGCCCGCTTGTCCACTGAAACTGCCATAGTTTAAATTCATCCATGCTTCTCATTTTTTATTTTCTTATTTTGAAATAATTTGACAACTGGAGAAAAGCTGCAAAAATAGTAGAAAAACTTCCCAGGTATCTTTCACCCAAATTCCACAAATGGTAATGTTTTATGAGATTAACTTTATCCTTTATTCTCTTTCTCTCTCTATATGTGTGTATTATGCACATATATAACTCACATTTTTTTGGAGTTGCAAATATGATGCCCCTTTACTCATAAATACTTCTGTATGTATTTCTTAAAAACGAGGAATTTCTTCCCCACAGTAGTGTGATAAAAATCAGGAGAAACCATGATGCAATACTATGATTCACAGATACTTTCAAAAAAATTATCTCTTTGCAGTTTAGTATGTGATTTTTAACTTGTACTTTAAAATGATTACTTTTTAAAAGTATGAATATTATACATATGCTCTGCAAAAAAATATGAAAAAGGCAGAAGGAATAAAATTCAAATTATATTCCACCATTCAGAGAGAGCCGACCATTAATTTTTATACACATACACACAGACACAAATACATACAAATAAATGTCTTTTTAAACAAAACTGTGATTATACGGAACATATTACTCTTTTATAATCTGCTTTACACTTAATATAAGTAAACATTTTCTCATGTCATTAAGTTTTTTTAAAAAACCATTTTTAAAACCTGTATATGAATCTATCATATAGAAGTGCTTCCTTGAAGTATCTTTCCTGCCTTTACTTCCATTTCAATACTCTTTTTCTTCTTCCCCAACCACCTGTGCTTTCATCTTATCCTCTACCCATCTCTTGTGTATTGGTTTTCCCTGGGTTCTGTCTTCAACCTTGTTATACCCTGCTAGCGTTAACTCTCCGTACACTTTCAGAATTTCCATTCCAGATCTTTCCTGAGCTCCAACATCTTCAGGTGCATGTTAAATCACCACTAACAAGCCCCAAACAGAAGCTACCACCTTTCTTCCTCAGTCATACCTCTCAGATTCCCTCACTCCTCCCTTTTCTCTCTGCTTCACTCATCCCCACCATGCTCATTGGTCACTATGACCATAAATTCTATTTCATAAATACGTCTCAATCCATCACCTTTTCACAGCCATTGCCAGCACCCTATCTCAGGTCTTCAGCACTTCTTGTGAAAATGATTGCAAAAACCCCTAACTGTTCTCTCCCCTTCAGTTCCCCAGCCTCCCCTCCATCCTGCCTGAGTCCTTCCATAAGGAAAAGTGATCACACAACCTGATGCCTCCCGTGGCACTCAGGATAAAACACACATGCCACGTGGAACACACCTGCCTGTTTAGACTCTGGTCCCTTCCTCTCCATGCAGCACACCCCGCACTGCTCACACCAGACACACCAAGAATGCTGAACCATCAGTGGTGCCTCCAAGTTCCACACCTCCGTGCCTTGGTCTCCTCCCATGGAACACTCCATCCGTCCATCTTCCCCATCCTCAATTCTACATGTGCTTTATTCCTAACACATTCTTTAAGGCTGAGTGCAGGCATCCTCTCCAGGAAACCCTCCCTGACCACCCCACCCCAATTCGGTCTCTGTTGGGTCCTTCCTGGGTATTCTTAGGGGTCCCCGGGCCTCCCTCGGCATTATCCAGCTGTACTATGATGGCCTGGTGATTACTTCGCCCTATTAAGTCGCAAGGCAGGACCGTTCTCATACACCTTTGAATCCATAATAGCACCAAGCACACTGCCTGACATAAGTCAAATTCTAGTAAATGCTTTATGAAAGAACTATGAGTGTAACACCTGTTGTTATCTCCTTATTGCCTCCAGCATAAAAGTTGTGCATTTGCGTTTCATTTTATATCTATTTATAACTCCTCCTAATTGGAGTGTATGTGAAATGATCCCAAGAGCTAGACGAAATCCATCACAAACTTAGAAAAGTATAGCATTTCCGACGGAGAGGTCTCATAAACACAGCAAATCACTTGAAAAGGGTTAAAAAATTGAAGAATTACTTCTGATAAGAATGAGTTTTAATTGAAAGAGTCCAAGCTGGGTAATTTGGAAAAGATACAATCAGATCCTCACAGTGAACTGATTATCACAGTCACTTCCTTATCAGCAATTGCATCATCATGGAGGCGAAACTTGTATGTTTTGTTTGTTGAAGGCAGGCTTTCTCAAAAGGAAAGAGATTAAAAAATTAATTAAGGATCTAAAGCTGCTTGACAAAGTCTGATCTCTAGTTGACATGACAGTTAGGAGGATGCCGTGGCAAGTCTGTTTAGGGGCTATCAGAAGCCAAATTGTGCGTGATTAGAAAAATCACATAGGGACTTCCCTGGTGGCACAGTGGTTAAGAATCCGCCTGCCAATGCAGGAGACACGGGTTCGAGCCCTGATCTGGGAGGATCCCACATGCCGCGGAGCAACTAAGCACGTGCGCCACAACTACTGAGCCTGCGCTCTAGAGCCTGCGAGCCACAGCTACTGAGACCGCATGCCACAACTACTGAGCCTGCACGCCTGGAGCCCGTGGTCCGCAACAAGAGAAGCCACCGCACTGAGAAGCCCGCGCACCGCAACCAAGAGTAGCCCCCTGCTCCCTGCGACCAGAGAAAGCCCGCATGTGGCAACGACGACCCAACACAGCCATAAATAAATAAATAAATTTGTTAAAAAAGAAAGAAAAATCGCACAGATGAGAGACAGAAGGAAGGAGTCATCAACATAATAAAGATAATTTAGAGGAGACGGAGAACAATTCCCCTTTTGATTTTTTTCTCCTTTACAGAATACCAACATTTTCAGCAAACACTTCATCACACCGAACAAAAACATCAGAATTGCAAATATGTGACGCTGAGAAAAACTATACAGTATTACACAGATGATATCCACATATATCCACATACACATGCATACACACACATACATATACACACATATATTGTATATGTAAACTAGGAAAAATAATGTTTCATATTACTGTGAAAATCTAATATTTATTCCTTACCTGAACCTGAGAAATTGTCTAAAGACCCGTCTGCTGTTGTTGAAACTATTTCACTGCTGCTCATTGGCTCTGTTTTAACTACAAAAATAAACAACATATATCATATACCCAATTAATATTTATAAAGGCACAGTAGAGAAGATATAACATTCAAAATAATTATAAGAAAATCATTTAAAAATCAATCTTTTCGTATTTGAATATAAATCAGATTAATATCCCTAATAGAGTCTTTTTAAAAGAAATTTCCATGTTAAGTTTTTCTTCCTAAGGAAACAATCTATTGTGGCAAGTTACCTTTTAATAGAAACACTTTAAAAGTAGTTCAATTCATTGTTGTCTTAAATGTTTACTAAATTGCTTACTAAAATAAATAACTTATGTCTCAAAATTTACATGATGTGGATGTGAAATTATTTCCTTGGGTTTGTAGCCATTCGGCCAAATAGAGTCCAAAGGATAGAAGAGAAAGACTTGAAGAAGTGGGAGATAACACCAGCTTTCATGATGCTCAAGGACAGGTGCACGCACACACACACCCTTTCTCAGTTATCCAGCATGGCTAAAAAACAGAGTGCTCACTTTAATGGACTGTTATTACCACCCAGCCACGACAATTCATCAAGGTCTGATGTACACTTAGTACCGAAACCACACTAAATATAAATGAAGCAGAAATAAAATCTTCCATTTCAAAATAACAATAGCAGACAGTTTGTGGAAAGCACAACCTTCAGTAAAGTCCCTTGGGTCTGTAAACTAAAAACATTTATCTTTATGCTATAGGTTCTCCAAAGCAAATCTACTATACTGATATAGTGAGGGGATTATTGCATCCCTACAGATAAGGCAGAACACCTCAGAACCCTATTTCCCCTAGTTTTAGCTTTTTTAAAATAATAAAAAAAAATAGCATCATTGTTTTCCCTAGAAACTACTAGTGAAGTTCTATCACTGGAATTTGCCTAGCCTACTTTGTGGAAGTTATACACCTGTATTAACAGGTTTTCAAGAAGAGTGTAATAATACTTTAGAGGCTACTTAAAAATCAATAACATGTTTCCCAAAATGAAGGCCCTAACAAGAGAATATTTGGGGTGGCTTCTCTCACCAAGTAAACACATTCTGGAATGGGAAAGGATGATGGAGAAAATGAAGCTTTTCCTTCTCTCAACACTGCCAATCTCTTATAAACATCAGGCAAAGGACAAATTCACCCTCTTGGGCCTTCAAATCTTTTACGAGTGCATAATGAGTAATTCTAAAATTCACATTATAAATAGTTGCAACAGATAGTCAGTTTCAAAAAAAAAAATTAGACTGTCTCTAAACCAAGTTGAAAAATAAAACCAGTGAGTCCAAAGGGAATCACTTCCATTGATTGTTTTAATGTAGACCAAACAATAGTGTAACTGAAATTTTCTCTTTTCCACCAGTTGTTTCAGATTAGAAGTCTTAGTTGATGCTAGTAAATTCTGATATAAGCCTATATTTCCCTCCTCTCTTCACGCCTCCAGGAAACCTAATGATTTTGCTCTTCATAACCATTATATAGCTACAGATTTAGGAAGGCAGGGACACCACTGCTGGTGCACGGTTTCATACCCAGTTGTCCACATCCTTATTTTACCCCTTTAAAAAGAACTCATATAACACCCTGTACATAAAAAACAATGGTTCTATTTCACTCTATACTGGACAAATTACCATGGGATCTGAACTCAGTATCAAATACCACACACCCAGAAAAAGATCAGAATTAGGCCCAAGGGGAATGGGTCCTACAAAGTGCCTACTATGTGTCAGATTCTTTGCAGACATTTTGATTAATCTCTTTAAACAATTCTACAAGTAGGTCTCGGAACACAACACACAAACTCACTAGTTACGTACTGCCTTCTTGTTTCACAGGCAAAAACTGAAATCAGAGGGGTTAGGAAATTGCCCAAAGTTACACAGTAAGTGGCAGAAATGGGATTTCAGGTTGGATATTTTTTATTCCAAGTCTTGAAAACTAGCAGTAAGCGGCACTTCCCAATAATTAGAGCTACTCGACAACAGAGCAAGGCACTGCCACACATGGTGGACACGGTGCAAGGCAAAACCCCTGCAGTTCTTGTCTTCCTAGAGCGTTCACGCTTCCAGGCTAGTGAACTTGCTGGAAGATCTCAAGCAGAAAGTCCACGCCTACCCGTCTGCCTGGGAAAGATGGTGAAGAAGAAATTTACAGTGTGAGATGTTAGCCCAGATGACTTCTAAGTCTTGGCCAAATCTAAGGTCTATGAATCTGTAGACTGGACTATAAAATTCACGAAAGCTTGACTACGCCAAACCATTCCTACTCCTGTACCCCAAGACCTACCCCAGCTACTCTCCATAATTAGCTTAATCAAGTACAGCTTTCACTCCCAAGAGGCGCATTCAATTATACTTGCAATGCCATTAAAACTAGGCAAAAAGAATAGGAAGGAAACGAAGAGGATACTTTTTCTTTTAGGCCCCCAGCCCATTGCTTTTTGCCATTGTTCAAATATACTCATCTATACACTAAAGAATAAAGACTCCCTTTTCCTGATGAACCCAAGTTTTTAAAAGGCTCACTGTTGAAGAGAAGAGGCAGTATATAAAGGAACTACCAGGATATTCGCGATTTTATCAGGTACTGTAATTGAATCTGTGATCACCAGACACCTGATGCTAAAGAGACTGGTGATTTATTGTGATGGAAAATAGTTTCTGAATGAAATCCAAATAAACAGAGACCACTGCTGGCTTTGTGGTGGCCAAGCATACACCCACCAGAAAGTTAAAAAGAATCATCTCTGGCCCCAGAACTTTACCCATCCTCACTAGCGCCATGACATTTATAAATATGCCATAGGTGATATAATAGAGCACCTTTCCAAAGCTTTGACTTTAAAAACACAACATGCTGAATTTTTTTTTTTTTAAGTTTGAGAGATTTCAACTGCTGTCATGTCTGAGACCAATGATCCCATCTGAGCTATTTATCTGAAAAGAAAAATCTGAGTGACGTGTTCTCCTCTAAATAATGGTAGAACTCTTTTATCTCCGCCATACTTCTTCCTGCATTACATGACTTCAGTCTATCAGAAAATAACAACTTTTAGTCTCTTTTGCCACCACTCAAGAGTCTCTCTTTTTCCTACCACTCCAAATTTCCAATCTTCCATCTGATACTTAAGGACCTACTCATCCTTTAAAAATATTCAGAAATTCTCCTTTACCCCTTTAATCTCCCTGATCCCCTCAACAGCTTGACCTGTCCATGTACTTTAGACCTGAGATATACTGGGCAACTTGCTACCCTCCAGAAGTGCCACAAACTTCCATCTATCAATTTCTTTGCACTCTGGTTTTGGAGGCAAATAATCCAGCTACCTGCTATAAGACTTTGTAAAAGTTATATGATATCTTCAACCTTAATTATCTCATATAAAATATTTTTAAAGTAATATCTACAGTGATATATACATACACATGTGTGTGTAGGTGTATATATATATATATATATATACACACACACACACAATGGAACACTACTCAGCCGTAAAACAAATAAAATCTTTCCATTTGTGACGACATGGATAGACCTTGAGGGTATTATGCTAAGTGAAACAAGTCAGAAGAGAAAGATGCCATACGATTTCACTTATATGTGGAATCTACAAAACAAAATAAACGAACAAACAAAGCAAAACTCATAAAGAGAACAGACACTCACAGATACAAAGAACAGATTGGTGGTCACCAGAGGAGTGTTGTGGGTGGGTGAGATGGGTGAAGGGGGTCAAGAAGTACAAACTTCCAGTCATAAAATAAACAAGCCGTGGGACTGTAATGTACAGCATGGGGGCTACAGTCAATAATATTGTCCTGCATATTTGAAAGTTGCTAGAAGGGTGCATCTTGAAAGTTCTCATCACAAGCAAAGAAAATATCTATATTATAGAAATGCAATAAGGATCCATAAGAACGTAAGTAAAGAACCTGATACAAATAAGGAACTGAAACTATACTTATCATCATCATTAGTAGCAGTAGTATTATACCTACCTACCCTGAATGCCCTTCTCCTGGGGAATAGTACCAGGGAGCAATAGGGAACAGAGTTAAAATATATAATAAATAAATGAATGAATGAATAAGGAAGGAATAAAGAGTTAAAAGCACCAGCTTTGGAATTATCAGTTAAAGCTCAATCTAGCTTTGCTATTAACAGTATGAACCTGGAAAAACTACTCCACTTCCGTGTGCCTCAGCTTCCTTCTCTATAAGTGGGGATAACATACTCACGAGAAGATTAAAAAAAACAAATGCTTGAAAATCATTCAGCACCGTGCTAGGTCCAGAGGCCATGTTTTTCTAGTTACTTCTATCATTAGAGTGTCTTTATTAAAGTAATTATGAGGAATCAAAGCGTTTCTTCTGGGACAGAATCTGTTACAAACTTCACATTAAAGTTAAGCTTACCCTTTGAAAAGTAAATCAGAAGAATCTAAAGCTAAGTGACTTGTCTAAGATCAACCATTAGGGCAACTGCCTCAGGACAGCCAAAATCAAATCAAGGTAACTTGGCGGTAACTCAAGAGGAAGAACTAAATCATGATTATATTAAGTAAACCTATCTGCTAATCCCAGAGTCCTAATTTATCCCTCTCCTCCAACTCCCTTTCCGCTTTGGTAACCATAAGTTTGTTTTCTATGTCTGTGAGTCTGCTTTTGTTTTGTAAATAAGTTCATTTGTGTCATATTTTAGATTCCATGTGTAAGCGATATCATATGGTATTTGTCTCTTTCTGACTTACTTCACTTAGTATGATAATCTCTAGGTCCATCCATGTTGCTGCAAATTCTTCTGCCCATTTTTTAATTGGGTTGCTTGCTTTTTTGATGTTGAGTTGTACGAGCTGTTTATATATGTTGGCTATTAATCCCTTATGGGTCATATCATTTGCAAATATTTTCTCCCATTCAGTAGGTTGTCTTCATTTTGTCAATGGCTTCCTTTGGTGTGCAAAAGCTTTTTAGTTTAATTAGGTACCATTTGTTTATTCTTTTATTTTTATATCTTTACTGGAGTATAATTGCTTTACAATGTTGTGTTAGTTTCTGCTGTACAACAAAGTGAATCAGCTATATGTATACATGTATCCCCATATCGCCTCCCTCTTGAGCCTCCCTCCCACCTTCCCTATCCCACCCCTCTAGATCGTCACAAAGCATCAAGCTGATCTCCCTGTGCCATGCAGCAGCTTCCCACTAGCCATTGATTTTACATTTGGTAGTGTATATATATCAGTGCTACTCTCTCACTTCATCCCAGCTTCCCCTTCCCCCATTGTGTCCTCAAGTCCATTCTCTACATCTGTGTCTTTATTCCTGCCCTGCTATTAGGTTCATCAGTACTGTTTTTTTAGATTCCATATATGTGCGTTAGCGTACGGTATTTGTTTTTTTCTTTCTGACTTACTTCACTCTGTATGACAGACTCTAGGTCCATCCACTTCCTACTATATATATAAAGTAGATAAACAACAAGGTCCTACTGAACAGCACAAGGTACTATATTCAATATCCTGTAATAAACCATAAGGGAAAAGAATATGACAAAGAATACGTATATATTATAACTGAATCACTTTTCTGTACAGCAGAAACTAACACAACATTGTAAATCAACTATATTTCAATTTAAAAAAGTGGTCAGGAGAACTAGACATTTTTCCGATGACCAACAAGCACATGAAAAGATGCTCAACACTGCTAATCATCAGGGAAATGCAAGTCAAAACCACAATGAGATATCACCTCACACCTGTCAGAATGGCTATCATCAAAAAGAACACAAATAACAAACATTGGAGAAGATGTAGAGAAAAGGGAAGCCTTGTAGACTGTTGGTGGGAATGTAAACTGGTGCAGCCACTGTGGAAAACAGTATGGAGGTTTCTCAAAAAACTAAAAATAGAACTATCATATGATCCAGCAATTCCTCTCCTGGGTATGTACCCGAAAAAAACAAAAACACTAATTTGAAAAGATCATGCACCCCAATGTTCACAGCAGCATTATTTATAATTGCCAAGATATGGAAGTAACCTAAGAGTCCATCAATGGATGAATGGATAAAGAAGATGTGAGATATATATATATATATATATATACACACAATAGAATGTTACTCAGTCGTAAAAAGAATAAAATTTTGCCATTTGCAGCAACAGGGATGGACTTGGAGGACATTATGCTAAGTGAAATAAGTTGGAGAAAGACAAATACTATATCACTTATATATGGAATCTAAAAAATACAACTAATGAATATATCAAAAAAGAAGCAGACTTACAGTATAGAGAACAAACTAGTGGGTACCACTGGGGAGGGGGGAGGGGCAATATAGGAGTGGGTAAGTGGGAGATACAAACAACTGGGTATAAGATAGGCTCAAGGATGCATTGTGCAACAGAGGAATATAGGCAATATTTTGTAATAACCGTAAAAGGAAAGTAACCTTTAAAAATTAAAAAAAAAAAAAAAAGAAAACACATACGTCAGTCATTACAATATTTCTGAAGAAAGAGGCTAGTGGGAGGATGGCGAACATGGCAATTGTGATAGAGGATTCCAGGAGAAAATGTGGGCATTTCTCTCCAGCACTGCTTAGTGGCCCATGGAAAAGAGAACCCTGTATTTGTTCACCATAAATTTAACTGGAGACAGAGCTATCAGATCACTGGAGCTTGGGGACTTTAGCTATAAAGATCATCCAACGAACCCATCATACCATGATTCCTTGCTCATCAAGCAACTTCTCATTAAAATCTGAATGTTGCAGTCACATTATCTCCAGGAAGATGACAGACTGATCAGAGGAGATAAGCACCCAGTCCATTTGCTTAGCTGTATTTCTCACTATAAATTAAGAGGGCAGTTAAAGCACGTTCTCCCCCAGAGGACAGCTGTGCCTGATGGACTGGGAGCCGGCCTCTGTGTTAAGAATTTGCCCAGGGGCTTCCCTGGTGGCGCAGTGGTTGAGAATCCGCCCCGCCCCCCCCCGTAGGGGACACAGGTTCGAGCCCTGGTCTGGGAGGGTCCCACATGCCACGGAGCAACTAGGCCCGTGAGCCACAACTACTGAGCCTGCGCATCTGGAGCCTGTGCTCCGCAACAAGAGAGGCCGCGGTAGTGAGAGGCCCACGCACCGCGATGAAGAGTGGCCCCTGCTTGCCGCAACTAGAGAAAGCCCTCGCACAGAAACGAAGACCCAACACAGCAAAAATTAATAAATAAATTAAACTCCTACTCCTAACATCTTCTTAAAAAAAAAAATAAAAAAAATTTGCCCAGGATTGCAGCAAAGGCACCAGCCTGGGTAAGCCGTAGATCCTCCCCAGGTAGTATCTAAGCTCATAACTTTTCTTCTAACTGTGACAGTACAGCTTGCCTTTGCTTGATACACGCTTGGTCTTCCTCTCTATTTTGTTTCCTACTTCAGTGCTCCAGGACTTTACAAACTCTGTTCATTATCCCTCTACTACTCTTTATGATTCCTCTCTCTCTTCTATTTCAATGAGATTTACTTTCATTCCACTTTGGTAATTAAATACTCCAGCTACACCACTTCCTAGAACTGCACTGCCTCTAAATAACACCACCTTTTACCTTTTTCATTTGCTCACTTCTGCTGGACTAGCTCTTAATGCTCCTCAGAATATCCCGTCTTTCTAAACCCCTATCCATTCTCCCACTCCAACCACACCAGCCCAGTCTGGAACCCAGAACTCCCACCCTAGAATCCCAAGTGTCACCTCATTTTTCCAAGCATCTTTTTCGCCAAGCTCCATTCTCGGGATCGGCAATCTCTTACTGTTCACTCTTCGGCTCTGTTCTGGCTGATTGAGCATAGGAGAGGAGACCACAATTCACCCGCTAACTGAATCCACTAAAATGTATGCTTTCTGTATTCTTCTGAGTCATCCTGTTGCTTGACAATTCCACCTTTCCATTTCTTCTGCCTGAAAGTTTCCATCAAGCCTTCTGTACTTTACTCAAAACTCCAAACCGCACCTCATCCCCCATCCTCTTTAGCACATGTCCTCACCAACTATTTTATAAAGAATGTAGAAGCTGCATTAAATCTTTCAATGATCTTTCTACAACATTTCCCATCTTCCCACTGATGAATCTCAATAGAGGTTTTCTTTCCTCTAGCAGCGTTTAAATTTTATACCTTTATTCTTATGCCACATCCATACCTTCTCTGCAACAATGCTCCAATATTTGATTGTTTGGTCTCAACAACTTCAATCGTTCCATCTCGAGGGACTACTTCCTTCTACTTCCCCTAATTTTAAAAACAGGCAGCAGCACTATTTACAATAGCCAGGACATGGAAGCAAACTAAATGTCCATCAACAGAGGAATGGATAAAGAAGATGTGGGATATATATACAACGGAATATAACTCAGCCATAAAAAAAGAACAAAATAATGCCATTTGCAGCAACATGGATGGACCTAGAGACTGTCATACTGAGTGAAGTAAGTCAGAAGGAGAAAGACAAATATATGATATTGCTTATATGTGGAATCTAAAAAAAGGGTAAAAATGAACTTATTTACAAACCAGAAATTGAGTCACAGATGTAGAAAACAAACTTATGGTTACCAGGGGGAAAGAGGGGGAGGGATAAATTGGAAGACTGGGATTGACATATACACACTACTATAGATAAAATAGATAACTAATAAGGACCTACTATATAGCACAGGGAACTCTACTCAATATTCTGTAATGACCTATACAGGAAGAGAATCTAAAAAAGAGTGGATATATGTATAACTGATTCACTTTGCTGTACACCTGAAACTAACACAACATTGTAAATCAACTAGACTCCAATAAAATTTTTTTTTAAATCCAATAAATAAGGCAGGTCTGCCCTGATTTTAAAAAAAACTTCTCTCAAGCATGATCTACCTCTCTCCCTTCTTTCATCACTAAGTTTTCTGAAAGTTTGCCTTCAAGTCCTTAATATCTACTCTGTCTTTAATCCTTTGAATCATCCCTTTATAGCTACTATTTTACTAAAAGGATTTTCCTAATTGCCCGATGCAAACTTTTTCCATCCTGATTTTCCTTAATTCTTCTGTGGAGTGGGCCTTCCTCTGACACTTTTCTCATCATTGACCAACACAACACAGCAGTGTTTCCCTTTTTTAACCTGTATATGTCTTTTTCTCTGGATTGTCTTCCTTTGCCTACTCTGTGGTTCTATAATTCTACCTCCTCATCTATCTAAATTGTCCCTCACAGTTATGTCTTTCCACAATTAAAAAAAAATCTCCTTCACGTAGACAACTCTCAAATCTCTATCCACATGCATGACTTTTTCACAGGGACCAATCTTCACATTCCAATTATGCAAGGCCCTTGCCTGGATCAAGGTCAAATCAACCTGCTCAAACGCAAACTCCTCATTCTATCCCTTTGTAATGGTCATGCCACCGAGACAGAAAGTTTCCTTTTCACCCTGATTCCTCCCAGCAACTCTTTCCTCACATTCCATTGCCAAGTCTATCATTTCTACCATTCTAATCTTTACAACCATTTCCCCCCCTAATTTCACAGCCACTAACCTAATTACCTTATACCTCTTCTCTTGGAAAAGCCAATTTGCTTTTCAGTCTCTACTCTATTTTGAGCAGAGATACTTATCTTTCCTTAGCCGAGATTTCAGCGAGTCACTCCTGGCTCTGAGGTCTAAGAGCAGGCTCTCCATTTTCTCCCAAATTAAGTTACCATTCCTTTATCGTGTTCATAAGGCCCTCTATACTCTAAGACCAAGCTTTTTATACTTTTATTTTTTCCTTTCCTTGCCAGTTCTTCCATACACATTTTACATTTGTATAACAAACGGTAACTTACAAGAATAGAAGAATATTACAAAATATAAGGTCACATCTAATTGTCCTAACTTTCCTGTGTGACACTTATTATCTCCCTTTTACAAAGAACCACATGTCCATATATACAGTCAACATTTAAACCAAACTGGTCTACCGAATGTTTAATGATTCCTCAAATCCACAGTAGGGCTAGTGCCTTTCCTTCTGACATTAAAGGTTCTACAAATTCCCGTCAAGCAATGTCCCACCTGCTGTGTGAAGTCTTGCCTAATCTACTACTCAGGGGTGATTCTTCTTTTCCTTGAGCTTGTACCTCATTTAGAACACATATCCTACTCAACCACATTTCACAGTCTTATCCGTTTGAATATATTATAAATTTCTTCACGATAGGAACTCCAGCTTTTTATATCTCTACAGAACATAGCACCATGCTTGACACATAGTTGGAACACAATATTCATTGAAGGAATGGATGAAGGTAAAAATGTACAACTGACTTTAAAAAACAGATTACAACTGACTTCATACCACTAGGCATATTGCATAAGGCAATTAAACACACAGTGTATGATCAAACAGAAGATTACATTTTATTCTTCCCAAAGTATCACTCTGTCAGTGTATGTGCAGGTTCTTGTAAAGCCTCTCACTTACAGGACACATGCCCCTCATGTTATTTTGAGCAAAGTACTCTTTGGAGAAGATACATTCGCATAAAGGAATATCAATCATTGGAATTTTTGTATGTTTAGAGAGAACCCTTCCTGAATCAGTAAAAAGAGAGGTAAATAAGTCACAAAGATTTAATAATAATTTGTGGGGCATGATCAGCCCAAGACACATGTTAGCTATTGCTGTAAGTAAGCCTTAAAAAGCCCTTTAAAGAGATACAGTTATGCTGTACAGACGACAAATAACCTATAAGACGAAAGTATAACCATCATAATATTAAGTTATAGTTTGGATTCAATGATAGTATCACTCACAGATTTAATGACTGCTCAAATCATGAGGCCAAAGTGGAAATGTATGGAGTTTTTTGGGGTTTTTTTTTTTGCGGTACGCGGGCCTCTCACTGCTGTGGCCTCTCCCGATGCGGAGCACAGGCTCCGGACGCGCAGGCTCAGTGGCCATGGCTCACGGGCCCAGCCGCTCGGCGGCATGTGGGATCTTCCCGGACCGGGGCACGAACCCGTGTCCCCTGCATCGGCAGGCGGACTCTCAACCACTGCGCCACCAGGGAAGCCCGATGTTTTTTTAAAATGTGTCAAATGACTCAAAAAGTGGCATCAAGGGATACCAAATGCACATGTAAACAGAATAAAATTGTTACACGAAATATGAAAGTGCAAGATAGCAATATTCCCAAATTTATATATTTTATAGATCTCATTTTAGACATATAATTGAATTAATAAATTAAAGATTATAAGCAGCCATTCAACTCTTTCTTATCTAAAAGTGTATATATATCTACCTCTGGTTAATACCCATTTGGAAAATGAGGTATCACAATCTGGAATATGATTATCATTCCTCTGAAAATTTAAAGTCATCCTCTTTTTCTTAAAAGAGAGTAGAAAAATATTAACTCTACAAAACGGCCATACAACCTTATGAAAACCAAACCAACATACACAGACTAAACTGGAACTTAAGGGTAAACATGGCCAACAAGAAATGTTATTGTTTCAAAACTCATTATTCACAGAAAGTATAGCATATTGGAGTAGCCCTGTGCAATGATTTATGTCGAGGTCTGGACTAGTTGACTCTTTTTGGTAAAAGAAGTGATACTTGGTAAGTGACGGCTGCTCCGGTAAAATGTCTCCTGCAATTTCACTTTCTTTTTTTTTTTTTTTTTTTTTTTTTGGCAATTCTCATTCTTGCCACACAAGCTCAGGTTTCTAACACACGAAATCTTGGCAGATCAGATGAGCCTCCATCCTGCTGCACATCTCTCCCTCAATCCAACCTATCCTTGAAACTGCTGCCAGATTCATACCTAAGACACTTGCACCCTATCAATCCCTCGCTCAAAATATTCAGTGGCTTCTCTACTGGCTCCAGGATAAAGTCCAAATTCCTTAGCCTCGTATTCAGGGTCCTCCACCTCCTAGTTTGGCTCTAGATGATTCTTCCAACCTTATCTCCTATCAGTTCCTCTTCAGCTCAACTGGTCTCCTCCCAGTCTCCCAAACGATCCTACCTTTGTTCGTATTGGTCCCTCATTTAGAATGCATTCCATCCCTTCTCAACCTATTCAAATTCTACCCATTTCCCAAACACTCAGCTCAGATTCCATCTCCTTCTTGAAGCCTGGCCAGACCTCAGCAAGCTGAAGAGCTCTTTTCTCTGAACTCTGAGAGCACTTTTGTTTAGATCAGTGGCTTCTAACCTTCTTGAGAATGAAGCCCTCTTTCTAACACCAAAACATTTCAGAACCCAAATGATAGCCTATTTTTAATCTGTTGATGGAGAAAGTACCCGATGACAAAAACCTACTGTGAATTTTCAGACAAGAAAATTTATATTTTCATAAACATAACAGAACGTCCGTACGTGAAAAAGAGTTAAAGATGGATGTGACCTATTAATTTCCTCATCCTTCCGACACAGCTCTTCGCACAGAACTTGCTGACTTTCAGTACTAGCTCTGCAACTCCTGGGGATCTCTAAGCCACGGACTGGAAATCTCTGCCTTCATAATTTAATTGACACAACATGACCTTTCAGTTTTTGCCAAAATTTTTAAAAAGTCTTATCTCCCCCAACCAGGCTGTGAGCTTTTAAAGGCAGAGGTAGTGTCATACTTCATTGTACATGTGCTGGAACCTGGCAGAGTGCTTTGTACGCAGTGAAAACTAAATAAATGTTTCCTTCCCGGGACACTTTAAGTATCTGAGGTTCACTTTTTTCACCAATATTTTATTACAAAAAATTTTCATACATACCGAAAAGTTGAAAGAATTATACAGTGAACAGCCAGAAACCTACCACCAGGATTTCACCATTAACATTTTAATCTATTTACTTTCCCACATCTATTCCTCATAAAACCACCTTATTCTACACGCATTAAAAATAAGCTGCAGACATAATATAGTTCCCCAAACACTTCAGCGCTCATATCATTAGAGTTCATATTTGTTTATGGTCCTTTTTTCTTTTAAGGAAAATACACATAATGAAACACACAAATCTTAAATGTGCCACTTGATGACATTTAACAGATACCTACACTTAGATGCCAAAGCGGGATCTAAACATTTTTAGTGTGTTATAAGAATGGAAACATGGCACAATGGTCTGAAAAGGTTGTTCCAATTTTAAGAATTGAGTTAGCAATATAACAGTCTCCATTTATGGCATAGGCAATATTTACATAGAATTTTCATGTGGAAGAGTAGTCACTTTAAAAATAGCTTATATATATTGAGCATTTACCAAATGCCAGGCATTGTTTTAAGCACTTTATACGCAATAGCTTATTTGCTTCTCGTGGCAACATATTTATTATAATTGTCACATTCGAAAGATGAGGAAACTGCAGCTTAAAGACGTTTAAAAACTAGCCTAAGGTCACACAATTAGGTTTCAAATTTCTTTGATTACCATACCTTTTATGAAACCACTGAAAAATCAAACGTTGTCCAATTAGGGTTTTATCATCCTTAATCATTCCTCTGATGGAGATCAGAACAATCAGTGAAGGGCACAGCAATAGGAAAGTCCCAGAAGAGCAGGGCACTGAACAAAAGTGTATCACTGTATGTTGCAGATTAGCGGATGGTAAAATAAACTAGTGTATGAAGATTGGAAGCAGATGAGCTGGCTTGAGTTCATAACCTCAATCGTATCAATCTGGAAAAATGGTTTACTTGCCTAAAGTGTAATCAACCTACCAAATTTACATCTCAGATCATACCTTTTCCCATTCTTCACCGACTCACGGGAGCACCCAGAACTAAATCCTACCCTCACTGTGTATTAATTGAGAAAGTACTTACTGAGTACCACAGGTACTCAGAGTACCTGCAAAGGCTATTAAGAGATGTGCAGATCTCACAAGGGAAGGAGGCATCTTCTCTTTCCATGGAAACACTGCAGTAGCCAGCCAGTACGCAGTAGCCATATGTTTGCTTAAAGAAATATAACATATATTATTCTTTAATAATAGCTGCTATTCTTTGAGCATGTAGTATGGCAGTGACTGTTCTGAGCATTTTAGGTCTGTCCCTGCCTTTAAAGAACCTTGAGCCTCTACTAGATGAAATACACCCAGTGAAAAAGGTATAACCCCCATTTTACAGTGGGGAAAGCAGAGGCTCAGAGATCATATGTGATAATAACAATAACAACAAAAACAGCCAATGGATATTAAGTATTTCCTAGGAGTCAGACTGTTGTAAGTGCTTTACCCACTCATTTAACTATCCTCGCACCCCTACAGGTCAGTACTATTATTCTCTTCATTTTACAGACCGGGAAGCAGAGATAAAGGGCATCACACTTGCTAACTGGTAAGGGGCAGGGCTAGTATCCTGGCTTCCTAGCCTGCCCCCAACCCCCTGCTCTGGTGTCTCTCAAAACCCACATGTCAGTTACATTGTTAAACTGACCTCTCACTGTTGTGGCCTCTCCCGTTGCAGAGCACAGGCTCTGGACACGCAGGCTCAGCGGCCACGGCTCACGGGCCTAGCCGCTCCGCAGCATGTGGGATCTTCCCAGACCGGGGCACGAACCCGTGTCCCCCGCATCAGCAGGCGGACTCTCAACCACTGTGCCACCAGGGAAGCCCTAAACTGACCTTTTTAAGCCCAGGTTAGTCTGACTGCAAAATCCATCCTCTCACGATCATGCAATACTGCTCTTACATATATTTTTTTTTTTTTTTTTTTTTTTTTTTTTTTTTGCCCCAGACGCGCAGGCTCAGCGGCCATGGCTCACGGGCCCAGCCGCTCCGCGGCATGTGGGATCCTCCCGGACCGGGGCACGAACCCGAGTCCCCTGCATCGCAGGCGGACTCTCAACCACTGCGCCACCAGGGAAGCCCTGCTCTGATATATTTTTAATATTATCCATTCTCTGCTTTCCTTAAGGCAAGTATCAGATAGAAATTTGTGCTGAAAACATAATATATAAATAAGTACATGATTTTAGATAAAAATGCCCTCATAACTTCTCACCTGGAGTCTTTTCTCCCCACCTACCACCTGTTGAATAGAGTTTCAAAGTACTACCTAAGTGTATTTGCAAGACACAGACTCTATCACATCATTCTTCTGTTTGCAAGCCTTCAGGTCACCCAGTTCCTTCAGGATTGAATCCAAACTCCTGAACCTGGTACATAAGGCCATTCGTCATCTGTCTGCCATGTCTCTCAACACCCCCCTGCCCGCGCCCCCCTCCCCCCCACACACAGCCCCTGGGATTAGGGATGGCTTTGCTACACCTGAATAATCCATGGCCTCCCTTTCTGCCTTTCTGGCTTGGCATCCAGTGGTTTTCTACCTCTCCTTCAAGATTCAGTTTAAGTATTACCAGTGTGCAGAAACCATCCCTAGATCACCTCAGTCATGATTAAGCATCCCTCCTCCTCTGGAGAATACAGCCCTGAGCATCAAGTATGGTGGTCATCTGATTATTGGTCTGCCAATCACAGTAGACCATGAACTTCTCCCTGGCAAGACTGGTATTTGGTAAATTTCTAGACACAATCAATAACTATTTCTTGAATTAACAAGGCAATAGTGGATATATAGCACGATATATATCCTTACATGATATGTATATTCTTTTCACTGTGGTGCATATACATCCTTGCTCCTGCAATTTTTCCCCACCTTAAAAATGTTGACCTCCAATCATGACTCCTTACCATCTATGTAAGGATACTAAACCTAAGTGTGCTAACTGCTTGATCTTTTTATCATTCAGCTGTTTCTTGGACTATGTGAAAGGTAATTCATCATTGCTGAATAATACTGAGTCCGAGTGGAAGTTTCCATTTATAAAACAGTTAATTAGTACATATCAAATGCAAGTTAGTTCCTGTGGAGCAAATTCAAACTCAGCAGCCATGCTGACTGCGGATGTTCTCTGGATGGACGGCCTATGGCTACTGTAGGAATTGGTCTGTACAATGATCATTTTCAAAAATTTGCAAAATGGGCTTTAGCTACTTATTGAATCTGTTAATGCTTTGTAAATAAAATCAGTGAGCCTTCTCTTGGAATCATTCACCTGCATTATTTACCTAGTAATATGCAATAACAAATATTTGTTGACTGTTTTCAGGGCCAAGCCTTCTGCCCTTTGCTAAGAACACGACAGTGAACGGCCTTATCCCTGCCTTAGGGACCCTTGAGCCTCTACTAGGTGAAATACACATATAAATGGAAGCTGTAGTTCCTTCAACGGGTAATAATCTTAGATAAAGTAACATAAAAACTTCTTAAGGCAGGTTAAGTATTTCAGTAAGTGCTAAGTTTTTAGGCTATTAGGAAGTCCTTTTTTTTTTTTTTTTTTGAGTGTAAAGGATACAGGCTTTAAAATGAGCCTGACATGCCTTTGAATCTCTTTTCCAACACAGATAATATGCTGTGGAAGCATAGAATAATCACTTAAACTCTTTAAAATGAGGTGCAGAAAAGCTTAGGATAAAATAAGGTAGGTGGAGGGAATAAAAGACATCCTTAAATAGATAGTAAGAACTTAGTCTATACAGTTCATAGCCCTTATTTTGCTGAAACAGTATTCTCCCCACACAAAATTCCCCTTATCAGTAATAGATGCAGTGATAAAACAAGGAAATATTTTAGATTTTGATTTAGGTTCATCTTATGAAAGAAAAAATGTCTCTGTTGTATATTACAGGGAGCACTTTAAAATACATCCTTGGAATGTGTCTGGTAGAGTTCACCCACCTTTTTCAGTGTAATGGGATACTGGAGGCATGAAATAGAACTGAAAAACCTGCAAGCCCAGCAAACTATCTTGTACATAATCATAGTAAGCTTTTAGTTATAAACTACTTGGCCGTCCTAAAGCTTAACGTAAATCCTCGATTAGCTTCTCAAAATTTATGTTCTCTTTTAGTAAAGGCAATATTTTAGCAGTCTTTGACGATGTCTATGTGACAGATGACTTCTTCCTACCCAAAGTGAAAAGGGAAAAATAGAAAATTTACAATTATGTATATATTCTTTCTATTATATTGTAAGTTTGGAGGCAAAAAGAAGAGAATGAATTATTCTTGGACCTTATTCCAAGTAAGCAAGGTGAGAATAAGCACACACGCGTGCACGCACACACACACACACACACACACACACACCACTTTTATCTATATACTGCTCACCCCAAAACATCCTTGGGCATCCTAAGAAATTAGGAATTACTTAAATCAGGGAATTCACGACCAAAGCGATAAGGATTGGCCTAAATACTGGCACTCACTAAAGGTCTGCACATCCCTCTGGGGGAAACCAAAGTTTCTCCCAGAGATAGGATGTCCTTAGGAAGTTATACATACTTCTGTTCCAATGAAAGTTCTTGCCCAGCTAGGGGAGAGGTGCCCCAGAACTGTAATTCTCTGAACTATTAGATATTGGGAGTAGACGAAAACTGTCTACATCGAGTCGTTAGTTTATCAAGAAGCCTGGCCCTCTAGAAACTCTGAGCCTAGTTTCAGGCACTATTATAGTTCCTATTCTTACTGTGAAAGATACAGTTAGTGATATGTAATTGGCTAGAGTATGTCTGCCAACCTGCAAGCCCTACACATGCCAACCCTCTATTCCTCCCACTTGACCTCTTCCACTCCCTGTCATTCTCTCTCCTCCTGTTCCTAGAATGTAGCATGCATGTTCCCAACTTATGGCTTTGGAAACTGCTTTTCCTATGGAGCCCCCAACAAATGCCATTTAAGCTTCTTCTTTGAGTTTTGCTTGGTTACTATAACCTGGTTCTTAAAGTCAAGAGAAATGTGACCAAATTCATCACCCACTTCAAAATATTTTCTGAGGCCGAAAAGACTTACTCCGAGCAGTAGCAAAACTGCAACCACTTTTAAAATTTCACAGTAATACTGCTTCAATCCAAATGTGCATATAATAATGACTATTATAATGAAAAGCAGAGATGACTTCCCAACTCCGTTTGATCCCAGAGAGGCTTAACATAGATGGACGGCTGGTGGAATTATAATTAAGTCTAAAGCTTTGAAAATGAAAACTAGTAAGAGACAATCCCCTAGAAGTTAACCTATTGATGCAATATGCTACATGCACACGACACAAGGAAGAAATCTCACACACTCATGCACAAAAGAACTTAAAAACCAGAGTTCGACTACCCTGGGGAGTTGTCCTTATAATGAAGTCCTTTTGTCATCAAAGCCTTTGCCATTGGTCCTTTTACAGCTCTGCTGTTTGCTAGAGAATAGTGTTCTCCAGTCATGAGGACGGTGGAGGTACCAACGTTTAGTACGAAGGTATTAGAAAAGGTATTGGCAGATGGTGGAATCATGTATTCTCTCCCTAGAGTGATACAGTGATTTGAAAACCCAGGCTCTGGACTCAAACAGAACTTGATTCAAATACCAGGTCAGATACCAGTGGTACCAATTACAAATCATGTGTCTTTCAACTTGGCATTTAACTTTCGGAGACTCAGTTTTATTGTACATGAAACAATAATGGTACTCTAGAAGGGGCTATTATTTACACATGGTCTAGAAATTCACAGAGCACTTAGTAAGTTCCTAGTGTGTTACAAGTTTTACTTATCATCCTCACGGCAAGCCTGATGTGAGACCTGCTGTTATCCCCACTGTACAGATGAGACTAAGCCACCCAGAAGTTAACGTGCCTGAGCTCACACAGCCAGCAAAAGGAGCTGGGATTCAAACCTAGTGTCTCAACCACTATGCTGGCGATCTCAAAGGATTTTCTGAAGACTAAAGAAATGAATCATAGAGAATGGTCAGCTTAGTGACTAATAAGTTATTCTTAAAAATTAGCTATTATTTTCATTAACTACCAACAAGCATGTGAAAATTATTCTCATACACTGTATACGCAAACATTAAATCCTAACAAATTATTTTTTTCATCCTTTCACAGCTTTTGCTAAAGAACAATATAAAAGAGGCCAATTCTGTGGCTACAGACAGACTCCAAAAATGTCACTTAGAAACTCCTTTACTCACAATGTCCCTTCATCTTCCAGAAACTAAATCATGTGCAGAATGTAAACAACAATAAAATTAGATTACCGTTTTTTCTACTGACAACAGAAAATTTGACCGCAAATATATAAATATAGCTTTTAAAATGTAGCCTCAAACCAGAATGTTATACACATTCACTCCAGTTTACATATTTTTCGTAAGTAAGAGTTCTTAAAAATACTCTAGTTGGATATAACTGTATTTTACGAAATTTAAATTACAGTGAGGAAAACAAATTCAAGATACTGACAATTTGTTTGCATTCTAAGCTTTGTAGAAAGGATAAAGCAACTTTCAAATAACTTCTGATAATAGAAATTTGTAAAACTGAATTAACCTATCAGCCTAAAATATGGAATACGCAACTAAATCAGTCTTAAAATGCAGAAAATTTAGCCACCTAATCCAAGATTGCATCTCTTATCATCTGGGAAATCTGATATACCAATTCAAAATTACTACTTGAATTACCATCAGAATCCCTGAAACCCTATTTGTAGTGAAGATTCCAATTGCATCTGGTTTTATGTCACTTCAAGACAAATTCCTCTGCTTTAAGACAAGTTTAGCCTCTTCTTGAGTTTGCCTCTAAATTTACAATCAAGAAAACTCAGAATGAGAGCTTTGAGTTCTGCTTGCTCACAACTCCTTTTTGCCCTTCACCACTCCTCACCCCTAGACAACCAAAAATAAACACTCACACTAGCAATATATGAACTGACCAATCTTATGCTCCCGTGGATTTAAGACAAGCAGAAAAAACAAAGATGGAAAGAATCACTGCTTTGCAAACAAGGCCTTAATTAGGTACGTAAATAAAAATCCTTTTACTGCTGGAGCCCTAGGTCCTTCTGAAGAAACGTTTCCCAACTACGTCTCACACTGACACAACACAAACGTCAACACGCAGCCTCTACCAAAGAGAGGCCGGAACGTATACCTACACATTGGAAATCCTCTCAGGTCCGACACTCATATTTATCTAATAGGAGTATCACCACCCGAGAGCCTATGTCTTAAAAATTAAGCTTTAATAATCTAATAAATTCCTCTTCCGTTCTGTCCCAGAAGACGAAAAGACTAGAAGAAAACAGTTATAAAAGGAAAGCCACCACTGATGTTTCCATAACCATTCCATCAGTCTCTCCAGGTCAAGCTTTAATTGTTGAACAGTAATCTAAAATAGTTATTAACTCATCTGGAAACATATCACTTCTAACAGTGCTTTTCTTAATGCAAGTCAAGCATTCATTTATGCTATTTTGTATTTTTGCCTCTTTATGTTTTCTAGTTCAAAGATTTATAAACTGGGTGAAACCCACAGTTCACTGCAACAATAACAATTCACAGAGAGGTTGGAATAGAATATAGAAATACGAAGAGTTGAAACTTTTGAAATCTGAAACATTCAAACAACGAATCTCACTAAAGAACATTTCAGCTAGGAAGGAGAAAAGCACAATATGTGAGGCTACAGCTCAGTGTCTTTCTGTCTTTATCCCTTAGATGAACCATGAAAATAGGCACTAGCCTGTGAGGACAGAACCTACAAACACTGAGTCTTATGATAATTTGGCAGCCAACTTAAGAAGAAACTTAATATTCTCTGCCTCTCTACTCCATTCCCTTCTTGTTTGTTCTTCAGATGAAGTTATGGTTTTTGATACAGGAGATGTTCATGTTTTCTTAGCCTCATGATAGGAACAAGTGGTTGCAGGAAATAAAAAATGGCTCTGGTGAGAGAAGACAACCTATCTAAGCGGGTGAAGGGCCAACAACTATGTAAACTCAATGGAAGTTTTGTTGACCTAATTAAGGAGACTCATTGCAACTGGGCTGCAATAAAGTCACTTAAATATCCATCATGGCGGGGATAGCTAGAAATACTTGTTATGGACTTAGGGGAGGTGATTGATATTTTAAACACTCTTTAAAAAGTTAAGGGATTTCTTGTTTTTTTCATTCCTCTAATTCATTGGTAAATACTGCTGGTTTCAAAATAAATAAGATTTCAAAGAAGGAATAGGAAAATCTATAATGATTCTATTCCAGGAAAGCTTGTCAGCCACTGTGAATTCACTGATTTTTAAGCTGAACTCCTCTAGTGGTGACTGAGAGAAAAGACACAAATGCCTTATGCAACATGTAAGCAGCATGATAAATTGATTCACAAACTTAATAATAACCCAGAACTTTCTGATATCGTTTGCATCTGAACAGACATGTAGCATAGATGGTGAAGAAAGCTTGGGTCCATGTTTTCAAACTGTACACGAAAGTAAAACTGATGCCCCAGTCGACTGACTAAAATTTCATGTATTCTTTGGATAATTTATACTGGTATCTTCTCACTTCACTTTCTACCATAACCTTTGCAAAGTATACCAGTAAAGAATGCCCGAAAACAGAGTGAGGTAAGTAACTGGGTACCTGTCTGAAATAGGTCTAAAGAAAATCCATTTCTAAGCCATAAGATAACTAAGTTTTTTTTTTTTTTTTTAGGAGAGAAATAATTTCTAAGTATTTCCCAAATTGATGGTTCAGCAGATTATGCAGTTATCTAAGACATTTTCTTAGTTTGGATTTATTTTAGTTACGCAAAAGTCTGATCAAGTACATGTTACTGAATACAAACATGACATCAAGCTATGAAATATAAATATTCAGAAATAGTATCATTTCACATGTCCTTAAAAAGCAAACCACGCATCACTCACACAAAGCCATCCAAGGGGGCAGTCTCCAACACGTACTCTGTTTCAACATTGCCTGGTTCTTCTTTTGTAGGAGTTGATTTGCCAGTAAAACGATGACAAAATGAAAACATCTTACCCCTATTTCATTTCTTCATATATAAGAAAATTAACTCAATTTCATAATTACTCCTACCAATATGTATTGGTCTATTCTATAAATCAAAACAATTTAACATACTTGGAGCTTCTTTTTTTTTTTTAAGTTACTTTAAATGATTGTCTTATTTGGACTTCACGGTGATGAGAATGACTGTTACAGGTTTCCACCTCTGGTGCCCTGATGCTGCCCTCAGCGGCCGCCATGCACGCTGACACTGGCATGGGGCCTACCGGTCCAGGGCCCTGCAGTGGTCTGTGTGTCGGTGCACACACCCGGTCCAGTCCACACTGCAGCAGCTTCCATGCTCACACCTGAAGCCAAATTCCAAAGGAGAGGAAAAAAGGACTGCTGGTTTTTATTTCATCTGCTCTATAAAATCTTCCTAAATGCTAGGATGACTTTCCTATACATAACTGAAATTTCTTTTTGATTGCCTATCGAAATGGGCAGAAAAGAGTTTCACGTGTAAAGGAACCTTTTTCAGAGATTTTTTTTTTGCCAGGTCAGCAAAGTTTCTACTTTTGACAGGGACCATTTTCCATAAATGAAGGTATTTACTCAAAAAGGAAAATACAGACTACTTACATGTAAAAACAATCACTGAGGCTGTAAAAGTTATCTCCTATCAGAAACAACTGATTTTATATTGTATCCATTACCAGAAATTTCACATCATTATCAGTTTCAAAAGGCTTCCCTCACACATACTGGAATATTGCACCAAACGAACAATTTTATGGCATTTGGGGTTTTTTTTGCTGTTGTTTTTAAGAACTATGATAAAAGATCACCATGGTGATTGAGAAATGATGGTTAAGGGTTTTGTTTATGGATGGAACTCTAATGTAGATAATTCATCAAACTTCTAGTGAAACTTATGTTCTAAGTTCATCAAGGTCCTAAGGCTTAGTAAGGAATAAATAAGCAAAAATATCATCTGTGAAGAAGGAATATTTCAATAGGCTAAAGTAGAAATAAATACAATGCAATATGTAACATACCCTTCTATGAAGTTTTAAAAATATGTATAGTACCTAAATAAACGTGCACGACAGCTAACGATACACACAAATAGCTTTACCTATATGTTTAGACTTAGGTATATATGGATTAAAGTAGGTGTTCCTATTTACATAAAATTTACATAAATATTCATATGTATTAATTACACAAAAGTCATTGTAATAGTACTGTTTGAAGTATATACTTAATCTTTAAGAAAGTAAATGAATTTCATGTTATCTTCCAAGTAAGGTCGTATATTTGTAAACAATAAGTATTTTTTTTACTTCTTTATATTTCAGTGGCCAAAGCCACAAGAACATTAGGCACACAAATTATTTTATTGATATTTAGAGACAATCCAGTCCAATGTTGCCTTGAAACAAATTTGGTTATATTTAGTAACGAAGGGAAAGTAAAATAAAGGAAATAATCCAAATTTTCATGGCTCCTAGAGCAAAACTATTGCAGATTGATACTGTGATGTGGAGAATGATCAACAAGAAGAAAAAACACACTCAAAGCTTAAATATGTCATGCATACATATGCATCTGTGTGAAATAAAACCAGTCTGTGTAATGTCATAATAACCTGGTAACATGCAGTCCCTAAGTAAGGGTGGATACTGATTCGTAAGTCAAATTACCTAAACAAGAAATAAAACAGTGGTTTCATGGATTTGACAACTGAAATCATAACCACCTAGTAACACAGTGTATACTGATGAAGAAACAAGGTGCAAAGTAAACAGTGAGAAGGCAGACACTCACCTTCGGTGCCATTGGGAGTCATGGAATTACTATTTATATGAGAGTTATCGAGTTTGGGGGATTCACTACTACCACTCAGACGGCTATGCGGGCTGGTTAGATCCTGCATTTCCATAGACCTAAAGACAAGAAGCCTTCCGTTTGACAGATGTACCAAATTCATAACCCCACTATTTAATGCGCTAACGACTTGACACCTTCTTTGAAACACATTCGCACAAAAGTCCCATTGTATCTATCTTCTTCGACTCAAAATAGTTTGTCTTACGTTATGAAAGGATGGCTGAAGTGAAAACGTAACGTGTACTATTACAAGATGTCACTGGCCTTACCTATTCAGCCAAACATTCATATAGTTTTTTTTTTAATCTCTTTTTCTCTCCTCCGATAGCTCATCAAGTCCCAAGATCTAATGAGACAATTCCATCTATTTTTATTATCAAAGAAAACAGATCATCAAGCTTTTCTTTTTAGGTGGGAAAAAAACCCCAAGGCATTATTTTTCTAAAAGACGAAAGTGTAAAATTGAAAAAAAAAATCACTTTTCTATGGAATCTCTTTCATCTAATAAATTAGCACTAGGTACTCCCTTATAATTTACCGCCCAATTGTAATTTAATGGGTCTCCAAACCAAATACCACACTTGAAGCCTATAGTCCAGTGACAGGGAATGAGTTGTCCCTGATGCATGTGTTTACTCTGGTAAACTGCTTAATTGTTCCTGTCTCCCTTGAAACAAATGCAGCATTAAAACATCCTGATGTCCGCTCACTTGTTTGCTTTGTGGATTACATACAGCCTGCCCAAGTGAGGAGGGAGCAGGCCAGCAAACTGTGAGTCCCCAGCAACATGAGTAGTCAGAATACCTCAGCTGTCACCCACTCAGGGAAATAAGAACAATGCCACTTCCCTGCTCAAATTGGGCATTTTTACAACACAAAACCAGCGAAATCCCCCCGAAAGTGCTTCCACTCGGCAGTTGCGTATGCCCCACAGGGTACAGAAGCCACTATTCATGTTCACAACTTCAGAGCCATTCATTTATATTTGCATCTTTTCCTAATGAAGAGAGGCGAGCATTTGTTTAAAGTGACTAAAAACACACCTAGGTACCGTTCTGTTTTCTGACAGCCAAGTGTTTGAAAGTCTAAGACCCATTCACTTTATTTTAAACTTTGTGTTTTTCTTAAAAAAAAAAATAAAGAAAGAAAAAAAGGAGGGGGGTTAATAGGTATGAAGCTAAGACTGTCTGCTCATCCCGCCAGGCCAATAAAAGCTACAGTCGTTTTAATCTGGAGGCTGCACTTAAACTGACTGTAAACGTCAGTGTTTAAAACGGCTTAACGTGAACCGTTTTACTTCCAAAGTGAGTTTTGACTTCCCCAAGTCTTCTGGATTCAAATGGGAAATGGCTTAAAATCCAATTTTTCTCCCCTAATTCTCGTGACACATTCACAGTTTTCCTAACCCCAGAAACTAGAACCCCTAATCATTTTCAAACCCAGGATCCTCTTCCCTTTCTACATATTTAACAATTTTTTACAGGCACGCACACACACACACACACAAATGGTTAAGTAATTTCCAACCAAGGCTATTAATAGAAATAATTAAGAAATACTAGACAAAAATAGATAGGGGGGGTCACAGAAAGGTAATCTCCCCAAATGTCAAATATCAACGATATCCTTACCTGCAACTTGAGGAAACAGCAACATCTGAACTGGTTTGAGATGTTTGCACCTGTGATCAGGGGTAAAAAATTAGAAGCTGTTGTTACTCTGCTTCAGTGTCAGTTCTTAATTATACAAAGCACGTGGCTCAGGGCTACAATGCTCTCTTTTAACCAAAAGAGAAAAAGGAGGATACTGCAGCGGTGAAAGGCATATTGTCTTTAAGTTGAGGTCTCCACTGTTGTTTCCTCCTCCAGGTCTGCCCTCCTCCTCCCCTTGTTAGGGGGGGAAGGCAGCCAAATGACGGGATAGTGATTCATCACTGGCCTATGACAGCTGCAAACGGGATTACCCCTCCCCCAATCAACATGCAAAGCAGCCTTATTCAGGCAGCTTGGACAAGGTGCTTGGGAAAAAAAATAGCTATTAGCAAAATGAGTGTTTCACAGCAGTAGTTCAAGCATTAACCCTCCAGCATCCTCAGAAGATCTTTCATCTTCTGCTATCACCAGCTGAAATAGAGTTCCCGCCCATGCCTTTGACACCTGACAGTTCTTATCCTTATCGGGATGGTTTTCTCCTATATTTACTATTGAACATTCACCAAAACGGCTTCTCGGCCACATTTCAGGCAGTGCCGGACTCAACGAGAAATAGCAAAGGCAAGTTCTCCTCCCCCAAAGTCCCATCGTGGAGCAATGTGCTCACGTACCCAAGCAAATTGAAAATTCAGTGAATGTTTAAATTCAGGGAAATCCACCACTGCCTGGTGAAACAGCAAAAGCCGTTCGCTTTTGGTTTAATTTTCCACCTTTTAAACCAGGAGAGAGAATGGATAGTTGAATAATCAATTCAGTGTCTCAGCTGGCCAGAGTTCTGGTCTCTTTTGTCTCCAGATGAATCTGTATTCGGCATTTCACTGAACAGCTAACTTCGCTTGCAGGCTTTGCTAGTCACTGCCCTTCGTCCAGAGACAGCAAAACTGTCAGCAGGTGATAAGCTCAGGTGAGGGTGGGCTGCTGGCCCACAAGCTCAGGCTAACGCCTGCCTCGGAGGTAAAGGGAATTCTGCATAACGTTTAAAATGACTCAGAATTCCAAATCTTTGATGTGTATTTTCATTCAACCGGAACAGACATCAATTAGGGTTACAGAACAAAGATGAAAAAACTGAAGCATCTCAAATGGCATTGAAGTTATCCAGCCAACCATCTTCTGTTGAGTCCTGTTATTTTTTAATTATGATTTATGAAATTAAAAAGTACTACCTTTTCGGCAAGAATAAAGCATCGTTAAAGTCTAAATATCTTGGTATAATGTTACACGAAATTTCTAGGTATACTTTTCTAAAATATGTGCAGGATGAAAAATAATTTTAAAGAGATGCCTGAGTACTCAATAATAGTTTCATTTTAATGCCTACAGATAGGTCACTTGGTGATAACTGGCTTCTGATATTTTTTTGAAATTAATGTTCTCACACAAGATTAAATGTTTTTCCTTTAGAAACTGCAGCGATATACCTCAAGGATAAATTTCCTTTTTTTCCCTCTTTTTTTCCACTTTTATACACCTGGAATAAATTATAGGTGAGAACTAACTTAATTTTAAGAACTCTCTTGGCTTAATTATGTGAAAGAGTATGTAAAACATACTTTCTGTTACATATTAAAATACATTCCTATTTTAACCTTGGCTAGATAGTATCATCTTAAAAACCTAATTTTAGTTTCCTTGTATACTTTGAACGTTTGATTATATTTATATTTGAGGTTTAACCTATCCTATTTAATTGCAAAGTCAATCTGTTAATTAAAAAAATGAACTTCAAAATGAGAATCATTCTAACACGCTTTCTCACTGAAAAAAATGCATTTTCACAACAACGTACTTTTTTTTTTTTAGGCTGGCTGGACTCAGTCTCTACTGTACTTCGTACACTACAATTTTTGAACCCGTATCCATGATCTTCATTTCATTAAGTATACATCAGATATATTCTTCTGTGTCTCAAGGATTAGTTAAACCATGTGTTGTGTGTTACTGTTTTTAAAAATGACTCTTTAATCAAAATAACTTTAAAACAACTAATCCTCACTTAGGCTGGTCAGCTGAATCCACATCGTGGTCCAGGAAAAATAAATCTACTCTCAAGAATGCGAATGCAGACAACAATTAGACACAGATGTGAGCAAAATTAGTTACAGTTTACAAAACGCTACACTTCACATGCTTTCAGTTTTTTATGTGTAGTACAAGATTACAGTGCAGTAAGAAAACATACTCTTGTAATGACTTATCTAAAAAGAACACCTATTTCTGATTGGCGTTAGTTTTCTCTTACGTTTGTTTGCCAATAGCTCTGGAAGGTTCTAGGTTTTCGAGGTCTAAAAACATAATGTGCCGCAAAAATAATTAATTAGGCGCCTTTCCATTCAAAGAGAAAACAAAATATTTCATGGTTTTCAGAAAAATGCTGTTAGGCATTCAGTGAGCTCATATTCTCTGCCTTACATCCATAAACCTAGTATGTTTCTTGTCTCCCCCTAATCTGGTATTTTTAATTCAAATGCTCCTAGGAGTGCAAAACTATTTCCCATAACATTATAAATGGTCATCTTAGATTACAATGAAGTCATTTCACTTTAATGCTTTTTAAAACTCTTTGTAGAGAATACCCAGTGTAGCGTACTGACAGAGTTGTGAAAATACAGAGAAAAAAAAAGAGAGCAGAACTTCTTAGAATTTCAATTCAAGGATCCGCAACTAGTAACTTTGACTTCTGATTAGTTAATGAGGTCTTTTAAGTTTGCCTTTTTTCTAATTAAATTTCTAATTCTTCACAGATGTAACTTTTGTTGATGTTCAATTTGTCTCTCTCATTTTGTTAAACCTCACATAGTACTTCGCCAATCCATTGAATAGCCACATTAAATCTGTTAATACCATGCTCTTCAACCCCAGAAATTATTTCCAGAAGGCAAACTTGCTTTGAGAGATCATCAAACAAGACTTAAGGTACACATTTTATCACATTTTTCCCTACCACAGAGCTCAGGATGCAGAGCAAAATTCATGACTTTTGCACTGTTTATTATACTTTGCTAAATTACAAATCAAAAGCATCTGACAGAAGATCATGTATGAAGCCAAAAAGTTAATAATGTTCTGTGAAAAGTAAACTGTAAATGGAAAGGGATTCTAAATCTCAGCAGCAGAGAGCAAATAAAATGTAGGTACTTGTTTAAATTATGGGTTTTCCATTGGCTTTTTTGCTTGCTAGAAGCAATTTTTATAAAATGACTATAATTTTAAACTTTTTTTTCAAACTCAAAAGAAATTTTCAAAGTGAAAGTACTGAACTTATCTAAATAAATAGAGTTGGCAGGCGAGCTAGTTTTGCCCAACCACAGATCAACCTGAGTACTCCCAAATTTGAAAGACAATGGCAATTTTCTAATCAGAGTGTATTTTATAGGAAAGAAAATGTGCCTTAGGCAGAAGCCTGCTTTTAAATCACAACATATCCTTGCTAAAATGTTCCTCAATCAACATTTCCAATGATGGTGTCAATGATGTAATAAAAATCTAAACCTAAAATTAAAATGAACTTCCAGGAAGAGGTAGATGTCGTTTCAGTGTTAACACTTACCTCCTTCTTTATCAGACTCCATAAAATGAATTCTTTAATACCCTTACTGATTTTAAACATAATATACTGTATCACTTTTTAAAGTATCTTGTTTAAAGAAAATGACAAAATAGAGTCCCCAAGAAAACAAAAACAAGTATGTGAAGGACACCGATTCTACCTATAGACTTGATGGATTTTTTTCAAAATTAGCATTTATTTAAGATGTTGAATGTAATACTTTCGATAGCTGATTAAATGGAAGGGGCTTTATTCTCACTGAGAGTATTTTTTTCCCCAAGGTATTCTTACAAAATAAATTTTCGAATTCAAGAGGAAATTTTCTTTTGAGAAAATCATTTATTATGTCTACCAAACTCCCAGAGCTGTTGACTTCCCTTTGGCATTCTAAAACTGAACAGTGGCTCAGTTAGGCTGCTCTGTCTGTCACCGCGAAGAATTTTCAGGATTGAAAATCCATGGCTGTTTGCTCACTTACTGAACACTTTGGGCCTTAGGAGAACTCAAGCAGCGAGAAAGTCAAATATCAAATATTTGATAATGCAAAAAAGCATGACTATTCGTGTGTGCATGTCTTCAAATCCCAAACGGTGGGCGAAGAGACCCACACGCCTAAAATAAAACCTACTGGGAGAGACACATCAAGAAAACAACCCCCAGCCTATAAAACTACACTATGTGCTTAACTAGCGACTTTTTGTATCCCTTGTCATTTTAAGAAATGAAACATAAAAACACTTGTCTACATTCAGTGACAGCTCTGAATTTACTGAATTCGTGCAAAAGCTGTGCTTAAATGTTTCAAAAACTCCTCCCAAGAAATATAACCCCATGAGTCATTAGCAATTCATATACTGATTTTGAATGACAAATATTTTAAGTGGTAATTCAAAAGTTTAAGAACCTTGTTTTTAATTTCAAGGTCCATTCAAGTCCTGTTAAATGTCAATAAGTGAGAAATATATTAATTTGGCAAATGTTTATTATTTCACCTTTTGAAGATGAGCCCTTTAATATAATGTTTGGGAAATTTGTTTATTGAAACGAAAGGATTTCCTTCCTTAAAAAGTGGTTTCAATTTATTTTTGTTATCTGTTGTCCTTTGAAAATGTTAATTCCTTCCTCCTTTTCTCCAATCCCACTAAAACGTATAGGAAAAGTTATCTGTGTGTTGCAATGGATACAGACAGATACCGCTTTAATCAATATCACACAGTAATAGTTGAGGTTTGTGCAGAAAAGATATGAAGTGATCTCCCTACAAGAATATAGCCATGCAATATACTTATTTACATAGAGCACAACAAAAGTCACCATTAACAATTAATTTCTAATTACCTCTTAATGATTCTAATCGCTCAGCTAATTTGGGGGTTAAAACTTATACTTTTACGATGGAACCCAGTGGCCCATAAAGCACTGGGTACAAAGTGTCATAATCTTCCCCACGCCCTAATGTTTTTCTTTTAAAACAAATCAAAACAATAACTCAAAGCGCTCTTGTTATCTTCGGCTTTGCCCACAGGACAGCTGTTGTCATTCAGAACAGTTTTTCAAACGGTCAGCTTGTACTTACAGCGCTTACATCTGCTGCATCCACCAGTTTCCTGGGCTCCTTCGAATTTTCTGGTTTAGCAAACCTCCATTCCTGACATAGTTTTGCTCCTGGATAAGGACGCGGGAGGGCTCTTAGGGGCTCTCGGCGGAGCCCGGCGCTTCGGGAAGCGGAGCGCGTCCGCGGGGGGAAGCGGGGCCGCGAGGACCGCCGCCTGGGCGCCGCTGCAGGCTCGGGCTGCCGAGCGACTGAGCGCACACGCTGGCCCCGGCGAGAAAACCGCCACACTGGACGGCAACAGGAAGGCTCAGAGTCGGAAGTGGCACTGGAGAGTTTCTACCTCGCCCCAAACTCGCAGCCATCAGCTCCCACCGTTCTGTTTAGTCACCGCTTTGAGCCCCGCGCTCTTTCCCTCTAAACAGCAGCAGCTGATAGCATCTGAGAAGCCCAGACAAAGAAACAGCACCATCTCATCCCTCGATTTGTTGGCGCAGCCTTGTAGGTCTGCCCGTGGAGCCTCGGGGCTTTTTTTGTTTTTGCAACGCAAACCACAGCTATTCTCTTGTCCTATCCTTATTGGTTTAAATGCAACAATTGAGAGGAGCACTGCTCTCTCTGACTCAACCTTGCTGCTCCGAAAAAATTTATTATGTAAATGAACGCGCCCCATGCTATCTGAATAAACAGCTGTGTGAGAATCGCTTCTCAGAGACACTGTCAACACACATCTCTTGCTACAGCAGCTACCAATTACGAGCTTTGGGGAGTAGTTACACGTTATCTTTCATACTTTTCCAAAACTTGTTTTCAGGCCCTGAAACTTAGGGAATCGATACCTCCCCCCCCACCCCAAAATTTTTTTTTCCGAATGTAACAACTAACAGGTCTGGGGAAAATGAAAATTAGAATGGCCATTTCCATATTAAGTAAGCAGAGGGAGAGAAAAAGCAAACGTGTAAGCTATTATCAGTTTAACAACGAAAGCCTGAATGTTAATTCTGCAGTGATTTCTAGAATGGCAAGTTTTACAGGAGCAATTCTTTTGGATATGAACCAGATAATATTTCAGTATTGATATTTTAAAATGATTTTGGGGGGAAAGATTTATTTTACCTAGAACTCTTTCCTTACAGTCTGTTCTTTTAAAGAATTCTAACTAAACTCAATCTGTGCATGAAAGTCTACAATGCTCACCTAGGTAGTTGAGCTATTCAGATTATGACTAAATTACAGTTTAAAATATTTACTTACTATCATGTTTTAGGCAAATAAATGACTTCAGTTATTAAATCAATAACTTAACCATTATATTGATTTCAAACATTTAAAGAAGGCATCACTTACATGACTAATTATTATACTGCTTTTTGCCAGCCTTATACCATAGTTCAAATACAAATGTTTATTTTTACTCATCATAACCAATTTTGTACTCTAAAATAGAATCTTTATACCCGTTGGATTTTCCTTAAAACTGTTTCATCATTAACAGTAATACTACTCTATGGATCTAGTCTTTTTATTAGTAATATAAGCATCTTCTTATTAAGGCTCCTGCCTTGGTATGAAAAAACATTTTAAAATTCACAGTTACTTGTTAAATGATTTTATAATACATTTCAGATCATCAACTCATAAAACAGACAGTCTCACCTTTACTTTACTAATTTGTAAATGAAAGCACCATTCCAATGCAAACAAAGAAAAAACTTCTAATGACCAAAATTCAATATGGACTCCCCACCCCCTACCCCCCACCAAGGATGCCAATCTAAATTCCTCAGAAGAGAACACTTTGTCAAACCTAAGAGACTGCTTAAACTGCAAACTCACCTAGGATTTCATTTTGTATGGTACTGGCAAGGAATCATGGGCTAGCCACCTACCATATTTGGGAAGCAAGGTCAAAAATCAGTTGTTTGCTATTGGATCTGTTCATGCAGCCGAAATAGAATTACGTTACCACCTACGGCTCTTTCCCAGACCAGAAGTATCGGTTATTCGGTATACTAGAGTATATATGCAGAAAATAAAATACAGCATGTAATGGAGGTCTCTAGTGCCGTGAGATAAAATAATTCAATCTATGATATCAAAGACCCGCACAGTAACTGCTTTTGCTATCATATTTATTTCTAAGCTCCATAAGATATAAAATTTGAGATGCTGTTTGGAGAATTCAACCGTATTTGAAACTTTAAGCTATTGTGGCCATGTTTCCCATAGTTTAAAAATTATTTTAGGTACAATAAGATAAAATATTATTTTTCTGACCCATGAAAGATTATACTGGTGAATCTAGAAGACACAAACCATATGAAGTCAGCAGGAATATCGTGTAATATGTCTGACTTTTATATAATCAAATTTACCACATTATATTAGTTTTTATATTGAAATTCAATTATTTTTATTTATATAACCAAACAAGAGCCATTAAAGAAATGATGCATGTCATTATGAAGAAAATGACGAAAAGCATGATGAATGTAATGTGAGCACTAATTGATATGATATAGGTCACGCAGCATAGTTATGTAACAAAGAGCTTAGTCATTGGCTACAAGAAATGTCCATGTATACCACTTATTTATTTTTTTAACTTTTCAAAAGTGTGTATCACTATTAAATGCTTTCCTTTTCCTAAAGCAAAATTAGATGGCCTAAAAACAATCACATGCATATCCATAAATTTTGTCTGGTTACTACTTCTGAATATCAAATATGTAATAAATACCATACAACTCACACCAAAATAAGTTATCCTCTGATAAATAGCAAAAAGTAAGCCATTACTAAGAAGACCCAGTTTGTAGGGTACTGTTAACTTCCTATTTCTAAATTTTCACAACTATAATTACATGACTTAACCATATACTTTAAGGGTCAAGGTGTTCCTAAATAAAGTCATACCCATTACAACAGAAATTAGGAAAACTTGCTGAAAATCCACCATTAGTAAAAACAGGTGATAGTAGAAAACATTACTATCTGATATTTCCTGGAAAAATTTCAACACATAAACATACGAATAGGAGGAAAAAATTTCTAATGTGCCTTTTCCACACTAAAACAAAAATAAATTTTATCTGGAAAAGGAAAACGCTTGCAATAGTCAACTGTAACAAAATGTTTGAATACCCTCAAAAAGGACGATATCTTTCATGTATCTCCAAACAAGTTTTATCATACAGAGCAAACTGTTGTCTAGATATGTGCCTGGTTATATAGAAGTCTGCAATCTTGACAGAAGTTGTTAGTGCTGTTCAATGAACAGAGAAGTTTAAATAAAGGCATGATTACAAAAATAAATGTGCCTAATTAAAAAAGAAAAAAGACATGGGTAGATATAAGGGATCCATTAGAACAATCGAAAAGGTAAGTTGGAACTTTTCTAAAATGACATGAATATACAGCTGATTAATCCAATTAAATACAACAAACACTGAGAAAGCAAAAGCTAAAACATGTCTCCCTTTCCCTTTTTCCATTCCAGGAACGATGATACAGTTCTTGAGCAGCTGTGAAGTTTCCAATAAAAGATAGACTCAGAAGTTTTTTTCTTCTAGTTTTGTTCACCTTTAAATCATTTTAGAATTAAGCATGCATGCAATTACCTGGTCTGATGCCCACTATCTCTTACCTCTCTGTTTCTACCATTCTTTTTGAAGATTCTTACTCAAGAATAATGGTACAGTAAGTTGCAAAATAGAATTAGCACTTAAAGATCAGTGCTTTTTCTTCAGAAGCGAAATCCTAGTTATTATTTCTTCCACATTCTTAAAATCAGTAATACCTGGAAATAGTCAACATTTTGTGATTTAAACTGCTCAAAGTAGAACAGCAAATATTCCAAAAGACTGTACTTCCAGTGCCTCTGCTTCCAGATAACTCTTTTTCTCGTGGTCCATGCCACGGCTCTACATTCCTGGCTTTTAATGGAACCTTTGGAACAGTGTCTAGATGGCTGACATTACCATCCTTGCTGGCATGTGGAGTGGTCACTTCCACGACCTACTCTTTCCCAGTGGCACGAGACCTGCAATGAGGGCCCTGCTCCCAGTAGCCTTCTGCGGAAACGTAACCAAGTAAAACATCCTCTATTTATTTTAAGAATGATATTAAATCCGCCAAACTGAATGTCTACCGGTATTTTGCTAAATGTTTCCCATTCAAATTCCAAGATGAATAGCTTTTAACAGCAAATTTAAGGAGGCAATTACTAACTATTCACTGTACCATGGAACATCATTGTAATAAAAATTAGATCCTTTATACCAACACAATATGGAAATATAACCTATTTCCTGGCTCCCTAATAAGCACATTGGTTATTACATATGACTAATACCCATTTATTTATGTAGAGTGGGAGACGTGTTATCATATGTAGTAATGACTGCCTATAGGATGTTTTTTTTTTTAATTATTTTTCTTAATAGAAAGTTTGAGCAGCACTTCTTGAAACTAATAATGATAACAAAGGCAGCAGCAGGTTTTTAAGAAGAGGGAATGGGATGATAGAGGTACTTAATCTAAAAACAAAATAGGACATATTGGGTTTTCTCTTTTAAAATCAACTGATTTCCCAAAATGGCAAAGAGAGTTACTTTTTCTTCCTTCTGCCAAAAATATGTAAATAATTGGTCTTGGGATCATATGCTTAATCTGAGCAATAAGCTATTTTGCTTTCTCAAACTAAAAAATGGATTTCTGTTGACATGAAGCAACCTAGAAAACCCAGGTTGTCTCTTCAACATTTTTTTCTCTAAGCCATGGGCAAAACCCATCTTGTCAACACCTCCCAATACCTTTAAGAGGATCTGGAAATTTGCTCTGTGTTTTCCAGGTTTCATGACAGCTGAGTTCACAGTTTTTAAATTCTTCGGAAATGATGACTTTCTCACGGAAGAAGGAAGGGAATTAGCGTTTACTGAGTGCTTACTCTGTGCCGGCATTCTATATACATTCTTCTTTCTTTTTTTTTTTTTTTTTTTTTTTTTTGCGGTACGCGGGTCTCTCACTGTTGTGGCCTCTCCGGTTGTGGAGCACAGGCTCTGGACGCTTAGGCTCAGCGGCCATGGCTCACGGGCCCAGCTGCTCCGCGGCATGTGGGATCTTCCCGGACCGGGGCACGAACCCGTGTCCCTTCCATCGGCAAGCGGACCGTCAACCACTGCACCACCAGGGAAGTCCTCTTCATTCATTTTTAACACATAATGTAACAGCTTATCTGTATGAATCCTGTTTTTTAAAAATATGCTTCCCCCCGCCTCCACTATTTGTTCCGGAATCTGCCTTCTTTCTCTAGTACCATCAAAGTTACCGCTAAACAGTAGATGGGGCACTGGGACATCACTGTGTCCTGGTTGTATCATCATTTTGGAGCAAGGTGACACCTATTAAAGTTAATAAATCCAAAAGGTGTGTGATATATGGAAATGATATATTTAATAGAGAAGAGACATCATCACTATATAATATCTGATTATTTACAAACACATATTGCAAGTTAATTTGCTGGTTCAAAAATAAAAGTACATACATTAAATGGTCAATTGGGGCAAAAATGTGATGAATCCTTAAACTTGAATGATCAAATCAGGAGCTATATATTTTTTTCTCATTATTTACCAAAAAATGTGAATTATCTTCCTAAAGCAGGGTTATAAATATTCCCAACTTTTTCTTTATGTTAAAAAGAGCAGCTGAGGGTCTGAGTTTACAACAAGCTATTGTATGGACAGTTCTATCAAGTTCTTCCCTGTTGTAGTCCTTAATTTTATTTATCCAATGTGATATTGCTTGGATCGTAATAGCTATTCCATCATAAGCACTTGATTTATTCATCGAGGAAATAATTACATTCAAAATCCACTCCAATTCTCCTTATGTATTTGGAGGTGTAGTTTAAGTACTCAGAATCAAGAGGCTCTATTATTGCTACAAAGGATTTGCCAGGAAGGGGATAAATAAAAAAACCAAAATCTAATAACCTATAGAAATATTTTCTTCCTTCAAACAGCATTAACTTTCCCCCCCCTCAGGCTCCCAAATCGGAGAAAAAGAGTAACCTCTAAAGCTGTTTTAGACAGAAGGTCAGAATTCAAAGGATTGGTAACTTAATCCACAGGGTGCTGCAATCACATTGCTATTGGAAACACAACCAGAAGCACCATTATTCTAGATGTTTTTATTAAGCAATGTCAATAGGTATACAGTCTAGAGGTTTCTCTACTGTAAAGATTCATACTTGCAGGCGATCAAGTTGCCTTGGGTTTTTGAATTTTACTTTAGAATGCTGTAGAGTAAGAAAAAGTAGGCTGCATTACATGCTAAGGAAAACAATAGCTTCAGTTTGTTTGAAGAGTAAGAGTACCTTTTTATGGCCAAAATGTAAACAAAGCTTCAAGTTTTTTAGTCTTTGGATGCTCATAATTAATAAGAATTCTTATTTCAGATGGCCTAATGTTGGGTATATTAGACTGATCCTTTAACTTTGTAGTTCATATTCTTTGAAAAAACAGAAGGCTGGAAGCATCTGCTTGCTTCTTTCAGGGATTCTGTTGTAATATCATCGATGATCTGGTTTACCTGAATTGCAAAGTAAAACCAAGTCCAGGATCAGGGTTTTTTCCTGAAATCGTGTATTTTAAATGTGCATGATTCTTAAAAACAACACCTGGTTGATAAGGAGTTACAGGCTGGTGGCTTGTTTTTTTAATCAATATAAGGAAAAACAAATAGTTTACCAAGAGGTCAGAGAGCCAGTAAAGGAGACCTCTACCGCGCGGTTAGCATCGACAGCCCCTGCTGAAAGATCCGCAAAACCCCCATTAGCTCCGGCCTCCTGGGAGAGCTGTTCACTTTCCTTCCTGTCCTTGCCTGAGAGGACAGCTCTTCCTCACCAGCAGAAAGTGGCTGGAGAGGGCTAGGGAGGAGGTGCGGGAGGGCCAGGACAAAAACAAGAAAGAAGTTATTCAAGACAATAATCAGAAAGCCAGCTGGATCCTAGGCCTTTTTTAAAGAAGGAGTGTCTGTGACTTAGACATTCTAAAGGAGAAAAAAGATAACATTTTTAGATACGCAGATTTTTGTATGTTTTACATTTACAGTACTGTTACTAGTATACTCATCTCTTTGGGGAGGCACTGCATTTGATAAATTAAAAAAAAAAATGACCTAACTCTCCACAGATAAATTAATTCATGATGAATTACTGAAGATTATTTAAAAGGAGGAATCTACATCTCTGAGCTTTCTGTTTACAATTTCCCAAAATCATGCCTATTACTAACCAATGAATGACCTAGATTTGAAAAAAGATATTTTATTTATTTATTTTTAAATTTTATTTATTTATTTATTTTTCGCTGCGTTGGGTCTTCATTGCTGCGTGCAGGCTTTCTCTAGGTGCGGCGAACCGGGGCTACTCTTCGTTGCGGTGCCTGGGCTTCTCACTGCAGTGGCTTCTCTTGTTGTGGAGCATGGGCTCTAGGCGCATGGGCTTCAGTAGTTGTGGCATGCAGGCTTCAGTAGTTGTGGCTTGCAGGCTCTAGAGTGTAGGCTCAGTAGTTGTGGCACACGAGCTTAGTTGCTTCGTGGCATGTGGGATCTTCCCGGACCAGGGCTCAAACCTGTGTCCCCTGCACTGGCAGGCAGATTCTTAGCCACTGCACCACCAGGGAAATCCCCAAAAAGATATTTTAAATGAGATATTTCATGTGAAGACCTCAGGAAGCAACATATGATAATCTTTATTTCCTTCCCCTATGTTTCCATCTTCTTTGATTGTATTTCTATTACTGTTCAAGGTTTAAATGGTGCCCTTTTCCATAAATGTGTAGAATTATTAAAATCTATCTACAGTTCAGAGGGTACTACTCACTAGACTAAAACAAATGCACGACAGATTCAAGTTCTAATTCTGGCTTCAGCATGGGTTTTTTCTGTGCCCTTTGTGGTCATATCACTTACAGTGTCAATTTATAATCTGTAAACAGGCTAAACAATAAAAAGGATGCAGGAAGGTTCCACAACTTTCCAAAATGGCATGGGGATTAAAAGGTTTACTGCTATGGGAAAGCTCCTACGGATAGTAAAATAGCAATAGAAAACTGAATTTCAAATCAATTTAATTATACAAGTATAGAATGAGTGCCCAGACAGGGCATGGTTGAGTTTCCAGTTTTAGCACAGCTTGGTACACATAATAGGTACTCGGTAAGTTTTATTCAAATTAATTAATACATGCATACTTGGCTACTTGAGGGAACATGCCAGGGCTCTGTGAAAGAAAAATGATTTCCCTGAATTTTCTTTGCTTCTATGTTTTCCTTTATTTTCCTTACATGTTGTTATATTTGTCCCCCGTTGGAAACTCTAAAGTTGGACTTATCATCATAACAGAGTTAATGTTGGTCTCACGTTCAAAACATACTTAAAATACTTTATGGAACAAAACTGAGTCATGGAAAATGTGCTAGAAATTTGCCGTCCTAACATTCGGGAATAACCAAACTCTAAGGAAATTAAGAAATTAGAAGAGACCTGAAATCACTGTATTCACCTGGTATATGTGTTTGGGTGAGACAGGAAAACGGAATAAAAAGTTAACGTTCAGTTTTTTTAAAAAGCTACCATACACTGTACTTTAGTTACACCCAGCATATTTCTCCTGAAGTGCCCTGTTACTCCAACATCAGTTTATATTTCCTTTTCAATTCTTAACCAAAAAATCTAGAAAAATGAATTTTAAAAATGTAAGGATACACAATAGAGTAAAAGTATCTTTAAATAAAGTCTGCATCCTCTGCCTTTCAGAAACACCTCATTGTAGATGTATCCAACAATGCTGTCATTTTTAAATTTTGCACCTTTTAGACTGTTCAGAAATCTAACTAACCAAGCTAGTCAGCCAGCCGGTCAGTCATTCAGCAAATTTATCACGCATTTAGTATGTGCCAGAAATGTGGGCACTAGGAGATGAAGCAGTAAACAAGACAGACAGAATTCCCACTTATCATGTATGCACAAAAGGGAGGAGATAAATTAAAAGGTGGCCAACTGGACATGAGCATTTATGTTTTGCTTTCTCTACAAGCCCCACTAGAGCAACACTGAATAGAGTTTTTTAAAAGTATAAATCCCAAAGAACTAAAAGGGAAGGTAATAAAACAGTAACACATTTTATAAGTGAAAAAACAGGCAGACCACTACTGACTGCTAACTGACTTAGCAGATCTGAGAAAGCTGAATCTGGTGTTGGCAGTGAGAAAAGCTGAAAAGCATCCCAATTCACACCACCAACTTGGATTATCTATGTCTGAGGAAAGCCTCTACCAAGAAATGTAGAAACCAAATGAATAGAGAAAAGCAACTTGCAGGAAACAGAGATCAGGCAAAAGGAAGCAAAACAAAAACAAATTCTCACTAAACTGATATCCCTCAAGAAATAAGATACTGTAACCATGAAACAAGAGAGGAAAATAATAATAATTATAATTTTTTAAAAAAGAAGAACATCCAACAACAAAAAAGAGCCTTTAGAAATAAAAAGTAGGATAACAGAAATGTGTTATTCAATGAGGTTTGGAAAATAAAACTGAGGAAGTTTCCCAGAGAATAGAGCGAAAGAGACAGAAAATAGGAGAGAAGAACAGAAAATATAAGAAAATGGGGAGCTGTAAGAAAACCTAGTGGTCCAACATCCAAATAACTGGAGTTTCAAAAACAGAGCAGAGAAAATAAAGGGTAAAATTTAAATAAATAATTCTAAAATATTTCCTAGGACATGAGTTTTCAGAGCTTAATATATACCAAACAAAACAACTGAAAAAAAAAAATACCAACTGATATTGTTGAGAAATTTCAAAACACCAGGAGAGAGGGTAGCGCCTATAACCTTCTAGAAAGAAAAACAGATCACATACAAAGCATGGGTCATGACTTCAAACTTCTTAATTGGAACATGTATTTCTAGAAGGTAATAAAGCAATGTTTCAAATTCCTTAAAGAAAAATAATTCTCGACCTAGAATTTTGTATCCTAACAAACTTTATAACAAGTAAGAAAACTGAAGACATTTTAATTAAAGATATTTGCCAATATGTCAAGTCTCAAAAAATTTATTTTCCAAATATCCTTTCTCAGGAAGCTAAGAGATGATACCATCTCTTGATATCTATTGAAATCTGGAAGCAAAGTTCCTTTATGAAATAAGTAAATGAAATAGGAGAGAGAAGTCTCTAATCCCTGGTGTTGATGAAAAAGAGAATTTCTAGGAGGATAGCTCTGAACCAGGCATAGCCGTCCAGATTGAAGAAGGTCAGGAGGCACCAGGAAAGTTTTCATCAAGATGAAAAAACTGATAGAAGAGTAGATACATCTGAATATATGGAAAGGAGAGTTAAACAATCAGAGAGAGTATGAAGTTGAATTACTAAAAAGAGTTGTAGAATACTACATGCTGTGGCTGTAAAGCGCATACGTGTACGTGGTGTTATTTTTATAGAATTCTTTGACGTGTAAGATGATGTACATATAATTTTGATTAAAATCAATATACTGAAGAAAAATAGGCATTTTCCTGCTCCTGTGTGTGTGTGTGCGCACGCAATGGTTATCGACAAGCAGAGAAAAGAATTCCAGTAAAATTTGGTAGAGAAGGACATGAGGGAAGTGGTTGGTGCTATGTCAGCTAGTCAAGGAAAGCCTCTTGGGAGAGGAGTCACTTGAGTTGAGACACAAATGATGAAAAGGTGATAGACTTGTAAAATCTTGGGGCAGGTGGGCAGGGGAGAGGAAGGTGGTCCACACAAAAGAAACAGCAAGTTCAAAGTGAACAGCTTGACAAGTAGGAGGGAAGAAAGAAAGAACCGGAGGACAGAGAACATGAAGAAAAGAACAGGACCAGGGCTGGTGTGGAGCACGGGGCATTGTAGGCTAGGTAAGGAGTTGGGATCTTACTCTAGGTGTTATAGGAAGTTACTAGAGGTTTTTTTTTTTTCTCTTTCTATTTTATTTTGTATTTTTTGGTTTGCTTGCTTCTGTTTTGCTTTTGAGCAGAAAAATGCATGATCTGATTTATACGTAAGAGAGGGCACTCTGGCTGCTGCCTGTAGGTGTAGGATAGACAACAGGAGACCAAGAACAGAGGCAGGGAGGCAAATGAGGGGGCTACTGCCGTAGTCCAGGTGAGAAATGGTGATAATCTAGACCAGGGTTTTATGGGGAGATGATAATGTAGTCAGATTTAGGGCATATTTTGGAACTAGAGCCAACAGAATTTGTAGATTGGATGTGGGTTTGAGGCAAAGAAAGAAATTAAGGATGACTCCAGTCTCTCCACGCAAACAATAAACACCCCTGATTTGACTTTCATCTCCATTCGTTTCTTCTTTCTGCTTTCTTGCTCATACAATAACATGACATAAACACAAAGAACATGAATAATTAGAATGTAAATAGTTGAAAGTTAACTGAAAGTTTTTTCATGACTATCTAGTTGAACTAGCTAACACATCCCCTCCCCCGCACCCACTCAGTCCACACCATCCTGTTTTCTGTCACCCATACCCTACGCTCACTCCTGTGTCTATGTATTTGTTTATGTTTCCCCATACCCACCAGCCTGATATTAACGTCTTTACCCCTCGTTCTACTCAGTCTACCCTTTATCCACTGCTGGCTTCTGTCTCACTGAATGGTCAATAACCAACAACTAGTAACCTTACCTGGTATTCTCTTGGGATCTGATAAGTTTATCATATAGCTCCAGGAATACACAGAAGTACGTTTAAAAAAATTTTTAAATGGGGCTTCCCTGGTGGTGCAGTGGTTGAGAATCTGCCTGCTAATGCAGGGGACAACGGGTTCAAGCCCTGGTCTGGGAGGATCCCACATGCCGTGGAGCAGCTGGGCCCGTGAGCCACAACTACTGAGCCCGCGCGTCTGGAGCCTGTGCTCCGCAGAAAGAAAGGCTGCGATAGTGAGAGGCCGGCGCACCACAATGAAGAATGGCCCCCGCTTGCCACAACTAGAGAAAGCCCTCGCACGGAAACGAAGACCCAACACAACAAAAATAAATAAATAAATAAACTCCTAAAAATAAATAAATAAATAAAAATAAAAAATGTATATATATGGGTTATATTTTACAATAAAAATGTAAAATGTGAAGACATGAATGAAGAAAGCAGAGCCTTTTACTGTTAATACTTAAAAGTTTGAGGATCAGTAAGGTAATATATTTTATACTCATTGGGTTCTGTATATTCTTAGTCAACTTTTTAGGATATTGGAAATCTTTACTGCATCTTGAAATCATAGACTTGTGATTCTAATTTGAAATGGCTAAGGGAATTTGATTAATTAAATGGAGTTAATGTTTAAAGAAGCTTCAATTGGTTAAATAGCTAAGTGAAAGCAATTTTTCTTATTTTGTGAAAAATAACCAGATTTATAAGTAAAATAAGTTCTGTGAGTTGACTCTTTAAGCTTTGGGCTAAACAACTATTTATTAAAACACAGGTGAATATGTGAATTCCTTTCTATACACAAAAGTCTTCTTCAGGCATGAAAACCCATCCCAGTATGGCAGAGAGAAGGCAGACAAGAATTCCTGGGTCTCCAGTGGGGACACAAAAGTGTTAAGAAACTTGATCAACTAAGTAAAGTTTCACTTTTGTAAAAATGAGGAGGCCACTAGTAGGTCACTTGAGCCTGGAGGCCACTGTGGGGACCGAGGACTTGAAGAATAGCGACCAGCATGGCGCTGGACAGGACCACACAGGACTAGCCACACCTGTGCCTGCTACCAGGCAGGCTTCACGGCAACCAGAGGATATGTCACGTGAGCCACAGGCACACCCAGCACAGCACATGTACCAGAGATGCAAGAGTTACAGCTACCCCAAGGCTATCCCCAAGGCCAGGATGGTACATGAATGAGTCCCCCGGGTACTTAGATCACCCCAGGGAGAAAGGTGAGCAAAGGCGTTCCAGAGAATCCAGAACTATCAGGGATTACATCCTCAAAGGACCACCTGTTCACCTAAGAGATTCTGTTACCCTGAAATAGACACGTTTAAGGATTTTTGTTGCTGTTACTGTTGTAATTGTTGTTAGGTTTCGTTTTGCTACTGTGTGTGCTTGGAAGCCGAATGCCACTGATTGTGGAAAATAAAATAAACTTTGATTTCACGTCTGAGTCCTGCATAAACTGTAACAGCACAGCCCTAACAGATGACATCTTCTAAGCTCCAAACCCAATCTATCCACAACACGCTGACCACACTGCCACACTCTCTTTATAAAATACGAATGTCATCATATCTCTGATTTAAAATATCCTTCATAGATTTGAAGGTGAAGTTCAAACTCACCAGTTTATCACAGGGGCCCTGGGTAATCCGGCACGAGCCTCCGTCCTCAGCCGGAAGTCCCGCCCTGCTGCATACCCCTGCTTCCTTGTAGTCTTTCTGAGACACAACTAGTTCTCAAACCTGACGCACAGGTTCCTGCCTTTGTGTTGTTCCCTGTGCCTGAAAATTCCAGTCCTTACTGTATATCAGAGTTCAGCTCAGCATCCCTCTGGACATACTTCCCTTACAATCTTATCCCCCTGTAGTGTCACCAGCTAGCTTTCCCATAAACACTTGGGATACAATCTGAACTGAAGGAAACTCGTATTCTTAGCCCCAAACCTGCTTCTCTATTTCTCTCTTTCACTTGGGGACACAACCAGTGAGCCAAGCTGGACATGTTAAGGTTTTCTTGGATTCTTCCTTCTCCACATCCAAAGCCAGTGCCAAGTCAGCTGATGCCACCTCTCCATATACTGCACGCAGTCTCCTCGGGTTCTGCCCTGTTTCCGCTGCCCCAATCAGGCAGCCTCCCAGCTGGTCCCACTGCGTCCAGTGTTCTCTTCCATCCACACTGCAGGCGGCGTCGACTTCAGACACTGGGACTCTGATGATTTCACTGCAGTGCTGAAAATCCTTTAACAGCTGACTCCATTCTCAGAGATTAAAACTGAATCCATAAAACAGCTTGGGAGGCTCTCCACCGTCTAGACACTGTCCACCTTTCCAGTTTGGCCACCAGGATGACCTGTTTGCCCTTTCTGCTCTAGCCCTAAACTGTCCATAGTTCCCCCAGGACACATGCTTTTCCTCAAGACACCTTTACTCATACTGTCCCCACCATTTGAAATGCCCTTGAAACCTTCAGTTAGATACCAATTAAAAGCAAGCAAATTAGGTCCATGGTAGACCTCCAGGTAAGTTTCAGTAGGAAAAAAAAAAAACAGAAGGAAAGAGCCTTTTGCACTTCCTGTCTCTGTATTAACCCCTAACCCCACCTTGTGCCTAGTCTAACAGGCAGGCTCAAGTATTTTCCATGCCAACATGATATGAAACTGCCCGTAACTTCTTTTCACTCATCTGGAAACTTGGTACATGAGAACATTGGGAAACTGGGAGAAAGAGGAAAGAGCAGACTATAACCAGGGGCCAGGTTGAAGCCAGGGACAAGGCACACACAGACAATGACTTCGGAGCAAGTGGTTTGGTAAGGTTTTGGTTTTTTGAGAGACGGTGAAAAACTAGTATTCACTTTTACCAGGGCTAAGGTAAACGTCTTTTATTAAATTTACCCTCATGGTGCTATCTCTAAAGCCAGCGTTCTACAGATGTGAGTACCAATCGTGCAGACACACATTAGTGCTTTGGTTCTAAAATTGCTTTGAAGATTTCCCCCTTTCTCATCCTCTTAGAGGAATCTAAGATATTCCAACGTACAACGTACTCATCCTCAAATGCTCCCTCACATGCAAGTGCGTGCGCACACACACACACACACACACACTGCCCCCCGCCCCCATCACACACACTCTGGTGAGCAGACACCATTTATAATTGTCTCCCTCCGTGTGTCATTTGGGATTTACTGGTATTTTCACTAACAGGTTGATTCTAGACTCTTATAATATAAAAAGCACTTTGTATACACAACATGGGCACAGATCCAAAGTAATGTCTTTAAAGCCTGGGGCACTTTAAAATTTGTTTTACATCAAGCTAATCATGTTATGAATCTGCATTTTCATTATACATCATAACCATCCTTATTTTTACTAATGACATACAAGATGAGAAGAAACAGAACACATATGTTAAGGCTACCGTCTGATCTCCCATTTGAGTAAAACTAGACATTTTAGTAGAACCACAGATGAATTACATAATATTTATGAAGGGATCTTATAATAAAAATGAAGAAATCAAAACCAGATGAAAGTAGATAAAAGCTTTATTTTCGTAATTAAAATTATATTATAGTGAATTGAACTAGTACTTATACAGTGGTAACAAATTACCATGTAGAATATCGTATTACTTTGCATTACTAGTTGCTAAAATATACATAAATTTGTAACATAAAAAATATCTCAAGATTTCCTACCTTAACAGGCATAAATTAAATTAAAAAGATCAAGTGTCCCAACTGTTGTCCAAATGGTTAAAGGTATATTAGATGTAAAGTATCCACCTTAAATAGTAAGTATATTAAATTTAATTTTATATTCACTTCACATGTATTTCAGCACACAATATTATTTTATACTACAAAGATTTCCTTCTAATTTTTTAAAGTTGCAATTTATCTCCTTAAAAGGTATGCATTAATAGGAAACAGATAAGCCATGTTTATGTTTTAAAGGGCCTGGCATTTTCTCATTGACTAGTAATGGAAATATATGCTTGTTTCTTAAATCACTGCACAAAATAAAGCAGAGCTGGTGATAAACTAAGGAATCTACATAGCATGGACAGTCAAACTAGATAAGTATAGACAAAAGTTTTCTCTGATTACTCACAAAGTCAGATGATCTGTAAGATGTTACAGAAAAACACAAACTTTTTGGCTAACCCAATATATCCAAGTTAGTTACAGAATTCTATGATTTGGTGGCCTATGCTTTCTAAATTCAGCAATTCTGTGCTTCAATATCTGTATTAGGTCATAATGTAGAATAAACTGAAAGCTCATAGAAAGCACGTAAATTTCTAGGCTCTTACGAAAATTCTATAATGAAAGAATAATTTTAATTTTTAGTATGAACAGAAAATTTGCACCATTCCACATTTTGGAAGAATGACATAACTAAATGGATGTGGCATGTCAGACCAACGTGAATAAAAAAATCATAATTAAAAAAAATTCTAAAGCCAGTTTTGTGGGGAGGTGCACCTTTGCTTAAGTAACTTTTCTTCCATGGGTCGGTTAAATGAATATATGATATCCATAGTTACACTGTTTTCTAAGATTACCTTTTTTATATCAATTTTTATCACCTCATTTAAGAAAATGCCAATTAAAAAGACGTATCATTTCATTCTCAGCTCAACCAAAATTATAAATTCTGACAATTCTAAATGTTGGTGAAGTTGAAGCAACAGGAATTCTTATCCACTGCTGTTAGAAGTATGAAAAAGTATATCAATTTTGTTAAAAGGAAAGACACTCTCACACCCAGCAATTTCATTTCTAGGCATATTTCCTAGAGAAACTCCTATACATGAACACAAAGAAAAATACACAAAACACCACCACAACATTATTTCAAATAAATATTTTAAAAATACATATGTATATATATACACTTGAAGCAAAAAAGCAAGTTTAAGGATGATAATAGATAATAGGCTATTTTTTACTTAAGTTTTAAAACACGCAATAATAAGTGCCTATAGATACAGATTTGTAGTAAAACTATAGAGACATGAGTGGGAATGATGAACACCAAATTCAGAACAGTAATCAACTCTGGGAAGAAAGGAAGGAGATAGAAAATGAAGAAAATGAACCATGGGATTCAATGCCTTCTTTAATGTTTCAAAAAGATACATGCTCCCTAATGTTCACTGCAGTACTATTTACAAAAGCCAGGACAAGGAAGCAACCTAAATATCCATCAACAGATGAATGGATAAAGATGTGGTACATATATACAATGGAATATTACTCAGCCATAAAAAGGAACAAAATAATGCCATTTGCAGCAACATGAATGGACCTAGAGATTGTCATACTAAGTCAGACACAGAAAGACAAGTATCATATGATATCGCTTGTATGTGGAATCTAAATAGAAGGGTACAAGTGAACTTATTTACAAAATAGAAGTAGAGTCACAGATGTAGAAAACAAACATCGTTACTAGAGGATAAGGGGGGGAAGGATAAATTGGGAGGTTGGGATTGACATACACACTACTATATATAAAATAGATAACTAATAAGAACCTGTTGTATAGCACAGGGAGCTCTACTCAATACTCTGTAATGGCCTATATTGGAAAAGAATCTAAAAAAAACAAAGAGTGGATATATGTATATGTATAACTGATTCACTTTGCTGTACCTCTGAAACTAACACACTGTAAATCAACTATACTGCAATAAAAATTTTAAGAAAATAATGTTTCATATCTTGAAAAAGAGAAAAAGACATTTGAACAATACAAAACTATTATATTTTGGCAATCTGGGTAGATGTATGCAGGTATTAATTATATTACTATTTCTAATTTTCTGTGTATATATTTCCAATTTTTAAGAGCAAAACAATTACTTCTTCACCCTAATAAACATTACTAGAACATTTATTACTATTTTTATATACCTTTTTAAAATTCACTGTATCTCAGAGATAGCAACTACAATTTTAAGTGTTTTCCACTTCATAATCTTCTCCAGATCTTTAGAAGGGCATCGAATTTCCCAACCTCACTAAGAGACAAGCTTAGACCTCTGATGATACACTATCTGATAAGGTAATTGGTTGTCTTCATGTTGCTTACATGATCCGTCTGCATATATTTTAAATTGGTGTGTCTGTTCCACGTTGAACATTTTTAGGAAGGTTTATTTAAATAGCTTAACCTCTCTGGACAGGTCTCTTCTTTTCTAAGCATTGTAAGATCCAGGGTGGGGCTGATTTATCCCTCCTCATGTCCCACTGCCGATTCACAGTGGTACTTTTCATCCTTTAGGACTTGCCTCAGGTGGGGCCGACCCTGGGTTGCCTTCTCTGACCAACTGAGGCCAGGTTGGGGCCCCTCCCTGGAATTTCCTTTGTTCCCACAAATATCTGGATTGGAGAACTTTTCACCCTGCTGTCTGGTAGATAACTCTATCTCCTCTTCTGAAATACAAGCTTCCTAAAAGCAGCAACCAAGTTCTGCTGTTACCTTTTCAAGATCTCAGTGCAGTCCTATATTTACTTGATAAGTGTTTCCTGAATGAATAAATGAAAGAAAGAAGCTGTAAAAACACCAGTATCAATCTTTCCCCACTAGTATTATTCTTTAGCTGGTGCTTTTTACAAAGGCGAAAGGCAAAATCATCGTTGAATCCTTCTCTTAGGAAATGGCAATGCTCCCCAGAGGGAGAAATACCACTTATTCTTGAGTCCAAGTTTTGAGCATGAAGGCATATAGTTTGCAACGCTTTGACCTGATAATGAGTAGTTCTCAGAATGGCATATGCACAGATGCAGTGATTTTTAAGTAAGTACTAAATACTCTTATACCAAATTGTGGTGAGTAGACCCCCATAGACATAGAATATTAAAATATGATCCAGGGACTTCCCTGGCGGTCCAGTGGTTAAGACTTCGCCTTCCAATGCAGGGAGTGCGGGTTCGATCCCTGGTCAGGGAACTAAGGTCCCACATGCCTCGCGGCCAAAAAAGCCAAAACATAAAGCCAAATGACTATACACATTCTGGAGCAGCCAGGCAGTGGGCCAGTGGTGAAAACAGATGAGCCCAGGCCTCAATATGACAGAACCCCCTGTAACCCTAAGAGAATAAGGGTCGATCTCATACTAGCCACCACAGAAGACAGGAACTGGGAGAAATATAGGTACAGAGGGAGCAAAGAGTTAAGAAAAGAGCATTAAAAGCATTTTATCTGGGGCAGGGGGAGGAATAAATTGGGAGATTGGGATTGACATATACACACTACTATATAAAAAGTAGATAACTAAAAAGGACCTACTGTACAGCACTGGGAACTCTTCTTAATAGTCTATAATATTCTTTTTAGAAAGAATATTCTTTTTAGAAAGAATCTAAAGAAGAGTGGATATATGTATATATATATATATACACCATATATATATATATATATAACTAATTCACTTTGCTGTACAGCAGAAACTAACACAATGTTGTAAATCAACTATACTTCAATAAAAATTAAAAAAAATTTTACCTGTTACAGTAGCTACTGATTATACAGCAAGATCTTGACTTTATATATGCTTTATTTTATTCATAAAGTACTTTTCCCCATGTAATCTCATTAAAGGCCACAACAGTCCTGAGATTAAAAAGATCAGGTAACATTACCTGTTCTACAGATGAGGAAACTGAGGCTCAGGGAGGCTAAGGACAAAGAGGGAGTGTCAGAAGTGACGCTGAAACCCAATATTTTTTATATTTAATACAGTCTCTTTTCAAAATGTGGTACTGTCATTCTCCCTCAGTTAATTTCCCTCCACTTAAAAAATAATGCTTCTAAGTGAGTATAGTTGAAATGGAATTTAGAAAAATTTGAAACTCTTCTATAATTGAATAATATCTGTCTGGGTTAAACTTAGCTGTATAGTTTATTTCTAATTGCATAAATATTCAAAGATAAACACCTAAGAGGAATATTCAAAGCACTGAGCGGTGTGGTTCTTATTACATTAACAGAGATCAGGTGGGTAAATTCCCATTTAATGCTTCGAAAATCTGTCCCCGACTTTTTACCATTAAGGTAGCTCTAAAGCACACTCCTGCTTATTTTGGTTTTGTAGTGAAAAATACACTTAACTTGTATTACTCTCACATCACTTAGAAAGATGTTGCCACTTTCCAGTAACGCTAATTCTCTCATTTAGGTCAAATTATTCCATCACACTTCTTTTAGTTTCTTTAATTTTACCATCTTCTGAATTTCTGAGCCTCAAAAATCTTAAACTCCCATGCATCTAAGATCAGCAATGTCTCTAAGACCTGGGTCAACACTAATGATGTAGGTGGCAAGCTTCAACGCTTTCAGGAACCAGTTTGTGTGAAAGAAAAATGGGGAGGGGACAGGGCACAGTGCAGTGCAAGCTCTTATGAATGGGTCACTTGCTGTTCAACCCATGTGGGTTGGTGTCATACAGGAATATGGACTTACTGTTACTGGATCTTCAGAGTTTTTGAGAGAAGCCAGAAATCTGTATTTTTTTTCATAAGGTTACAATTAAAAATAACTTTTTAAAGTGTATGGACCAACATTTTCTAGAGCAATCGGCATTTGTGGACCTTGAGTTTACAATTGCTGACTCAGTTTTCTGTTCCAACGTGCAGAATGGTGGACCCAAAGTCAGATTTCAGTAGGAAAGACTGTATTCTTCCATGGTTACAATCCAATTCCTAGGCAAGTTGAGGAAAAAATAGGATGATATACACATAATTAGAACGTTAGAGCGCGACAGAATGACTAAGGAGAAAGAAATTGCTGGCTCATGTCAGCATAAGTGAATGTTGATGAGAAGCCAAGAATAAGGAACTTGAAAAAGGAAGAGATGTAACCTTCTATTTTATGACAATCTGATATAAGGAGTCAAAAAATACTTGGAAACAGAAATTTTTATTCTGAGTCAAACTACTTAGTATCATCTTATTGACTGATGGCTTTGTGAAATGGTTCTAGACATGGATTGGACAGATGGGGTTAGTTCAATTCGTGTCAATAAACATCTTATGGTCCCTCATGTGGGCCAAATTCTGCCAAGTCCTGAGAATACAGATGAATGAGACACATTCCCTGCCCTCACAGAGCTCATCATCTAATAGGTGCATGATGCGATAGATTTATTTGAAGGCCTTTAGGGAAGTATAAGAAAAGATTGGGAGGCACAGAGGAAGCAGATTGTGAAAGTCAATGATGACTTACTTCAGGTGATCATGGAATTAAACATTGAAGAAGGAATGGAAGTCATTCAGGTAAACTGAGAATGACAAACAAAACAGCCTTTGCAAAGGGATGGAAGATAGAAGTAAATGGTGTCTGTATCAATGTACAATCAGAAAGCCACTTACAACATTTAAGAAAAAGAGGAACTTTGCCATCTATTTTAGATAGATAATCCTGATGGACTTTGTAAAGGATAGAATTAAGAGAGACAAACATGGGGTAG